>NC_046358.1:31906279-32216117 GCF_004027225.2 Strigops habroptila
GTGACAGAATCCAACTTTTTTTCATACACATCTGCAGGGTTGTACGCAAACAGAACTTTTACCATTTACATACAGATCTCACCTCTGACAAATAGGTTTTGTACTTTGCAGCTAACCTGACTTCTGTGTTTTTCCAGAGCACTAAGAAATATACAGTGTTGTAAATGCAAATGAAATCTGCTGCCTATATCACATCCTCCCCAATTCAAGGCAAGAACAGCAGTGTTGAAAATGACAATACATATGCTGTGACTGTCTGAATTTTCAACAGCCTGTGCTTAATTCTACATAATTGGTACCTGCTTAAGATAGAAGCTTGCAAGTATTCTTTATGAAACACAGAAGCAGATAAAGAGCTAGTGTAAGAAACACAAAGCAGATAATGCTAGTAAGAGAAACCATGTCCACTCTAGGGGAAGCATTAAGTGTGTCTCACATGGATTAAGACAGATCTCTACTGCCTTTTATCCAGATAACTGATCTGGACAGTAGGATGAAGTTTAAGTGGTTACATTTGCTGATGCTGATTGGAGAGCAGCAAACATAGATAGCTGCCAGAGATACACAGGAGATAGAAAAGTGCTTTAGCTCAGGGCTACGGACTGACATACTCTATTTACTTGTTTCAAACAGCCTTATGCTGAAATCACTCTGGTTTTACTTTGATAACTTAGAGTCACTTCTAAGTTAGTGCCATCTTTTTCTAACACTGACAAGAAAGACTTGGAAGTTTAACATGAATTTACATTTTTGTGGAAAGGAGGGAGAAAGACAGACCTTCAAACCAAAAATCAACAATCTAGTTTATAGTTCAGTAAACTTAAGTATACCTTAACTAGAGCTCAATGAAACTGTAATATGCAAAACTGAATGTGCTGCCATGCTTTTATTTCCCTGTTTCTCCCATATCTATCCAGCCACAGGACCACAAAGTCTCAAGAGAAAAATAGTTTAAGATATCATTGGTTGCCCCTTGCTAAATTGTAACACCAAGTATGACTTCTGCATATATATGGTATCTTATACTTAGTCATGGAGATCAAAATAAAATAGAAAAAGTAGTAGAGCTGGCTATTTTGGTGACCCTTGACACTGAATTCCTCCATAGTGTATGCTGTAGAGAGATTTCCAAACCTGTTATGCCACTGGAGCTCCAGAAAACAAACAAATTGCATTAGGACATTAAAAAAAAAAAAAAAAAAAAAATCCAAAAAAAAAAAAACCCCAAACAAAAAAACATCCCAACCCAAACAGCTAAATTATAAATAGTTTTTTAGAATGGTAGTTACACCAACATTTAATTCATCTCAAAGTAAGTGCAGTACTCACAAGAGTTAGTGTTTATAATAGTGGAAGTTTCAGAATAACACCTAAATTGAGATTTTCAGGATGTCATGGAACAGGCAAGTTTTTAAGAGATCTGGAAACTAAATAACATTTAGTGTTTGAAAAGTACTTCTCAGTAATGGAAGTTGAGTAACTTCCCTAATCTTCCCCCCCAAAAAAAACCCAAAAAACCCCCACAAATGGAAATTAGCAGAATTCCATTAATTTATCCTATGATAAAGCATATAATTATATGCATTTTATCATTACTCTATAGACTAGTGGAGAACAACAGTTATCATTTTAAATCTAGGCTGACAGTCCCTTGGTTTACCTAAAAATTGCAGATATAAGTGACAAATATCAAGAAAGCTTTTCTCAAAAAAAACCCCAAATTAGAATATTGATATAGAAATTGAGTAAATTAATAACAATAAATAGTAACACTACTTAAGAAGAAGAAGCAGCAGCTTTACAGGAATAGTTATGACACACCAAATGGAAAAAACCCAAACTTTAACAATCTACCTATTATTTTGATGTGTGCAGGTTAGACAATCTAAAAAAACAATTTTGTATTTCTATTTGTGATGAACAACTGTCTGTTAAGTATGTCTGTAACCATAATTAAGTTCCTGAAGACTTGAAGTTAAACAAGCTATTTCTAGATAGCTAGTTATATTGAATGAGGACTTTTTCCACAATATTCTTACCTGTTTTGTAAATTTTCTCTACTGTTTTAAGCTAGGCTTAATTTTTCATTGAAGTGGTTATTTCATATTACATCTATATAGATAGTTTTCTGGAGGTTTGTTGTTTGTTTTTGTTGTTGTTGTTTGAAATTGTTAATTTAACTTTTTTTTTAGTTTTCTTACATTTTTAAGAATATATGAGAATATATGTCTCAGACCTGGATACTGGATACTCCATGTGTGAGAAATTCTAAACAAATTCGTTAATATTCTTGCTTTGATCACTTGATTTATATGATACTGAGATTTGTGTTCTTTCCCTTCTCCATATCACACATCTGTGTCATTACCATGAAGTTATTACTTTATCTAGTGGGCAATGCACAGCATTGCTTTATTAAAATAGAATTTCTTGGTTCAACGGTCAAGCTGCAAGTTCAGAAAACCCCTCAATCTCTTTAAACATAACTAGATGCTTTACTTTATTTTCACTCTTCCACATGGTTTTCTGGTAAAAAATGTCTCCAAAAAATTTTAGCAGCTGGTTTCTTCAAGCTGTTTATTTCCCAAGTTAAACCTACAGATAGGGTGTTCTATCCCTAATTATTTTATTTTCTTGATTTGGATGTAAAAACAATTGCCATCATTTCCACGGAGAAGAAAATTTCTTTTTCTTTTCTGAGACATACCTGTGTATCTTGGGAACATAATTCTCTCAAGGATTAATGCATTCTTTGGTTATCTGATTCACAGACACTAAAAGACAAGACAAGGGAGGAAGTTTCTCTCTTACCCTGAATAAAATAAATTGTGAGTTACATACATAACAGTTTCATAAGTATATGACAGAGAAGCAAATATTGGCTAAACAAATAAAAACATTTTTTTGTATGGCCTCAGTGGAAAGGAAAACAGTAAACTTACTTACATGTATATGTAGCATAGCAAATATGTCAAGGGGAGTTAGTTTACCACATTCTTATACTCAATTTAAGCAAATCTAACAGTTAAAGTGAATTGTAAACAGATGAGAACATTCCCACTGCCAGCTGCAGTGAGCACACCACAGAAAAGAGGTGTCATGCCACATCTCTTCCAAACTCTGTCACTCACTTGAACTGTAGCCTGATGCAGATGATGAATAGTTTCCTTCTGTGTTTCCTTAGAAGGTTTCTTTATTCCCTGGTTGCTGTGTTATTTACATCAGCAGTGGAACACAGCTCTAGTTTTAGTGTTTGCACTTCTTTTCCTAACTGAAGGAGAAGTGAAAATCTTTCACTTCTTTTTAACTGTCTAAGCAGTGAAGAAATAAAATAAGTCTTTACACAAACAGTTGAACAGTTTGGTCTCTAAAAAGGAATGAAGAATAGCAGAGAACATGGTAACCAGAACATGCATTATGCCATATATACGCCTTTGGAAATTACCGCTGCATTATGCACTTGAAAATTCTGATGTATTTTCACAGTTGATTATGAAAACTGTCACTTGTTATTAGTATTATCACTACTTTTGCATTTGTTGCCTTTGGGAGTACTGTACCCTATTAAGAGCAGGAAAATATGTCTTAGGAAATAAAAGTCTCCTGCTATTTGTATCAGGAAAACAGAAAATAATGGAATGAATATGCAAAGCAGTTACAAACCTGTCAGAAACCAGAAGTTATTTGACTCTATTATCATAGAATGATTGGGGTTGGAAGGGACCTTAAAGATCACCTCGTTCCACCCCCCAGCCATGGGCAGGGACACCTCCCACTAGACCAGATTGCTCAAAGCCCTGTCCAACCTGGCCTTGAACACTTTCAGTAATGGGGCAGCCACAGCTTCTCAGGGCAACTTCGGCCAGTGTCTCAGCATCCTCACAGTAAAGAATTTCTTCCTAATGTCTGATCTAAATCTACCCTCTTTCAGTTTAAAACCATTTCCCCTTGTCCTGTCACTACATGCCCTTGTAAGAAGACTCTCTCCAGATTTCTTGTGGGCCCCTTTTAGGTACTGGAAGACTGCTATAAGGTCTCCTGAAGCCTTCTCTTCTGTCAACAACAAGTCCAGCTCTCTCAGCCTATCTTCATAGGACAGGTGCTTCAGCCTTCTGGTCACCTGTGTGGCCCTCTGGACTCACTCAGGCAGGTACATGTCCTTCTTGTGATGGGACTGCAGAGCTGAACATAGTACTCCAGGTGGGATGTCACCAAAGCAGAGTAGAGGGGCAGAATCACCTCCTTCAACCTGCGGGTCATGCTTCTTTTGATGCAGCCCAGCATATGGTTGGCTTTCTGGGCTGTGAGTGCACACATTGCTGGGTCATGTTGAGCTTCCTGTCAACAAACACCCCCAAGTCCTGCTCTCAGTGCATTCTCCTCTGAGCCTGTGTTTGTGCTTGGGATTGCCCCAACCCAAGTGTAGGACCTTGCACTTGGCCTTGCACTATTCCTCCCAAGAGAGGAGAAATGACCATGTTTATATAATTTTCTAACATTTTACATTTTTCCTCATTAAATTTTCCATATTATATTTCCTTATTTTATTTCCTGGGTTATATTACTCAGGAGAAATGCTTCAATGAAGACTCCAACAAGACTTCTGTGTTTGAAGGCTGGCAGAGAATATATACACACATCCATACACTTATGACTCTGGAGGCTCAAACATCTTGTCATCCCAGACTAATACACTCTGACCTGTCTCTGTGATTCTGTAGTCTGTCCAGGAATGTATCACAAAAAAAAAAAAAAAAAAAAGTCGTTTGTTATCATCTAGTACACTCAATTTTCAAAAATAAGTATTTTATTTTCATGGGCAGAAGGTATTTAGCTGTTCTGTTGTATTCTTTTGTTGGATTATTATCTTCCCATGTTGCAATTCTAGTCAAACTGGTACACTGTATTTGGCCACAGAAATGTTTTTGGTCACAGCCATGTTGAACAATGTACTTTAATGAAAGTATGTAATTATATGTGTTTGACCCACAGAGGGTAAGGACAAGTTTCTGTTTTCATCTCCATAGTTCATTTGTACTGATTGGGCTTGCTTGTATAGGAGGGGTAGGTATCATTGGCCTCGTTTCTGAAGAAAATATACTTTTTTATTGGAATTAGGCCTTTGTGATTTTACTTAGTACTGTAATAGATCTTAAAGGGAGTTCTGAGCCACATATTCTAGTGTGTTCAAGAACCACAGCTGGCTTCAAAAGATCAGAGTTTCCATTCATTTATATAGTAGTATCTATAGTTTCAAAAACACACAGTCCTCAGCAGCTGCTATCAGGAATAGGCTAGGTGAGACCATGTACCATGTAAAGTTCTTTTGAAAATCTGTTTATGGGTGAAATTAATTTTGAAAATAACCAATGTCTTTATGCTTTGGTTGTCTGCCACTTGTGACTACAAGTAAACTGACATTGCTTACCTAAGTTGCAAAAGATTTGTTTAGAAATATTTGGAAAGTGTTTTTAGACGTAATGATCAGATGATATTATAAATACCAAGTATTATTATTTTGCTGGCCAAGAAGAAGCAGAAATGAGCATGTAGAATCCATTAAACGAGTATGAATTTCCTTTACACTTCATTAGAAAGTCGAGCATATTTAGACACACAAAGCAACAGAATAGACCATATCACATAACTGTAGAACAGAGAATCTATTTTTAAAACAAAATTCATAACCAAAGCATTTTCATCTTTCAAACCAAGCGGACACAATTCCTTTTTTAGATCCACTACTGAATTTGACTTGTTCGAAACTCTTTAGAGTCTTGTATTGTGCTCACAGTAGGATCCTTGCTGTAAGATATGGCTTTGCTTTTCCCTCATTTCAACTTGAAATGAAATGTAAAAATCTATTTCAAATGCTTGTCTTATGGAAAAGGATGCAAATCTTAAAAAATGTATTTACGATTTGAAAACTATTACAGAGTTTTCAAGATTTTATTCAGATAAGTAACAGAATAAGCAAGAGAAGGAAAATATCAAAGTTTTGTAAGCTCTAAAAGTGAGGGGGTAGAAGAGGTTATACATAAGGTCATAAATAAAAAGGCCGGTGGTGAGGCACTGGAACAGGTTGCCCAAGGAAGTTGTGAATACTCCATCCCTGGCAGTGTTCAAGGCCAGGATGGACAGAGCCTTGTGCGACATGGTCTAGTGTGAAGTGTCCCTGCCCATGGCAGGGGGGTTGGAACTAGATGATCTTAAGGTCCTTTCCAACCCAAATCATTCTATGATTCTATGATCCTATGATGATTCTGTGCTCCTTGAACTCTGGCAGGCTTGGTGCTGTGACAAATTCCCTGGGGAGTTGTTCCAGTAACTGACCACCCTCTCAGTGAAGAACCTTCTGAACCAATCTAAATCTTCTGTCCAAACTGAACTTCTCCTGACATGACTTGATTCCACTTCCTCGTGTCCTATTGCTTGTGACCAGCGCCTCTATCTCCACTGCCCCCTTGTTGTTGGCAGTTGTAGACTGCCATGAGATCATCCCTCAGCCTGCTCTTCTCCACAAAATAAGAGACCTCAGCTGCTCCTTCTAAGTCTTTCCCTCAAGGCCTTTCACCATCTTGGTCGCCCTCCTCTGGACACACTCTAACAGTTTGATGTCCTTATGTTGAGGCACCCAAAACTGCACACAGTGCTTTAGGTGCCGCCACACCAGTGCAGTGCAGGGTGGGACAATCAGCTCCCTTGACTGGTTAACAATGTTGTGCTTGATGTAGCCCAGGACATGAAGTTCAACAAAACGACATGCAAGGTCCTACACCTGGGTCAGGGCAATCCCTGGCACAGCTACAGGCTGGGCAGAGAAGTGGTTCAAAGCAGCCCTGCGGAGAAGGACTTGGGGGTGTTGGTCAAAGAGAAACTGAACATGAGCCAGCTTCAGCGTGTGCTTGCAGCCCAGAGAGCCAACCTCATCCTGGGCTGCATCAAAAGAAGCGTGACCAGCAGGTCAAACGAGGTGATCCTGCCCCTCTCCTCTGCTCTTGTGAGACCCCACTTGGAGCACTGTGTAGAATTCTGGTGTCCTCAACATAAGGAGCTGTTGGAGCAAGTCCAGAGGAGGGCCACGAGGATGATGAGGGGCTGGAGCACCTCCCGTATGAAGACAGGCTGAGAAAGTTGTGGCTGTTCAGCCTGGAGAAGAGAAGGCTGCATGGAGACCTCACAGCAGCTTTCCAGCATCTGAAGGGAGCCTACAAAGGACAAAAGTCCCAGAGAGGGACTTTCCATCAGGGACTGTAATGATAGGACAAGGAGTAATTGGTTCAAACTTGAACAGGGGAAGTTCAGGTTGGATATAAGGAAGAAGTTCTTTACTGTGAGGGTAGTGAGGCACTGGAATGGGTTGCCTGAGGAAGTTGTGAATGCACCATCCCTGACATTTCATCTCAATAATAATTTTTTTCTTCTTGTTTGTTGCTATATCCAGTGTAACTGTGATAGAATGAAGTACTTCACAGGGAAGTGGGTTGATGGTGACTTGAATATGAGTCAACAGTGTGCCTTGGCAGCCAAAAGGACCAGCTGTGTCATAGAATCACAGAATCATAGAATAGTTAGGGTTGGAAAGGATCTTAAGATCATCTAGTTCTAACCCCCCTGCCATGAGCAGCAACACTTCACACTAAACCATGTCACCCAAGCTTCTGTCCATCCTGGCCTTGAACACTGCCAGGGATGGAGCATTCACAACTTCCTCAGGCAACCCATTCCAGTGCCTCACCACCCTCACTGTAAAGAACTTCTTCCTTATATCTAATCTAAACTTCCCCTGTTCAAGTTTGAACCAATTACCCCTTGTCCTATCACTACAGTCCCTAATGAAGAGTTGCTCACCAGCATTCTTGTAGGCCCCCTTCAGATGCTGGAAGGCTGCTATGAGGCCTCCACGCAACCTTCTCTTCTCCAGGCTGAAGTGTCGAAGTGTTGACAGCACAAAATTTTTACTTCACTTGACTTCATTTTTCTTTTAGTATTTCTAAATGGATTTTGTCCCCAGAGTTTTGTTTGTTTATTTGTTTGTTTGTTTTGATTTATTTCCTTTTCTTCCAGAAAGGTGTTGGGTGTCGTAGCTCTTAATTCCATATATACGAAATGCAAAAATTTCCCAAACGATCAAATTCCATTTTCTAAACTGCTTAGTTTCAATTATGAACCACAAAACTTAACATGATTAAAAGGTCAACTCCAGTGTATTATGCTGGAAACACAGAATGTTCCCATGTTATAGCAATTATTTCTTTCCAGGATATCAAAATACAAACCTTTAAAGTGGTGCTGGTTTTATCCATTGAAAAGTCCTTATGGGAGGAATCTCTTGTTGTTTTTTGCTTGGTTTGGCTTTGTTTCTTTTCTTGAACCACAATCTGCTGTAATTTGGGGGATAATTCTATCCACAGCAAAGGACAATTTTGGTACAGAATCTCTAAATGTATCAGTCTGGGGTTGCAAAACTTAGTGTGCTAAAGAACACCTCACAGAAGCTTTCTGTGAACAGAATAGCAAGAAAAGGGTATTGTTACACACATATACAATATATGATTTTCTTGAATTTACTACAAATCAGGCTGTCCTAGGACCCTAAAGGAGTGAGTATAGGTATTCATATATAGTGAGTATAGGTGCTCATATATGTGTTCGCAAACTGCCCTATGAAAAGTCTTGCATAATTCTGGCATTGTATATCATAAACTAGCAGACTAAAACAGGTTACTCTTTTTTAAATAAAGATGAAAGACAAATCTTAGAGGGATCCCCAAGAAAAATGAAATCTTGAGTACTGAAATAATATGAATTGTGTGAGCCCAAAGACAAGGGAAGAAAAGCCACTACTGCTATTTAAGCAATGGAATATTGAGGCTTTAAAAGGAATATGAGAAGTCAGAATTAGTTTGGAGAATAACAGCCAAATCTCAGTGGTGGGTGCTATGCAGAGGGTCCACACAGAGATATGTGTCAAGAAATTGTGAGACTGAAAATCTCTCTCTGAATTCTGATCAAACCAAATGGCTAAAGTGCCTGGGGATATGGTGGCTGGAACATCTGACAGCTCTCTGCTGAAAGGCCAAGGCACGCATTAGGCCAGATGCCTTTACAGCTAAGTTCACCACCTAAGGAGACAGAAATCCTTCCCTGTCTGTCATCAGAAAACTGCATCTCTTTCTCCAAATGATATGCAAGACCTTATGCGCATAGCAGGAACCTCTGCCTCAGAAGCTGAATGTAGCATGAGGGAACTGGGGAGAACCAGCTGTCCCCAAGGAGCAAACCTAGCCATATGGGCACAGAGACAGCACACATGATTGACAGCATCAGTTCCATCTGGAGAGAGGATTTAGCTGAGAGTGCTTTTCGTTGTTGTTTTAATGTTCTTTGTTCCTAAATCGTTTTATGTTTGTCTTCAGTCACATCAGCACAAGGGATTTTCTTTCAATCATCTGGTTTATGCCCTGGCCAGGGTGTGTTTGATTCTAAGCAGAGTCAAGAAAGTGGAAGAACAAGCATGGGTAAATCCTTTTCTATCTCATTTAGAAGACATGCATACTGGCTTTAAAAATGTACACTGGCTTTAAACATGTACACTGTTTAACTCAAACAAACCTCTCAAGAAAAAGTTAAAAAAACCCAAACGAACCAACAAACACACTCATAAAAGTACTCCCAAACTTTCTAATTTCTTTCTAAGGCTGGAAGTGAAATTAAGGTAGATTATGTACCCTTCATTCCAGTGACGATCCCATCTGTGTTTCTTAACCACTGATGTAAGTCTGGCTTGCTTTAGTGTAGGAATGATGAGTATAAATAGTTCTCCCGGTCTTGGAGAATGACTAATCACTAATCATTTTGCCCAGAATGAAGCTATGAAGCTGTTCCCAGCTTTCTTGGGAATATCTGCAGTGAAGATACTCATCAGCAGTCCATGTTGATGATGATTCATTTCCCCATCACTTCCAAACTGTTCCCTCCCTCTGTGAAAGCATTCACTCCTGAAACCCAGTGGTTTATAACTGTATTTGTCTGGATTTTCAAATCAAGGTCATGACTAATATATTCAATATTGCCAGGGAAAAGAGAAGCACATGACCTTGAACCTAGATAACCTATAGCCACCCTTTATATTATATAACATTTTCTCATTGTTCTGTGCTATTAGGTGTGCAGCCAAATTTTAGCGTGATTTACTAATCATTTATTTACATCAAATGTTCTAAAATGGAAACTTTAAAATTAAAAATTCCCACTATTTTAGCTTGTTTTCCATGGCTACAGATGCATTTCACATTGGAAGGACAGACAGGTCTTAAAAATGTCTGAAAGTAGTTCAGTGTCTTATTTGAAACCTGTGTAACCTTACCATAGTATGAGTGGTATGGGCTGATTATAATCATATGCTATTGATCTTCAGCATGTAAGAAGGCATACTGAACCATGGAGATATATTAGATCAAGTAAATAATTTCGTTTGAATTGCAGGACTTTGAATGTTTTTTCCTTTCCATATCTGTTAGAACATCTTAGAGATGCTTCTGCAGTTTACAGGATTTCAAGTTTTCCATGCATAAATACTTACATTTAAAACAATCTGTGTACTTTATATTTTTCCAGAATTCAACTATTTAATGAAGTTGGGTTTTTTTTTCCACATTGAGCCTAAACAGTATTTATAGCCTTTTATATTTTCTCAATACATATTTTAATGTAACATTACTTTATTATTTAATCTACTAGAAACAAAATGCTCTTTATAACCTCTCTCCCTACCTCCAACAAGCACACTGTTATATTAAAATCTTTATAAAGCATTTTGAAAACCCCAAGTGAAAAGATATACATATGCATGTCTTTAGCAAGGTATTATATTAAAAAATAAAAATAAAAATAAATCTTTTCAAAATAACAACTAGTAATAATCTATTTTTGATCACGGGATTGTATCTGGTTTCTTTTTTATCACTTTGTTACCCCATAAACAGAATCCTGTGCATCCCATTTCCCTCCTAATTGCCTTGACTAGCTAATACCTTGAAAGGAAAATCTGTCTTTAGACCGCAAAAAAACCGTAGTGTTCTTGTGCCACAGATGAAACATTTTATTCTTATAATATGAGAAAACATTTTATTCTTACTAGGCACTGGGTATATGTTCATACTGTCATTGCATATTTTCATTGCAGCTAAACAGCTATGAAACAATACTGGCATATTTATTAGATCATACCCTAGCACAAGCGGTCAGAACCTTTCCCAGGCAGACCCCAGGTTGTCGTAATATGTAATAAATGTGCAATGTGGCAAGAAAAAAAAAAAAAAGGGAGTCAGCTCATGGCTGAATTTTGACAGCATACACATACCTGCACGACAAAAACTCCTAACACTCAACCAGTGCTTTGCTGGACTTGAATCTGGTAAGCATCAACACAACTCTGTCTATTGAAAACAGAAATGCTTTGGTCATCAGCAGACACTTAAAAAGCTTTCAAAACATCTGTGTGCAAAAGTGAGTACATAATTCCACTGAAAAAGCTTCTTGCTTCAACACTGATGTTTGCCAGATCCTGCACTGTTTACCTGCGTGTCATACCAGAACAACTAAATAATTCTGTCAATATGTAGGGATCCACAAGCTTGATAATACTCTTACTTATCATAACAAGGATGCCTTGGATTGCAATGGTAATGATGGTACTTCCCACTTATAAAGAGTAAGCAAACTCTACCACCCTAACTGGAATGAGTGGGTTGCCTATTTGGGTACTTGAAATTTCATATGAAAGATACCTTCAGTCACCAATAAAACCAAGTAGGTGTTAGTGGGAGAGGTTGGTAGCACAGAGAATATGCCTTGTAAGAGGCACAAGGACTAATTTCTTGTTTTAATTTATTTCATGGAAAAATAATAATTTTGAAATGTAACCAGTCAGAAATCAAATGATATAGGAGTAAGTTTGACACCTAATGTCTAAAAAATGCTTATATCCCAAAAATATGATGTCTTTTATGTTCATGTAGGATACCCTGTTTTATTATGCTACATCCTCACATAATATTGTGCAAGAACTTACAATTTTGCTGCAACTTTACTATGGAGCATTCAATATTTGATATACTTAAAGAAAATTGATTTGGAAGTTCTAAGTGTTTAAAGATTGTAGTAAAAGTATTTTCCCCTAGGTTTCTAAATCATCTTAAATTGAGCTGGTTTTATTTAGCTATAGAGCATACAGATTACAACAATATCAATGGACTGGAAATCAGGTACAATTTACAACAACTGCATGTGAATAAATGTTAATTGAAATTCTAGGAACTTCAACATTCAAAATTTTAAATGGAAACTCAGTACTTTCACTTCTTTGAATTGCTGGCAGCTGCATTTATGGACATAATTTTCACTTGATAATGTTATTGTGTCTCGGTGTGTTAAACGATTGTACTTAGAAAGGTAAATAATGAGCCTGAGCAGGCCACATTTGTCAATGACTTTGAACAGTCCTGTGAATTTCACAGAAAGTCATGCTTTCAGTAGTGCTCATTGGATTTATGTCACTTAAAATAACATATGGATGTGCAAACACGCAGACACATACAAGCCTTCATTCCGAATCTCGCATTTTTTTTCAGTCATTTATTTTTATTTATTATCTCTGCGATGAATCTAGAGAAATAAATAATAAGAATTAATTATATAACAGTACTTTGGTAAAGACTACAGGAGCATAAAAGGAAGCTATAAAGAAGAAAGAGATTAATTGTACTTCATTGTCAAGGAAGACAGAACAAGGAGTAATTGCCTCAAGCTTCAGTGGGAAAAATGTAGGACAAATATTAGGACAAAAAGATTTACTGCTGAAAGAATAGTTAAACAATAAAATAAGCCGTCAGGAAAAGTTTTGTAACTGCCATAATTCAGATTATTAATGGCTGGAACAGATGCCCAACTAGAAAATATAACAACATCCAGTTCTGCCACGATGTAGATAGATCTGTCTAATGAATAGATTGCTCAGCTGATATATCAGCCGTCACTGAGTGAAGCAGATCTCTTCTATCCAAGAGGTTTTTGAAAGTGTGAAATTTCACCCAGAACAGCTCAATACCTCAATAAAAGAATGAATCAGCTAGTTAAAGGTTTGGTAGAACAAGGTCCTGACAATGTTCTCTAAATAGCAACAATTTCTTTATTAAGTGACGCATAGTTGTACCATTTTCCTGAGATGACCTCTATCTACTAACAAGTATCATGCTTGTTCTGAAAACTTGTGAGAGTTAATTGCATAATTCTGCAGTCATAAAACATAACACAAAATGTCTCTAAAAAGTGTATGGACTCAGCCCAAATAATTTTATCTAATTTGTACTGCAAAATAATTTTTTATTCTTTTTTTATTTATAGGAAAATCATAGAATCAGCTAGGTTGGAAAAGACCTTTAAGATCATCAAGTTCAACCATTAAAAGAATGAGAAGAGATGTTTAAAACATTTTTTGAAATGTTTTGTTTTGTTGGGTCTTTTTACAAAATCTTTGGAAACAAAACCTAAGTCAGGAATTTGCTGGTTAAAACTTCAGGAATTAATTTTATATTGTATATGTTCTGCAGAATAGTATGAAGGAATAAATTAATAGTACTGAATTTATTAGAAAATTGTTTACAGGCACAGAACACCAATTGTAATATCAAATCACCAATTACATGTTCAAACCATTGTCAATAATGTCACCTAATTGCATGCTGGGGTATTAAATTCAAGCCAAATGGTAAAATGTGCATTTGATATTGATTAGTTTATTATATAAATGCATTATCTGGTTACTTAAAATTGATTAGCAAGGTTTCAGTTCAGTACAGGAAATTGCTGTTAATCCCAGCTCTTCTATCTTTGTTCCCTAACTGTTCTATGATTCTATGATTCTATTCTACAATTACATAAAACACACTACATGCATTGCAACTGGGGAAAAAAAATGCATTGGTCTTCTTCAGAAATTCTACTCATAAATCTCAAGAGGCCAAAGATATGATGCTTCATGAAGAAAAATTTTGCTCTTTGGCTTACAGCACGAAAGCATGCTGGGAACTCTTAAAAGAAAGCTCATCATTTGTAGCCCTGCTTTTTTCCTAGGAGAACTTAAGTTTTTTCTGAACAACTTAAGCAGAACTGTGAATTTTAGGTGCCCACCCTGAAAAATATTGTCTTGATAAAAAGCCCTGTCTGGTATACATTTTTCTTGGAAAGTAGTTTAGTGTCATAGGCTTTCTATTTTAAGTTTCCAAGGTGTTTGTTGTTGTGTATTTCAGCATGCATGAAAGCACCTCTGATTTGACAGGCTGAGCAAATTGTACTTAAATAACAGCTCAGCCTGATCGAGGTAGAGAAACCAGGTACAGTTTCAGTAGAGATTCTGTAATCTGGTGGATCTTAACATATGCTCTTAGTGTCAGGCTCTCCATAAATTAACAATGCTATCTGATATTTCCCCTTTAAACATGACTGAGCTGACTGCTGATGCTTCTGCACACATTTTAATGAAATAGTTTGAGGTGCTTGAAGAAATTCTCTGAAGTTCAAAAGTCTGTGATCTCCTCAGCCTGATTTGGTGGAATTTCAGCCTAAGGAGAGGTAAAAAAGGAAACGGGAGATGCTCTGGAAACTAGTAATCATTTATCATGATGAAGACCTGCATTTTGCTTGCCTATTCCTAGATCTCTGTTATTGTTATTGCTGTATATTCAGCAATCACTACAAGAAATATGTGCTGCCACCAATTAATTCTCTTTCTGGAATAATATTTTAAGAAACAGGAATGAACTGTGCTTCGATCTTTAAAAATTGAGATAGCTCTTTACCTGTAGGAGAGAATTCTGGATCTCGAATAGGATGCAAAATTAATCTTCTCACTGAAACAATGTTTCAGGTGTACCTTTGTCTTCACTCTATTATTATATTTTTAAATAGCTTCTTGCTCACCATCGAGTTTTAGATCCTATTTGAGGTGCCAAACACTCCCACATACTTTCTAGTGTATGTGTTGCTCTCTATTCCTCTTTGGATGTCAAATGCATTATATCAACTAAAATTTGAACATCAAAATTCTTTTAAAATGCTTAACTAATTAATTTAACCTCACACTTTGAACTGATTTTAAATCCCAAAACAGTTTTTCAATGCAGGTAAGGACAGACTCCTTTGGCAATTTCACTTATGTAATGTACACTGATACAGGAAATAGCTGAACTTAACTGTTTTTAACTGGTTTCCAAAATTCCTCTTAGAAGTTGCCCATGGACTCCATGCATTCACTGACCACATTACAAATGTGTTGAGATTAGTCATTCAAAACAAACTTATGGCATCCCCACTTCCTATTTGTTTCCTGGTTGTACACCTAGTCATTCCGCTACATGTATGAACACTTACAGTAGCAAGAAAAATGTTTGGAAATATCTTTGGCAAATAGGCTGCTACTAATAATCCTATTAAGGATCTACAATTCTCCTGACATTTATTTACCTTGTCATTCTCATATCAAACAGCTAAAGATGCATATCTCTTTAGACTGAGTTTACCCTGACAATCTTCACCTTCCATGGTGAAAAAGGGAGACATTATCCTATTAAAGAACAAAGACATTAAGAACATTTTTATGGAAGAAAGAACAGTCCTAAGAATACAGGCATCTCTGAAAACCTACCACACGTATATAAGCATAGTAGCCACTTTCTTTGATGCTCAGCTGTTTGTGGTACATTAACATCAGAAGTGCCTTGAATAAATATCTGAAAATCCAAAGGAAGGTACTAGATCAGTTGCCATTTGAGCTGGTTAGGGTTTCATTTTAAGAATTAGGAATTAAGATAAAAAGACCTAGACAAGTGCTGCTTCTTCCTTTTGGAAGAATAACTAATTTGAAAAATAACCCGAAGAAGTAATCCTTTAAGTTCTTAAATGGTCTAATTTCCTTCACTTATGAATATTCAATAAAATGAGTCCCTGGAATATTTTGGGAAATGTATCTTTGGAATGAAAGCTGCAGAGTAATAAAAGAAAAGAAATTTGGATTAATTTGGATCATCGTCAGCACAACTATTTATCAACAACCTGGTTCAAGTTGTCCTACGCATTTGACAAAGGCCAAGAGATAATAACATATATCTTATTCTGCTACTATAATAGTTTTAATATTAAATACTTGTATTTAATATTTCAACACTTAGCAACTTGCAATGAACAATTCATTGATCCAATCTAGGAAATATGTTTCTTGAATGGTAACAAATAATTAAATCAAATCTCAGCCAAGCAAAACTCAAATCAACAAAAAATTGAGATAAAAGTTAGTTGAATAAATATTAGTTATAAACCACTGAACATCAGCAGGTCAGTATTCATTAATCTCTGCAAGATGAAAGGAAACAAAGTATAGCAAGCTGAACCATGCAGATTTGTTGAATATTTTTAGTGGAAAAAGCTTTGAGAGCACTTGGTAAGTATTCTCATGTGAACCCCTGGGGAATGCTGAGCTTTTGGGTTTTATTTAATTTTTAAATGAAAAGAAAATAACAGCTAGTTTTGATGCAGGATGCAAATGTTTACAATCACCAGTTTTATATGTACGGCTGTAAGGCGTATTGACACATTGATTTACCGCGCCTTCCAAAACCCTGACTTCTTCTTAGGTTCCTTTAGCAGTGTTTTGCTGTTTAAGCATATGTGAAGATGTGTGGAAAGGGAATTTATTTCTATATCATTGTGCTGTTCTACTAAATTACTTTAAATATAATACTTTGTATTTGGTGTATGTTACAGCACCTGCTCTATTCCTCAAGGAGTTATCACTGTCTGTTCATCACTGCATATTTAGCTCTTCTGACTGCACATCTACTGAGTTTCAATAGATTCCAGTAGTGAATTGTGGAAAATAAGCACAAGTAAAACTTTCTGGAGGTTTAAAATGTAAAATTTTACTGTCACTATGATTCTTTTAAAATGTGGAAATGTCATTAAAATTAATCAGTATCTTTTCCACAAAAGACTAAAGTCAAGGATTTGATACTTCATATATTTAGTTACATAATTATTGCTCTTTCTTTATTAAGATAACCACTTTTATTTTGTAGGAGAATAATTGATGAACCAGCTGATTTGAACTGGCTTAGAAATGCTTTATTTATAAGAAATTCTTTATTGTCTAGAAGTGTTTGCAAGTTAATGCAGATTAATAATTTCTATCCTGTTGATTTAAAAAGTTGTCATCTTGAGTCTTCATTATGACTCCGAACTCAGTAACCTGTTAGTGTTAGACTGCATGCATAGGCATACCCTTAAACATTGGTGATTGCTTATCTTGTAATATACACAGAAGAATGCAAGCCATGTCAGCTCATGAGTGTAAAGGAGGTAGCCGAGATCCCATTCAAACTTGGTTTTGCTTCCATCTGTAGATTGTATACTGGTAGTGCACTGCACAATTCAGCATATTCTCTGACTTTAATAAGATTACATTTGACCAAACATAGAAAATTCTTGCATGAGGATCTTGCTTTTGGGTAGGATAGCAGCAATTAATATGCATATATGTAAGTCACCATTCATTCAGAATGAACCCTTGAAGAACTTATTATTTGTGTTATAATTCCTTTATACTTTGAAATTAAATTACTTCAATAATCCAGATGTTGCCTGACTACTCGTGAGTGGTAAATAAGGTAACCTATTGATCATAGTTAACACTAGTTTGGCACTACTATATGCCAACATGTACATACATAAATACAAATATAAATACGTATAAATAAAAATAGGGATTATGATTTTTTTAAGTGCTGTTTGTTTTCTTCTTGTTTTTATCATGTTATGTACATTTTTTTATTTCTCAGCTAGCCAAGTGTATTAGCAAAATATGTCTCTCTGATTCTATATAACATGCTGATAAAAATCTTATATCGAGTTGATCAATGTGTTTTGAAGAATTTTTGTAGGCTCATTGATGGCAATGTATAACATGAGATGAATCCATTTTATCCTTCATTTTTCCCTATGCCATCTATGAATTCCCTCTGAAAATCTTCCGTGAACGGGATTGCTGCCACTTTTATTTGAGCAAGATTCATTTTTCTCCTTCTCTTTTTGTTTCATGAGCATATGTTTAATTTAGAGAGCCATAGTCAATATATTACCAAAAAGAAGGTTAAATCACCCCTGATGGAGTTCCATGAAACTGCATTTATACTGCTTTCCAGACCCATGCTAGTTGATCTAGTTCAAAGACAACTAACTCAGGTATCTCTACACTGCATGATGCTGGATTATTTTGATCATATAACCCGGTCTCCCACATAGCACAAAGCAAAGAGCTGATTTAAAAGTATCTTTTATAAAGAAAGATATAAAAATAATTTAATTTTTGTTTTAATTCCTGGAAAGTCATGCCAATGCTTTATTTTCTTCAGTCTGGGGGAAAAGGACAAGGAGCTAACAGCTCACTCTCAACTTTCATATGCTGAAGACTGGGTTAATAGACAACATATATAATTAAATATCTAAATATGCAATCTATAATTAAAATCTCTTTTTCCATCAAAATGCATTTCAATTGTAAATCCCAACGAAATTTCTTCTTTTGCGTGAACATCCAAATCTTCCAAAATTAGCTGAAAATCATCATTAAAGCTAAGTTCTTCTTAGATAGAAGTTATAAAGACCTGCTGATTCAAGATAAGTACATAACCAGTGTAGACTTGCACCATTTTTTATTGTAAAGCTATACAAGAATTAATACTCATCATAAAGATAGGAATACATCCTCTCAAACACAGAACAATAACTCAATAAATATTTAGTTCCTAGGACTGATAATAGTTGTGTTATTTCCAACTGGTATGTGACCAAAATAATCATAGGAATCTTTTGTTTGCTGCGTGATTTTAAACTGATTTTTAAATTACCTTAACTCTGCTGATCATGTATAGAATCACAGACAGGCTGAGGTTGGCAGGGACTTCCTGAGACTATCCAGTTCAACTTTCCTCTTCAAAGCAGGGTCAGTTACAGCCGGCTGCTCATAGCTGTGTCAAGTTTTAAATATCACACAGGTAGACACCCCAAAAACTTTCCGGGTAACTGGTTCCAGTATTTGGCTGTGCTCACAGGAAAAAAAAAAAAAAAAAAAAAAATAGAAAAAAGAAAATTTCCCACATTTCCTGCCTTTTGGCACTCAATGATAGTGCGAAGAATCTGGTTTTGTAGTCTTACTTCTGTAGTCTTACTCTACCCCGCATCAGTTATTCACACATACCTTTCCTGATGTTTTATTACTTACCTTATCTACAGTCTCCAGCATCCAATCTATGCAGCTCTGTATGAACTGTTGTCAGCTCTCACTTCCGTTACTCTTTGTGTGTTTGTGTCTGTCTATATCTGTGTTATGACTACATAGAAGTGTGTCTAGTGTTCTGCTCTAACCTAGCTGAGATTTTATTATCACTTCTTTTCTTCCTTTCTTTATTCACCCCTCCAAGTGCAACAAGGCAGTTTGTGTGTGTCTTTATGTGTGTTTTGTCAATAATGAGATAGTGGCTTCTTGATCACCTACATGAAACATGTTTGTGTTCCACTTAGCCTTTCTATACTTAAAACATTTCTCCCATTATTTGTTTGTTTTTTCCAATTGCTTTCAGCTCCTGAATTTAGCTCTTCTAAAACATGTAACTACAAACATTCCTACCTTCACACTGGTGTCCTAAGAAATGGTATTTTTTGCTGTTCATCAATCAATACCATTTGGTTAGCATTTGCAACTGATATGAACACACCTGGTCAGCCTTAAGAAAATCTACCCTGACCTTGGACTTGCTAGGAATTTTAAACTCTCTGTGAAAGGTAAGGATCAAACAATTGGGAGATGAAAATATTCCCTAAATACTTTTGGTGAGGTAGATTTTTAAACATTCCTAAATCACCCTGATCTCTTGGGGCTTTTTTGTGTGCCATTTTTTGTTTTGGTTTGGTTTGGTTTAGTTTGGTTTTTTTGTTTTTAGTGTTTTGTTGTTGTTGTTGTGCCTTTCAAAACTGCCATAGTAAATTTGGAAAAGAAGAGGAGCAATTCTAGGAGATGATGAAAAGGATGACTGTAAGTTTATAACAGGATGCCAAAATTGAAAGCCAAGCCACAGTAGCCTTAAATCAGAGAAAAAGAAGGTTAGAATAAAGAATCCTATAGAGTGTATCAATTTTACAGTCTCAGTTTAGGTAAATAAATGAGAGACTTCTTTCTAATTTGTGGAAGAAGTGGATATTTTAAATAAACACATGAATTTAATGCTGTTAAAGAGAAGGTAAGGCAATTTGCCAAGAAAATGAAAAGTTTCAACTACTCACAGTACAAAAGCAATGTGGGTTTTAATTCTTTCACTTTTGAATTAAGACATATGTTGTCCCTTGCAACTCACACTATACCTGTTGAAGGCATTCTTTATCTGGCTGTTTTTTCAAGTGCTATGTGGTCTTGGACAACCTCTAATTGTACCTTTATAGCACAAGAAAGCATTATAGATGGCCAAAAAACCCTAAACCCCAAGAGTTTATTTTATGCTGTGACCAAATTTGTTTGCTACTATTCAAGCTGAATAGTCCATTATGCTGAAATTAATCCCACTGGAATCCCAGGATGAAATTTTGCCTGCTTTGGAATCAGTGATAAAACTCTGCTGTATTTTAATAAAAGCTGAATTCTATGAGCATAAGCTATTTGGAGCAAAAAGAAGGAAGGCTTAAAATGATAATGAATAATGTTTGTTTCATGGTAAGTCAAGTGAACTTCTGATTGCTAGTTTTTCAGTCTGCCCAATCATTTTGCATTTTTAAATGTTATTTTTAAAATTTATACCCTTGCATTTTTAGACAGAATATCTTAAGGATTCTCAGCTGCATGCTCAAAATGGCACTGGTAGAGGCAAAATAAAACGCCTATTTCTGCTAATCTTTCCATAACCTATTTCAACCTGTGCTGACTTCAACTTTGAACATTTACCAAGATGCACCTCCAAGATGACCCTAACATCTTTTCTTACTGTTTTCTGCAGAAAGCACAGATGGACAAATAAAAGGAATTCTGACTTTGTAGGGGAGCACCGATACTTTCTCTAAAGGCAGCATGCTCTCTAGAAACTTCTACAGCAGAAGAAATTATTTTCCAAAGACAGTAGGAGAAAGCTTGGGGTTTTTTTCTTCTTTCTTTTTTTTTTTTTTTTTTTTAAATTAGAAAATGCTCCACACAACAGGTCTTAGATTGTGAATTACATCCAGATGATTTCACCTTCTTTCCAGGAAGGAAACTTCTTTTAGGGAAAACAGTGACAGTTGAACTCTGGTTTTATGTGGCTGTTCACACATGGTAAAATAACATGGCTCACCCTGTGTCCATTATGAAATCGAACTTGGTTTACCGCAACAGAGTCAGGTTTAGCAAATTAGACCAATGAGCTTTTGTCTGTATTCTTAGCAAATGCTGAGGTATCATTAAAACAAAGTAGATCTGGAATGTTGTTTACACAAGGAGGTTTCTCCAAATTTGAGCTGTTCTTGAAAAAAAACAGGCTGTGCCAACACAGCTTCCTCGAAACAATGAATTTAACTGTTATTTCAGAAACCCTAAACAGTAAGACACTGAAGCATGGTAGAGACAGAATTGGCTTATTTGAGAACTTAAATGTTGCAGAACGAGTAGTGTCTTTGCTTCTGCAGTTTAGCTGTACACAGGTATTTGAATTGAGGCATCTTTTACAAAAGCCTTCTGGACTCAAATATAGAAGCAAGATTGCAGATAATCAACGTAAAGAATTGGTACTTTCCAAATACAAAAGCAATTGGAGAGAAAACATAAACAAAGAACAGTGTGAAGTGTGGAGAGAGTAATGATATATTTACTTTATAGTTAGTACCAGTTAAAGACTAAAATAACATCCTGTTTTCACATAAGGAATTAAACCATATAGTTTACAGTTCTGTAAACATCCAGCCCACTATTTTCTACTGAAAAATTGAACTTAAACTGGAGTTGTATAGGACAGGTTATGTCCCAGAACTCATTTAGCTCTAGTCCTCTCTGCTGAAACAACAGATAATTGTGCTATCATCAGAAGCAGTCTCCAGAGCAACGAAAGTAAAGCAGGGTATTTAATAAGAGACAAATATAATTACATAAACATTTGAGATCATGATTGATAGTAAGGAAGAACTTGAGACACACAATGTAGAAAGGTGTCAGTTGTATCAGTGTTGCCCATAAAAAAAAATTTAAAAATAGTTGATTTCTTTGGTCTGTCTGATCCTGTTCCCATTAAAGTAGCAGGAAGATCCTTATTAATTCAAGTAAAAAATGAAACATCAATAATATCTGTCTTCAGAAAACTAGTAGAATCCATGCAGCTGCAAAATAAAATCCCCAAATGTCAGTGGAGTTAGTGGGTTATAATTACCCCAAAGTATTTGTCACATTTTTTTAAAAACTGGAGTGTAAAAGACTTAAAATACAATCATCTTTGAAATACCATGTCTAAGCATCTAGTATCATATATTCTATGTTCCGTTAGCTTCCTTCTTGGATCTTCTCCTATGCATGGAATTTGAAGTCATGGTGCAGAGATGTAACGTGTTAATTGTAGAGTCAAGAATCACTATGATAATGTATGTGTACAATATGTATGTGTAGAGTCAGGAATCACTAACTATGATAATGTATGTGCACAGTAGCATGGTATCTCAAGCTAAGTCATCAAAAGCTTGGCTTCTAACACTATATATGTGTATTACAGTGGGTATGTTACGTACTTAAGTACTTTAGTACTTAAATGAGATAAACCTGTTGAATAACTTCTAAATAACACTTTATGAGTCCACACTGCAATCTAGAGATAATAAATATGAATAA
The DNA here is from genome assembly GCF_004027225.2 of Strigops habroptila. NCBI lineage: Eukaryota > Metazoa > Chordata > Aves > Psittaciformes > Psittacidae > Strigops > Strigops habroptila. The sequence goes on from NC_046358.1 coordinate 31,929,222, forward strand.
ATAAATAAATAAATAAACAAACTAGTTTGAAATCATCATTCCAAACAGTGATCTGAGGGTAAAGCCAACTAACATTTTTATTCTTAACAGTAGAAATGTTCTGTAGCCTAAATCACATATTTATATGTTGATTTCCATAGAGATAAGAAAGAGCTATAACACACTGCTCAAAGGATATCTAAATTTAACAGGATTAGATTTATGTGTACTCAGGGTTCCCTTCATCTCAGAGATGGTTTAAGAATTAGGCTACTGTGTAATGTATCTATCTGAACAATCCATTTAAAACAGACAGCAAAGTAATGATCATAAACATACAAACACCATAGCCTAATAGCTTAGTCATGACTAACAATAGCTTAGTTGTGGCATTGTTATGACTGTATATTGGAATTTTTGATGAGAAAGCTTTGTTCATTAAAAAAAACCCCCAAAACATAACATCATAGAATGATAAAAATGCAATACTTCCATACCAGAAACATGTATTTGCCAGGTTAGGTAAAATCTATTTACTATCTTTTATATCAGCAACTCAGATACTATCTTAACCATGTTTACCATGCATTCACAGGAAGAGAGACTCAATCAGCTGTTTCCAATTAGATAAACTCTGTCTTTTAGAAATATGGATGCCCTCATCTTAGCAAACTCTGTAATAACAGGAATATCCATTCTGCATGGATATGATCTGTACACTCAAGCTTTTGCTGAGTTTTTCTTTGACCTTACTGGCATTTTAGCATGTCAGTAACAGGAGAAAAAAATAGCTTCTAACTAAAGGAATTGCTCTTCCTTTCTGCTATAGCATCGCTTCAGATCAGTTTTAGCCTTTCTTCATATCAGCCTCATTAGATAGAATCATTATCTGTGTTCAGAATCCTGGAAGCAGAACATGTAATGACGCAAGTAAGCCAAGAAGTATTACCTACATTTGCGCTAGGGAACCAGGTGGTGCTAAGGAGCAGTATGATGAGCTAGAGGAAATAATTTTTGAAATATAATACTGTTTTCCCAGGCTCCTGTTAAATGACTCTCATCTTGCACCACATAAAATACGTTTTCCTGAGGTAAAGTCAATGAACTCAGTGGACCAGGATGAAGTCCATTTCTCACTGTCTTTCCACCTTGCTTTACCTTATTCTGCTTCATTTTAAAGGAAAATCCCACCATCACACAAATAAAGATTAATGTAATGTAATGTAGTTCTGTAGGAATGACTATACAAATCTATAAATTCTGAATCTAACATGAAAATACATTTTATTCTCTAAATTTTTACATTCCCAACCTATTTTGTAAGATTATAAAAGGAGTATTGTTTGTTCATTTGTTTGTTTAAATGCTGTAAAATTATCTCCAGAGCTTCTGCGAAAGAGGGGTATTGGTAAAGGAGGCAGGACAGCAGGTAGCACTACAAAACTTGGAAACCTTCCACTCGACACTAGTCTCTGCTATGCTTCCAGAGATAAATGGATATTGGACAGTGAGTGACCTATCTTCAGTTCCTTTTCTGATGCTACCACCAGGGACTGTGGAGCACATTTCTTTTTTTCTTTTCTTTTTTTTTTTTTTTTTTCCTAATAAAGCTTCCCTGGAAGAGTTAAGAGGATGACAGACTATCTGAGAGCTAAATGACCTCTACGAGTTCTTAAGATAAGCCTTTGAGAAACAGATGAAAATATAACAAAACAAGAGACTTAAGAAAAAACATTTCCCAGATGATTAAAAAAGTGAACATAGTTACCACATTGATGGTGTTATGAGAAAGAGCATCTAGATCATAAAGAAGACAGATGGGCCTGAAACATGGAATAAGAAACAGATGGAGATAAAGATTTGCACATGTAAGTAAAGGAGACTTTTATTTCTTTAATGTTTAGTCAGAATAAAGATATCCGTTTAAGAAATCTTTTATGGGGTGAGAGGACTGAGAGATTAGGAAAAAAAAAAGAGCAGTGAGAAAGAAAATGTCCAGCTTCGTGCCTCTTGGTGACATAAACCAGAGTGTCTTAAAAGTTAAGATCTTTCTGATGTTTGTTTCCTATAATTAGTGAACTTAGAGATGAGAACTGATAGTCTTAGATATTATTCAGACTCTGGAGAAAGGGTGGGCGAAGACAGTGTGAGTATCCACTGACTTTTGCTGTGAGTTTTTACTAACCCTGACAGGAAACGAAGTCCTAAAACAATGAGTGGGTATTTCAGTTTTCATGGTCCAGACGCTCTCTTAGGAAATTGTTAGATGGTTCCCATTACGCAGGTAATCTTTAAGATCCATGCACTTCCTTATACCTGTCTTTTAAACACTAGCACTGAGCTATCTGACAGAGCTACTATCACAGTAGCCCTTGGCAGGGCTAAAGACTCAGATATGCTTAAGTAAGTGGATGTGTTTACAGCAGATACCTCAGATGACAGCTTGTTTCCTAACTCGAGCATGTCCTTCCACAGGCCTGCATCTCACTGAATCTCCCTGAAGATCTTACAGAGTTTTGCTGCTTGATTACTAGCCCACACTGAATGTTACCATTTGTGATAGGCAAATCAGGATGATTAACACCCTGTCCCACATCAAAGATGACAAACAGAATTTATCATTAGGTTGGAAATTTAAGCAGCTCTCCTAATCTCTCAGTAAAATGCTGCAATGTATGTTTTACTGGATTCCATAATACAAAGACAAAAATGACTAAGATAACACCTGTTCAGATTATTATCTGAGATGTTAATAAATGGAGGGCTAACACTAAGGGATATATTCTGCTTTTGGGTCCCTGGAATCCCACAGTGGTATCTGAAATTTTATTCTGTGATTACTTCCAACTCACTTCAGAAATTTTCTTTAAATAAGGGAATGGTCCCTGGTCCTCATGGGGGACTTCAACCATCCTGACAGCTGTTGGAGGGACGGTACGGCCCGGCACAAGCAATCCAGGAGGTTCCTCGATTGTGTGGAAAAAAAAAAACAACTTCCTCCTTCAAGCAATAGAGGAGCCGACGAGGAGAGGTGCCATGCTGGACCTTGTGCTCACCAACAGGGAGGGACTGGTTGGAAATGTGATGCTCCAGGGCAGCCTTGGCTCTAGTGATCACGAGATGGTTGAGTTTGAGATCCTCAGGACAGTGAGAAGAGCATGCAGCAAGCTCACTGCCCTGGACTTCAAGAAAGCAGACTTTGGCCTCTTCAGGAACCTCCTTAGTAAGGTTTCATGGGATACAGTCCTAGAGGGCAGGGGGGCCCAAGACTGCTGGTCGATATTCAAGGATCACCTGCTACATGCTCAAGAGTGTTGCATCCTGACTAGAAGAGAGTGCAGCAGGAGGGCCAGGAGACCTCCATGGATGGAAAAGGAGCTGCTGAGGAAACTTAGAGGGAAAAAAGAAGCTTATAGAAGGTGGAAGCAAGGACAGGCGGCCTGGGAGGAATATAGGAGCATTGCCTGAGAAGCTAGGGACCAGGTTAGGAAAGCTAAGGCCCAGCTAGAATGAAGTTTGGCAAGGGATGTGAAAGATAACAGGAAAGGATTCTATAGATACGTAGCAAATAAAAGACAGACTAGGGACAATGTGGGCCCTCTCCAGAAGCTATCAGGAGAACTGGCTACCATGGATTTGGAGAAGGCTGAGGTTCGTAATGACTTCTTTGCCTCAGTCTTCACCAGCAAATGCTCTGACCACACAACCCAAGTCTTGGAAAGCAAATGCAGGGACTGTGAGAATGAAGACCTTAGGCCCACTGTAGGAGAGGATCAGGTTCGAGACCATCTTAAGAACCTGAATGTGCACAAGTCCATGGGACCTGATGAAATCCATCCACGGGTCCTGAAGGAGCTGGCGAATGAAGTTGCTAAGCCACTGTCCATCATATTCGAAAAATCCTGGCAGTCAGGTGAAGTTCCCGATGACTGGAAGAAGGGTAATATAACCCCCATTTTCAAGAAGGGGAAGGTGGAAGACCCAGGGAACTACAGACCAGTCAGTCTCACCTCTGTGCCTGGCAAAATCTTGGAACAGATTCTCCTGGAAAGCATGCTAAGGCACATGAAAAACAACGAGGTGGTTGGTGACAGCCAACATGGCTTCACTAAGGGGAAATCCTGCCTGACCAATTTGGTGGCCTTCTATGATGGAGCCACAGAACTGATGGACAGGGGCAGAGCAGTTGCCGTCATCTACCTGGACTTGTGCAAAGCGTTCGACACTGTCCCGCATGACATCCTTGTCTCTAAATTGGAGACACATCAATTTGATAGATGGACCACTCGGTGGATAAAAAACTGGCTTGATGGCCGCACGCAAAGAGTTGTGGTAGATGGCTCGATGTCCAGTTGGAAACCTGTAACGAGCTGTGTCCCTCAGGGATCGGTGTTGGGACTGGTCCTGTTCAACACCTTTGTCGGCGACATGGACAGTGGGATTGAGTGCGCCCTCAGCAAGTTTGCCGATGACACCAAGCTGTGTGGTTCGGTTGATACGCTGGAGGGAAGGGATGCCATCCAGAGGGACCTTGACACGCTTGTGAGGTGGGCCGATGACAACCTTATGAAGTTTAACAAAGCCAAGTGTAAGGTCCTACCCCTGGGTCGGGGCAATCCCAGGCACTGCTACAGGCTGGGCAGAGAAGAGATTCAGAGCAGCCCTGCAGAAAAGGACTTGGGGATGTTGGTTGACGAAAAGCTTAACATGAGCCGGCAGTGTGCGCTTGCAGCCCAGAAAGCCAACCGTATCCTGGGCTGCATCAAAAGAAGCGTGACCAGCAGGTCGAAGGAGGTGATCCTGCCCCTCTACTCTGCTCTCGTGAGACCTCACTTGGAGTACTGCATACAGTTCTGGTGTCCTCAACATAAAAAGGACATGGAGCTGTTGGAGCGAGTCCAGAGGAGGGCCACGAGGATGATAAGAGGGCTGGAGCACCTCCCATATGAAGACAGGCTGAGAAAGTTGGGGCTGTTCAGCCTGGAGAAGAGAAGGCTGCGTGGTGACCTCATAGCAGCCTTCCAGTATCTGAAGGGGGTCTACAAGGATGCTGGGGAGGGACTGTTCCTTAGGGAGTGTAGTGGTAGGACAAGGGGTAATGGCTTCAAACTTAAACAGAGGAAGTTTAGATTAGATATAAGGAGGAAGTTCTTTACAGTGAGGGTGGTGAAGCACTGGAATGGGTTGCCCAGGGAGGTTGTGGATGCTCCATCCCTGGCAGTGTTCAAGGCCAGGTTGGACAGAGCCTTGGACCACGTGGTTTAGTGCGAGGTGTCCCTGCCCATGGCAGGGGGGTTGGAACTTGATGATCTTAAGGTCCTTTCCAAGCCTTACGATTCTATGATTCTATGAATCTATGAATGTAGGCAACTTAACAAAAGAAAAATGATAGCCCCTCAGATATCTGTCATCATTTCCAGGGATGAATTTAAAGTTTAGGACAGATTTTTCAGTTGTGAGAAGTCAGTGCTGAGTGCAGTTTTTGGATGCTGATGAATGGGAAAGCACACCAACATTCTCCAACTCTTGAATGAAAACCAAGATAGTACTGTAAAACTCATTTTTCAAAAAAAAGAAGATACAAAAATGAGTTTGTTCACTTTACCCATGTCTTAGTTGTGAACAGTAGTTATCTGGAATTGCAAATACCACACTGAATCATCACTAGGAAGTGGAGGATAGTTACCGGTGCCACCAAGCCTACAACAGGCACTGATGTGATGAAGCCAGAATGCTCAATCCTTCTCTCTTGGTTCCCCCGGTGGGCAAGGAAAGCTCCCCTATCGTCACAAGTGTGGAAACAGACTCGATTTGTGTTGTACGATCAGAACAGCAGGTTTGTTTTATTGCTCTCATCCTGGATACTTAACCTTAAACCAGGATCTAGCTAGCAGTCTGGTTCATTTGTCTGCAGTCCTAGAAGTTTCTAAGGGTTTTATTCCTATTTCTTAAATATTAAAAATATGGAGAGTAGGATTAATAAAACACATCCCACCACCATGCTCTAAAGGCATGTTGTATTTGTGTATCATGTCTTTACTTTTGTTCAATTTTCTTATTTCTACTACAGGGTTTGAACTTAACCAGCATGGCAAGGTGAAACTCCATTTAATGAAGTTCTTCAACTGTAGGCATACTTTTGAATAAAATCCAAACAAATATAAAATAGATAGCAGCAAATCAATATGAATAATGCCTTTACCAATATGGATTAACAATCTCACTGTTACAGATTAAGTAATAGAAAGGAATCACTGGACCTAGCCTTGCTACGGCTGCCACTTCTGGGAAGAGTTATAACTCGTGTTTCAAATTAGAAACAGAGAACATCAATTGCACATTAAAGAATTATGTTACTTATATGATATAATTAATAACACTGTAATTTTAGCAGGATCCCTGTGACTGACACTCTTTTTCTCACAAAAAAATTTGTCTGTTATGATTAGCACAATGGAATGAATACAGTGGATTACCTTGAATTGGAAATATTCTTAAAAAAAAGTCTGTAAACAACTTCAGAGATCTTTGACAATCAACTTGTTAGGAACTCATGAACTTAATGACAAGGATAGGTCAGCTAAGAAAGACAAGTGCAAACTTTCAAAAGAAGAAATATTAGAGTGTCTCATTATGAAGACCAGTCCAATAGACACAACACAATCAGACAGTGGCACATATTCAAACACTGATCCCAACATTGATGAAATGTGATGATCTGAATGCAACTGACTCATACAACTCAGAGCAGCCAGAGTTCAGGCTACAAGCTGTATGTTGAGGCAATTTCATCTTACAATTAGAAGCTCAGTTTTCCTTCTTTTCTTCATATACTTCAACTAAAAAAAATAAGTAACTTGGAGCTTTTGTATCCCAGTTTTGTCCCTCCCAGATTTTGTAACAGGATGTGTTTGTCTCACTCTTCAGTAGTGTGACACTGACACATCAAAAAAAAGGGACAAAAGGAACTCTGCTTAGAATGAGTACTGCCATCTCACTCAACTGAGGCTGTGAGTTTAGGAGTTTGTCTTGCAAGTGAAGCTAGAATCTTGTATTCTAATGTGTATGTAATCTTTCCAAGATTCCCCAAAAAAACCCAATGAAAAGGTTCACGTTCAAATGTTTTCCAGTAAGTTTTTATTAAACGTCTGCTATCAGCCAGCTGAGCCCCACATTAATCAAACATTACCAAAGAAATGACAGTGACTAATCACGCCTTGTAACTGAAAACAACTCAGCTGGGTATGGGAAATGGTTAATTACTCCAAATACTTATAGGCATAGAAAAGCCTCTAGAAGTCTTTTCCAGAGGGGGACTAAGGGAAAGTGCTACCATAAATACCCTTGATCATCCTCTAAAATGTAATAGCTTTCTTTCTATTGGCTATATCTGTAGCTAAGGTATATTTATGTGTCAATTATCTGACACATTATTCCCAAATACTGAGAGTATGAAATAACTCAATATCAGTAATATAATTCTGGTTAATGTCATGTGCTGGATGAAATATATGCCTTGTTGTTGTGGAGACACTTCAGATAGAAATGAAGAGGTAAAAAACTTCATCTGAAATGCAGGGTTTATAAACTCTCGAAGACACTGGTATTCCTTATACTGAATTTCATGAAATAAAAGATTTTCTTATGCAAAAGAATGAACACATGACCATGTTCTACAACATGTAGTAAAAGAATCCTGTTTTAAGCTTCTGAGGTCTCCAGGTGGTTGATCACTTCCAAACAAGCTTCTGAAAATGTAAATTGCTTTGGAAACCATAAATATATTCCTATTTCACATGTGAATTTCTATGAAACAGAAATGATGATATATGCTTGTGGTACCAAAAATAAATGTACTGTCATAGCTAACAAAAGCTAATAGATTAAGCTACTATTTACTGACACTTTTGAATGAGTTAACATACCTATTACTGAGGTAATCGAAGGGGATTTTTCTAGACTACTTTGTTTGAATTGCAGCTTTAGCACTTTATTTTAGTAAATTCAGTAATTTACCTTAATAGGAAAAAGGGCAAAACTGTGATAATGTACACAGTTTGACCCACCAAAAGTGTAGACAGGAATGAATAACTCTTCTTTCATGAATAACTGAGTTTCCAGATCTACCTAGTCTACAAACAACACACAGTCTATTTAGTCTGCACACAACACAGAGTCAGGGCCCTAAACTCCTGTATCTAGTGCCTTTTCAGTTGCCTCTAGGTACAATGGCCATCTGGCTACCGTTTCAGAATGTGCAGAATTCCAAAGGCATATCTACCACTTCCAAAACTAAATCTTGGGCACACCATGCCAAGGAAAACAGACATACATGCAAATGTTTAAGCAACAGAATAACTTCTCAACATCACAGGATTTTACAGGCCCTAACCTGGAATTTATGTTAAGTTTCAGAAAACATATAAGGATACACACTACCCTCATTGTATCTTCTGCAGCGTATGATTTTCCAAGTCATCATAGTAAAAAATATAATCTTGCCCTTTGTATCTTTAGTTTTTCATACATATTAATGGCTTACTTGACTAGACTAAGCATACCTATGGAAATATATTTTTGAATGTGACATTTCACTTGTAAATGATGATAGAGAAACAACAAAAAAACCCACCCCCAAAAAACAGACATCAGTGTGAAGATCAATATATTTCTTTTCTAAATTATTTGAGTCCACCCTTTCAAATTGCAGACAATTTGCAGTCAAAAACATTTGTGAGAACAAATTTCTTTTTCTTATTAGTCTTGTACTAATCTGGCATTCAAAAATCTTTTTTTTTAAAGGTTGTTTAGGAATGTTGATAAGACAAACTTTTGTGTTACATTTGCGTATAATGGGATTGGGGTATGAGATTTATTACAATAATATTTACAGAGTTTTAGTTGTCTGTATGCTCAGCTACATTTGGAGATATCTAAATAACCTTTTGGTGCTTGAAAGATAACTGGTGGTGATGATGATGATGCTGATTAGTGTTTGCTACTGCTATAAAACATTTTCAATCCTAGACAATAAAGGTCTTAGAAAGGTACTTTGTATTGCAACTCTGAAGGATCAAGAGGAAAAACAAACTGATATATACGTATGTACCTACTCAGGAGACTGTTCCTGGCATAGAAGTGTTTTACCTAAGAGATTAATGTTTTATTTCATCTTCAACACAGTTTCTTTATTACAACTTTTTGCATAGGAACTTTCTGGGTTCAAAGCAAATCCTTGCATAGGGGACGGTAAGCCTGCTGATCTTGAGGGGACACATCTTCAAAGGAGAGAACAGTGTTTCTACATTCAAAATTCTTGATTAAAGTGCTTGAGTTAAAACATCGCATAGAAGAAGGTCTTGATTTTTTTCTAAACTGTTCCTGTAACACAAAATATCTCTGAATTATGAGAAGATCAAACTATCAAGAGATAAGATAAAAGAGAGGATCAATGAATAAGGACACAGATACATACACACAGTGCAGAAAATGTAGATGAGGTATTTATTTTCCCAAAGACATCACTCAAGGTAGGGAAAAAACCCCCTTACTTTCTGAAACTAGACTATATGAAAGAGTCAGTGTGTTAGAATTCAACATTTCCTTTTCCATTCTTTTTCCTTACTTAGGAGTTTTTGCAGAACCTGGGGAAAATTAAGTCTTCAGCTCCCACGTGCTACTGTGAAATCATATCAGTATACTAGTAAACACTGCAGACGATTTTACTGGACTTATTCCAACAGATACCTCTTTAAGAACATCTCAGTATAGCCAACTGACTATTTGTATTCATTACAACTTTTTCTTTATATGGGTAAGTTAGTGATCATAACATGTAAGTAAAAAGCAAAACCAAACTTTGACTTTAGGAGCTAAAGTTTCAAGATAAATGGAATAATCAGTTAATTTACTTAGCTAGGCAGCAAAACAACTGGACATTTCTTTTGGGAAAAAAAAACCCCAAACCCAAAACCCACCCCTCTCCCCCCAAAAAAGAAAACCAAAACACCATTTTGTCTTGGGAAGTGATCGGCTTTCAGTGTTCATGCCATTTTGAAAGGAAAAAAATCTTGTTTCCTGAAAAATAAACAACAACAACAACAACCCCCCCCAAACCAACATTCAGAATCTGGATTCCCTTCTGTCAGAAAAAGACTGTTAATTTTCTAATACATAATGATGCAATTTCAGTTCTCATCCTGGTTTTTTAATTTCAACAAAAAAGAAGTGACTACATGATCATTTGAATATATGTTTATAGTAAGGACAAGTAAAAAAGAATGAATGTTGCCTCTAGTATACACACCTTCCTTCCCTGACAAAAGACAAAACATACCAAGTGCAAACAACGACAAAATCAGGCAAACAGAATACTTTTGGAAGAAAAAGATACAGTTTTTAATGTAAGCATTATGAAGCACAAATTAATAACTGAAACAGGCAATACTTCACATTTTTATTCATGAAGATCCTTTTTTATTTTCAAACTTTCAGTGGGGGTGGCTAAAGTGATCATCACACCTCAAAAGAAGACTATTAACTTCATAACATACAGTAATTCAATTCCTTCTAACTATTTCATACCTAGAAAATTAAGATTTATTTTGAGATCACCTTCAGATAACAAGCCTCATAAGCTACCTTTTCCCTGCCTACATTGCTAATTGGTAACCAAAATAAAAGACATAAATATGTGATACTAGAAGACCTGGTTCTCTAACATTTTGTGAAGTTGTGAATCTTTGGAAATCAGCTTAAGAATAGTGGGACAACTGTCAGCGAATTTATTTGCCTAAGGTACAGCATAAAAAAACATTGCAGAAATGGTGCGTGACTATCAAAGAAGGTCTTCTAGGCCTGAAGTCAATTCTTTCGAGAGGCTTGTACTTTGGAGATTGTTACATATTAGAGTTTTATAATATTACGGTCAATCTAAACATAGAGCCAAAATGCTTAAGAATCAAACTGTTTTCAGCATTTGAAGGCATCGATGACAGTATTTCCTCATTTCCATCACATATTGAGAGGCTGAGAATCCTCCAGGAAGCTCTATTACTGGTATACATCAATACTTGTGCAAAGAAAAGGGCCGTCAGGTACGCCACTGAGAGATCAACCATAGAAGATGTTACATTTATCATTTATAGTTACTACATTTGCTCTGATTTCAGGAGTTAGAAAAGACTCTTCTAACTACAGAGGTTATTGGAGATTGAGTTTTTTTTATATACATATAATAAATACATAGAATAAAGAGCAAATATAATGGAGGAAACCACCTATTCCTCTGAAACTAATGCAGAAGGTTTTATTGTGTGAAAAAGCCACAAAAGATGGTTTAGGGTGAGGTTATATATGCAAGCCACAAAAGATGGTTTAGGGTGAGGTTATATATGCATATATATTTTCTTTCTTTCAAAAAAAATTCATTATTCTGTCAGATACAGACTTAGCCTTTAAGGAATTACTTCATAAACTTAATTAAACACATTAATCCTTTAAAAGACAAATTAGTATTCTAAGTGATTGGTACAGCCAAGAGAGTTGAACTATAAATTCTGCTAAACAGGTGTATTCCATCTTTTTTTTTTTCTTTCTTCTTTCTCCCTTTTTAGTTATCTTGCTTTAATTAATGTTTTCTATATAATTTAAAATACCAGAAATGTTGATAAATTGACAAAACTAGCTTAGATTATAGTTTCTGGGATTAAAAAAACAAACCAACCAAACAAACAACTTATTTTGGGGGGGCAACAGTAATTATTCAATGTATTTGAAATATTAGTTGCTTAATTTAGTAATTTTTTATTATGAAATGGGATAGACACTGGAAAGTTCAAAATATTTTCATTTTAAGAAGTGTCTGAAAAATCTCAGAGGGGATTCAGTTTTATTCAATCTTTAAAAAGAGTGAGAAAGAGAAAGAGAAAGAGAAAGAGTAAGAGATAGAGAAGTAGGGAGAAAGGAAAGAAGGAAAAGAAACAAAAAAAAGCAAGCTGAAGAAAGCAGGAAAGCAAGCAAGAAAACAAGAAAAGAAACAGAAAGTTCTGTAGAAAACTATATGACAGATCTATGTGAATCAGGAAGAAGAATTTGGGAAAGCAATGATGTACAATTTTATGGCGTTACAAGAAATTAGGATTTCCAGCAGGGTTGAGCGTTTAGATGAGTATGTATCTTATAGGTTCTAAGCATCCTTTACAGTGATGCCTACCTTAATGGAATTGTTTTTATTTTTCAAGATCAAATTCAGCCAGCTAAGCACTAAAAATACTATATAAAAATCTACAGATTAAAAAGATTTTGAAATATTGCTTACCTCCTTTGGGAGAGTAAATCAAAAGTTGCTGTTGGCTGCAACAGCATGTTTCATTATCTGTTTAGCCTGATGAGCCACCTGGGATAACTGAAATTCCATTACTGTCTGTAACATTCAGTTTCAGCTATTTTCTGTATGGATTTAAACAATTTTTCAGCTAGTAAGGAGAGAGTAATTTGAATATCTTTATCAACTACAGTTTTTTAGGAATAATATGTAGCAGCAGATAATGTGATATGCTTTTGTCCTAATCAAACTTGGCACAATTGTCGAGAAATATGGTGTTTTTTGGGGAACAGATGATTATCCAAGTATATGAATCTGTGTTAGTGCAGGCCACATAGTAAAAGGAAATCATATTGCAAGATTTTTATAAACTTTTAACTTCAGCTGAAATTTCTAAAATTTATTATTTAATGTTTTAGAAAATTTTAAAAATATGAAGAGGAGAAGAAGGACTGAAAGAAGTGATTTTCATTTGTAGTTAATTTCCAAACTCACACACTAAAAAACCCCAAAAGGAAGCAGGCCTTGAGAATTGTGATATTAAACAACGGTATATAGATTAAAAATTGTTACACTTTTTGCCTCAGGTAAATACTTCAGGATATCATTTTTCAACCTTTTTCTCTGAAACCATGAAGAATATAAACTAGCATTTAAAAGCAACATAAAAGAGTCTAAAAGTTGCTCAGATTCTTTGCATCTACCTGGAACACACCTTACTCCTCATTTAGCAAACACTGGTAGAAAGAAAAATGGAAGATTATGTCACTCATTTTTTATATCCTGGACTAGTGGTCAGAGTACTGATTCAGATTCTGAGACTTCTGCCATCTTACATCTCTTTGGAGTAGCCTAAAGTAAAGGCTGCGGGGAATCTCTCACTCCTTTTGAAAGGTTCACAGTAGTTAAGATTCATGCAATTGCAGTGGGTGTAAGAGGAAATACAATTCTGTAACTATCCAGTGAATCTTCTCCACAGAAAATGGTAGCTATGAAATTTTATCTTATTAACCGCTTTTCATGCTTATTTATGACAATTTATATGCAGAAAAATACACATGCCTATGTAATGTACAAGTTCGTACTTCTACAGCTTTAGATGGAGAGAGGCCAATAAGAAAACTTAAAAAATTCTCTAACTGTCTTTGAAAATATTATATTGCTTATAAGATACTTCCACTTTCCATAAAGGTATAGATTAAGGGAAGTTTGCCTTTGTCCCTCAAACTCCGTCAATAAACTTAGTACAAATTCTTTAACATCTTAATAATTGCCAGGCTAAATTAAGGGGCTGATAGCGTTTTGATTTATGATTTGGAGGCCCCTTCTCTGTGCTGGCCTTCAGGAAGATTGAGCTGTCTCCCATGTTCCCTGAAAGTGAGTCAATGACTGTTTATTCATTCCGTTGATTAGAAGTCTGCCCTGAAGCCAAACACAAGAGGCTGCTGTAATAAATGCAAGACTCATATGCTTTGTTTTGTTTTCTGGATTTAGTGCTAAACATTAAAAGGAATTGGAGATTGATTTTTGTGCAGGAAGCAGTGCCAGATAAAACAACAAGCAAGTGAACAGCCTTCTTCGTAGAAATGAGGTCTGTTAGTATGAGATGCCAGAGACATACTTGAGGTTTAACATTGCTGCTATTGAGCTGCTTGGAGAGTTTTTTTTTAAATGTCTCATCAACTGTTGGGTTGACACCTGAGATCTCTTTTTATTTTACTCATAGAGTAGCCATTTTGGTAGAAAATAACGAGTGGTAAATTACCTTTCTGCAGCTAATAGTCACATTCACTTTTTCCAGTACTGAGAGAAGAATACTTAAGCATCCGTTTGTGTTTGGCTCCTGTGGCACTAGGGCTAAAGGGACACGCATGCACACATACACACATGTGGGTGGGAGAATGAAAGAGAATTAACTTTTCGACACATTAATGGATTAATATTCCTTTCTTCCTGTTCCTTCCTTCTTTCATAACCTGATGATGTAGAGGTACATCACAAACTGATTTCTCACAGACTACCTTCTTCCTTCACTCCTGTTGTGGGATGCTTTTTTCATCTGGCAGAGTAAGCAAGTGGTTTCAATAGCAACTGAGAAATTGGCCAATAATGTGGGTAATAAATGCAGTCAGTAGTCATTTCTTCATGCTGCAATTTACATGTCAAGCTTGAAAAGACCTTTCGCCTGTGTTCTGGGACCTAGAAGCACATCAAGTAACATTTGCTAATGGAGTCTTTGTTAAAATGAAGTCGAAATGGATAGATTGATAAGCAAAACTATTGACTTCCGGATATTAGTTTGAAGTGGATGTTTACAGATTTTGAACCTGGACAAATGAATTGTTCATTACAATAAAGGAGACCTTCACCAAAAATTCGCTAACATGGTATACTCATGAGAGCTTATTCTGCTAACGTGACTAGGATACCTGGAGGCTTAGTGACACAGTGGCTTTGAGACTTACAAATCTCCAAAACTTGCAAAATAAGGACAGATGTTAGCCAGCTAAAAAGATTTAAAAAGAAAAAAAACAAAACCAAAAACAAACAAAAAAAAAACCAAACAAAAAAAACCCACCAAAAAAAAAAAAACACCACCAAAAAAACCAACCAAACAACCAAACAAAAAAACCACCCAAAAACCCAAACCAAACCAAAAAAAGAAAGCCCCAAACAATTAATGAAAGGCAATTTATGGAATGTCAGTGCTTTGAGGAAGAGAAAAGCAGGACTGACTTGCACTGAGCTTTAAAAAGTAACCATGTGTCATTTCGAAATTGCCAGTATACAGGTACAAACCAGGATTGTATTCCCTGTATAGTTATACGCATAGTAGCTCTGCATGTATATGCAGAGATCCTAACCAGGCCTTGGCGTCTACATGGTAAGCAGAGAAAAACTGGGTATAACTCATCTGTTTGATCAGTCCTCTAGCAAGACATAATGCATTCTGAAGTCAGTTTTCCCCAACCATATTTATTCTTCTACTTATTGATAAGGCAGTGTTTGAAGGAGCTGTCGACCGTTTTCTTTGAACATTCCCCATTCAACAAAAAAGCTTTCCCAGACTCTTCCTGACTTTCTCAGATTTTCCAGCTTGAACAGCCTTTTTATTTATTTATTTTTTAATGTATAAATACACTAGTTGTCATTGATGGGAAGATGGCATTTAATACAAAATCTTAAGAGATTATTTCAAACATACTAAGGCTTGCTCTTACTTTTTTCTTTCTTCTTTGACTCTAAGCACAGAATTTCTCACAAAATAATGGATCTGAAAGGAACTCATCATATCCATTATATCATGTGTACAAAGAAATTTTAGAAATTAGGACTTTAATATTTTACAGAAGTTATTCTAATGGAAGATTTGGGGAAATATATTTCCGCTATCTGACTATACAAGTACATCCCCTTTCAAAAAAAGATTTATAAAATTAAATATTTTCTATGCACCGGGAAACCAACCAGTGCACATTATGATTGTCTGCAATGAAGGCTATTAGGTTTTTCACTGAAGGTAATTCCCTTCTGTTTAGACAGAGAGATCCATCAGTTGTGATCGTGCTTTCTTTAACTCTCTGCAATGATTCTGGACTAATGTTACTGTTAAAATGTTCCTGGATCAATTAGAACTCTTGGCTAACAAGTTTTGAGCAGTAGTTCAACCATAGCATAGAAAGGACTGAATGAGCATGTATTAAAGTTTTAGTATTTGTACCCATCATTGTACCCACAGTACAAAGTAGACTGGAAACATTGTATTGCTAGGATATGTTATATGGGTGCTGGGTGTATTTCTTACCAGTTTCTAGAAACCACTACCTTCAATAAAAGCACACATTCCTTGAAATATCCCTTTAGTCTTTTTTTGTTTTTCATTTCTCAGAGGAGAGCTACTTCAGGGAACCTAGGACGCAAGTCAAAGAGAGATTAAAGAGCTGATGCTGGATCCCAGCTGTGGGGTTCCTTATGGAAGGAAATGAGATGGGGAGTAAAAATAGGGAAGTAGAAGAGAGTATGTTCTTGGGAAAGTTTTAGAAGGTGAGCAACTAGCTATGTGCTGGGACTTAGTACTCCTCCTATTAGTGACATCATCTAATAAAAATACATGGAAAATGTGGAAAATGCCACTTTTGGACTACTGCTTTTGATAACTTTGAAATAAAGGCATATTAACATTTAGAATCATAGAATCATAGAATCGTAAGGGTTGGAAAGGACCTTAAGATCATCTAGTTCCAACCCCCCTGCCATGGGCAGGGACACCTTGCCCTAAACCATGTGGCTCAAGGCTCTGTCCAACCTGGCCTTGAACACCGCCAGGGATGGAGCATCCACAACCTCCCTGGGCAACCCATTCCAGTGCTTCACCACCCTCACTGTAAAGAACTTCTTCCTTATATCTAATCTAAACTTCCTCTGTTTAAGTTTGAAGCCATTACCCCTTGTCCTACCACTACACTCCCTAAGGAAGAGTCCCTCCCCAGCATCCTTGTAGACCCCCTTCAGATACTGGAAGGCTGCTATGAGGTCACCACGCAGCCTTCTCTTCTCCAGGCTGAACAGCCCCAACTTTCTCAGCCTGTCTTCATATGGGAGGTGCTCCAGCCCTCTTATCATCCTCGTGGCCCTCCTCTGGACTCGCTCCAACAGCTCCATGTCCTTTTTATGTTGAGGACACCAGAACTGTATGCAGTACTCCAAGTGAGGTCTCACGAGAGCAGAGTAGAGGGGCAGGATCACCTCCTTCGACCTGCTGGTCACGCTTCTTTTGATGCAGCCCAGGATACGGTTGGCTTTCTGGGCTGCAAGTGCACACTGCTGGCTCATGTTAAGCTTTTCGTCAACCAACACCCCCAAGTCCTTTTCTGCAGGGCTGCTCTGAATCTCTTCTCTGCCCAGCCTGTACCAGTGCCTGGGGTTGCCCCGACCCAGGTGTAGGACCTTGCACTTGGCTTGGTTAAACTTCATAAGGTTGTCATCGGCCCACCTCACAAGCGTGTCAAGGTCCCTCTGGATGGCATCCCTTCCCTCCAGCGTATCAACCGAACCACAATACATTTTGTAGTATACATGACAATTTGTTCAATTAATTATTACAAAATCTCAGATTTAGTTCTAATCTGAAAAGATTTAATTCATTGCCGTGTTAAAGCGTAAGCTTTTGTAAATCAGGTCTTTTCCTTCATGAGTTTAGGGCAGTTTATCTTGACCTGCTCTCTAGCTAAGCAGGGCCATGCCTGACTTTCTGGAGTGTTTTCTTTTTTTCTTCCCTGGAAAAATAGATTTCTTTAAAACTCCAAAATTTCTTTAAAGTCCTTTCCTATTACAGAAAAACTATGAACCATGTTGGAGGTAATGAGATTATTGCTACTCTTTTTAAGAAAAGCAACTTCCAAGTTCATGAGATATTGCTGATAAGTCTGCTCGCTGTTTCATTGAGCTCTTGGCCTCTAAGAAATAGAACAGCACTAACAATTAGAAACATAAATTTATGATTTATTTTCACGCTAATATCTTTCCCACATACACAAACACTGTACTTCAGCAAAGGAAAAGAATTTCAATTGTTTTCCACTTAAACAAGAATAACTTTAGAAAACATCAGCCCCCAAGGAATGTATTATAACTGTTTATTGGTGGTGTCAGAAAGACTTTAGAGGTTCATTGGCTTTTCCTGACTCCATAGTAAGTTGATGATAAAACTAAGCTGCATGAATTGAGCAATATCAGAAAATTCTTTTTTTGCCTTTATTCCTTAATAAATGGAAGAGACTTTGTTCCCAAGGTTGATTTAACACCCTTCATGCTCACTCAATACAACCCTATATTCAGGAATTCATCGTCTTCATCACTACTAAAGGCAAGCTGATAACAAAACTTCACAAGATTTTTGCTACCTTTTCAAACCCATCTTCAAGAAAACACTATCTCACAATACTTCTTGTTGATTCTTCCAAAAGAAAGAAACATGTGTTTTCATAGCTTTGTTTAAACAACTGCTGATAACAAGATAAAATTCTGGTAAGTTGCTAAGGAGAGTGGAAAAGGAAATATGAGTCAAAGCCTTTGACCCCTAGGATGCTGCTTCAAATTCAACCTCAGATAGTACTGACTGAAAGTCATTATCTATCTCCTAAAGGCTGTTTGGCTTATGTAAACTTGGTTGTATCTATCTCAGTTTGAGTTGCTGGTAAGCAAACACCCACAGCATAATTAAGCCCCAATGCATCTTCTAGAAAGGTCAAATGCACAACAAATCATGGAAATAAAAATCCACTCTCAACCATAAAAACACTTTTTTAGGCAATGATTTGGAGCAATGATGAAGAAAATAGGGTAAAACTGCACAGGAAGGGTAAAACATGGCCTGTAGTAAAACAGGCTGTAGTAAAAACAACACTGTAGTAATTCAGTGCCCAGATTGTCAGTGCAGTTATCTTACATTAAGATAATTAAGGTTTTCTATATTTGAAAGAATTAATGAGTTATTAACTCGGCTTCTTTATGTTTGCATGAGATTAATCACTCTCGATATATCTTTAAGCATGATGTGACTGTTTTTTCCAAGAGTACTGCTAAATAATGTTCAAAATACTCTTCTGGATCTCTGACAGAATTTTTTTTAACCTATTTTATTCCTGTTCAACAAAGAACAGCTTTTCTCATTAAGTTAATGTGGGTCATCATTCCCACTAAAGTCGGAGTAGCCCCCTCTTAACAATCACTTAATCATGGTATTCAAACCATGTGATGTCAAATACAAAATTTCAGATGGATATACCTTTAAAAAATCAAGCTGTTCACTCAAGACGAGAGGGACCAATTCCCTAGTAATATCCCTGCCTTCAGATATGAACTGTACACCTGGACTTGAGAACTACAAATAACTATTTGGCTGTCTGAAGAAATTTGAAGGTAACCATTATACAGCCAACAGGCTGATGTTCTGTTTTCTCCTGCAATGATGTGTCTATTTTTCTATTTGCATCTAAAAACTATGCTAAACAGTGGGGAAGATATCCATAAACTCATTCATGCTAAATCTCACAATTCTTCTCCAAATCCAAAGTACAAATTCTAGTCCTGCACTTTAGAAACTACACAGTAAATACCTTTCACATTTTCGATGACTACCAGTGAAAGCTACTGCATGATTTCCTGAACGTTCTTTCATTTCTTTTCTTTTATTCCTTAATCATTATTTGCAACTCTTGTCAAGGTACATCTTAACTGAGCTACTATGTTGTTTTCTGGGAAGCAGGAGACTTACTTTTTTTTTTTACTTTTTTCATTTTTTCTTTCTTTTTTTTTTTTTTTACTTTTTTTTGAGGAGGCTTATTGACAAGATAGTGTTATATAGAGAGTAATACCCTGATAAATAGTTCCCAGCCATAGGAAATAGAGTTTTATAAGAAAAAAGGGAGATGAGGGAAGCATTATATGGCTGT
The DNA here is from genome assembly GCF_004027225.2 of Strigops habroptila. Lineage (NCBI taxonomy): Eukaryota > Metazoa > Chordata > Aves > Psittaciformes > Psittacidae > Strigops > Strigops habroptila. The sequence continues at coordinate 31,948,980 of NC_046358.1, forward strand.
TGGCATTACAGTCTAGCCTGCTAAATGCAAAGTGGTGTTCTTAAACTCATAACTAGAACAACTTCACACTCTTATAACATCTTTCCTTCTGGAACTTTAGTCATTCAAGACATCCACTAGCAGGGTCTATAAAGCCCATTGCAAACGGGTAAATGGAAATACACAATAATAATTTTTTTTTTTCAAATTGATTGATGAATCAATGTGGACACAAGGAACAGCTCTGAAACCCTGACTGAACACCTTGTTCTAATTTTTAGACTGCACTATTTCCCACCTGTAATCAAAGATCAAGTCATTGTAAAGTATTAATATTCATACAATAAATTCAGTTTAAGTTGATGATGTTTACTACCCCCAGGGCTTAGCTTATCTGTAGAGGAAATTTTTACAAAGGCATGTCGCAATAGGACAAGAGTAATGGCTTTAAACTGAAAGAGAGTAGATTTAGATTAGATATTGGGAAGAAATTATTTACTGTGAGGGTGGTGAGGCACTGGAACAAGTTCCCCAGAGAAGCTGTGGATGCCCCATCGCTAAAAGTGTTCAAGGCCAAAGCTGGATGGCACTTTGAGCAACCTGGTCTAGTGGAAGGTGTCCCTGTCTGTGGCAGGGACAGGTGGAACTAGATCATCACTTGCAAACCAAACCATTCTATAATTCTATTCTATGATCTATTGCAGTGGGGACATTTCAACTGTTTCATCAATATTCCACGATGTTTCTCACTCCCCTAAATACCCACATATTGATTGCTCTTATTTCTTTCCTGCCTCCCTTCTGCATCCTTTGGAAATAACTGTTAATACATGTGACAGAATTTTGTTGTTTTTTTTCTGTAGGGTATCATACCGTCTCCTTAAACATCTACACTATGGATGGCATAAATTAAGAAAAACTATGACTGTATGTTTTAGTTTCAGAGGTAGTTCAGGGGTCTTAGCAACTCAGGACAAGAGAGAGATGAACTAACACTGCTGTCGCTAGATTTCCTCTTGATATTACTACAAATGCTGGTGAGTTCAGCAATACCCGAGTTGAGGATCTCTGCTGAATGTCAGGAAGGAATCCACAGGAGAGAGAGCTACTGGCTAAGCAGTTAGACCTTCAGAAACAGAACAAAATGATTCATGATTTGGAATCAGTGGGTCAAAGCCAGAAGGTGTTTGACACCAGAATTCATTTCAGGGATTAATACCAGGGATATCAGGGATAAATATCAAGGATGCTTTTGTGTCCTTGCACTATTTTTTTTCCACAAAATGTCTATTTTACAAACAGAAATATGTTCAGAGCTATTTCAAGAATTTCATGGGACAAGAAGCTGATGACAATCAATAGGAAAATGAGATCTGACACATTGAAAAAAGGAAGCAAAAGCTGGATTTGGAAGAGTAAAAAGTTCTTGTTCTTGCAGAATTCCGTGTTTCTGGTTTCCATTACATTTTTATTATTACAATTTTTGCATGACTGTAGCTGGACCTCTCATAACCCTCCCATTTTGAAAGCTGAAGGAAAACTTGCTGGCTGCAGTGAGACAGGAAACCCTCCTCCCCCAAGCTCAACAATGCCTCATAAAAATATTGGGTCACAGATTAAAACAGAATGATTTGAAAGTTCAAAAATAACAAGTCTTCCCTCAGTATATCTGCTAGTAAAAGCAGCTTTTAACCCACTAAATATATAATGGAGACAGACCAAGATAATATTATTCCTATTCTCAAGTTCTCACTCCTTTTTTTGATCTAAAGTGGAAAATTGACTGAAGTATTTATTAAAGACAATCACTCCATGTCTAATGGACCTTTGTGGCTAGCCATACCGATTTGTAGTAATTTCTATATGAATGACAAAAAGTCCAAAAAGTAATTTACAATTTAATTCTAATTGGTGGCACATTCAATAGTTCTCATTTTGTCATATGATGCTAGTATACCTCCTCACAAATTCAAGATGCAGTCTTGTGCCTCCAACCAAGTCTCCAGCTAGGCTGCACTTGAACAAGGTTTTCAAGAAGACTTTGGGGCTCTGCATGTGTTTGAACACAGACTGCAACTTTTACAGAAAAAAGAAACATAATTTTCATGAAAAAGCCACCCCAAAACAAACCCAAGTTCAGATTTTTAACTGAAAAATTTTACCTAACCAAACAGGTGAGTCACTGACACTAGAAAGTATATTTCCAGTATATCTAATCTCCCTTTGCAGATTGCTCGTTTTCACAAATGTGCCCATGGCTCAAGGATGTTTCCTATAATCCCCCTTTCAAGTTGTAATAGTTACGATACAGTACCTAAGCGCTGTAACTTGCCCTCACTGTCTCATGCTCTATTTTTGGATTCCTGGTCTGAAAGAGATAGCCTTCCTGCCTGAAACCAGATTTTGTTCTATTACAAGAAAATACTTCATGGAATCTTTCTTTTCTGGGATAGATTTTTATTGTTGTTGTAGTGTATGAATATGTGCAAAGCAGATGTAGCTCCAGTGGAATCTAAGCACTGAGCCAGCTGCCTTTCTCTTTTTGTCTTCATTCCTGCACATGTCAAAGGTGCAGGATGGCCCTAGAAACCCTGATATCTAAGTAACATGATAGTCACCTAACCTATTGCTAGTACTTTTTCCCTAAGTACGGGATACGGCAAAGGTGCGTTCTGGCACTCATCTTTTCTTGCCTCAAAAAGTGGGGTCTTTTTTGTCCTTCTACTATTAATTTTCAGTGCACCTACACTACTGCTAAAACTACTCAGTGTCCCAGCGCAACTCCAGGACACCTCTAAAAGATCAGAAAAAAATTTTGACTCTGCCATAAGATGCTGAGAGTGGCTAGTGCTACAACACATTGTAGAAACCCTCTGAACTTCCGTCATGCCCAGTGTTGGAGTGTAGTTTTGTTCATCTGACCTATCAATCCGATAAGACCGAAAACACATCTGGTTGAAACCTCATTTCTAAATCTCACAAACGATAAGAACTTAACCCTGACTCTTTCTGTTGCTGAATGCTATCAGTACAGATATATATTTCGTTCAGTTAGGCTGAAGAATTGCTTATTATACTGCTTTCAAATGGTTGAGGGAGGGAGACAGAATTTCAGTTATTCGTTCCAGGTAGTGCATGATATGTACAGTGACAAGGACACATTAAGTAGGAGAAAATTCTTACAAATGTGTCACTCCAAAGAAGTGACTCAGAGACTTAAAGTTTGGCTCTTTAACTGTCTTGCTAAGCTGCAGTCTAAAACCACAGCATGCACAGTTACAATCGTTTCACCTTTACATAACGACACAATCCTGACAGCTTCCTTTTTGAAGAGTTTAACATGTTTTCCACCCCCCCAGTAAAAATATTGTAATGGGAAAGAGACAAAAAGGATACAGAAATATAAGAAACTTCACTTGGGTGAAACTATGGACTACATCAAATTTTCTCAATAGAAAAACATACATGGTTTTCACAGGAAATTGAATATCTCATTTTGTTCAACTAGTGATTAATCTATGTGCCTTCTTCCATAAATTTATTTATTATTTATCAAAAAGAACTGCCTTCAGTAGGACCTGGTTTATTTTTATCTTAAAAAAGGGAAAAAGATGTTTTCTACATGTAGTTCATTCTAGTACAGGCCAGTGATAACCAGCTAAAATAACTGATACTGCCTCCACAGCTCTGTGGAATCATAGAATATCTCAAGTTAGAAGGGACCATTAAGGATCAAGTCCAACTCCAGGCTCCTTTAGTTTTACCTAAAAATAAATCATATGACTAAGAGCATCATCCAAATGTTCCTTGAACTCTGACAGGGTTGGTGCCCTGACAACTTCCCTGGGGAGCCTCTTCCAGTGACTGACCACCCTCTCAGTGAAGAACTTTCTCCTAATGTCCCATCTGAACTTCCCCTGCCACGGCTCTATTCCATTTCCTTGTGTCCTATTGCTGGTCACCAGAGGGAGAAGATCAGCACCTCCCTCTCTGCTGTTCCTCTTGAGGAAGTTGTAGACTGCCATGAGGTCACCCCTCAGCCTGCTCTATTCCACAAAATAAGTGATCTCAGCTGCTCCTTCTAAGTCTTGCCCTCGAGGCCTTTCATCATCTTGGTCGCCCTCCTCTGGACACACTCTAACAGTTTGATGTCCTTATGTCGAGGCACCCAAAACTGCACAGAGTGCTCGAGGTGACGGCGCACCAGTGCAGTGCAGGGTGGGACAACCACCTCCCTTCACCAGCTAGTGATGCTGTGCTTGATGCACCCCAGGACACAGTTGGCCCTTTTGGCTGCCAGGGTACACTGTTGACTCATATTCAACTTACCATCAACTCAAACCCCCAGAGTGCTTTCTGCAGGGCCGCACTCTGCAGCCTCTTGTCCCCAGTTTGCATGTATAAGTCGGAATACCCCATCCCAGGTACAGAATCTGGTTAAATTTCATATGTTTGGTGATGGCCCAGCTCTCTAGTCTTTCCATATCTCTCTGTAAGAGCTCTCTACCCTCGAGGGAGTCCACAGCTTGTCCTAATTTTGTATCATCAATCAGTAAAGTTTACTTCTAAATCCCCTCAACTAAGCCCTCCTAGTTCCTTGTTATTAGCAAGACGTTATTTTGCAGTTGCAGTCCGCCTGCCCATATAATGTTAAAAAAAAAAAAAAAAAGGTACTGCAGTCCAACTGCTCCGCCTCTTGACATATTGATGAGATGGACACTTAATGAGTATTTAGTAAAATTGTATTTCCATTGCTAACACTAATCTGCCTCATTGTTTTTGGTATAATAGAAAGATTTAGTATAATCTGCTGAATTGCTCACTGCTGTAAAATTTTGTTTCAGCAAGAGAACTCAGAATGCTTACTCCCCATTATTTATGAGCATTGACAACGTGTCATGAGGCAGGAGCATAACCCTTACATCACAGGCTACGTTACCTTCTACTTTAGCTTGATCACAGCTTTCCTTTCAGTACAGTAGGAGATTCAGCACAGTTATGCTTCCTACCACATGATTCCCTATCTTTGACCTGTAAATCAAGGTACATCTCTGAACAGAGCTTTAAAATCTCTGCATGGTACAGGTTCTTCTGTAGCATACAGAAATGTACAGGATCTGGCCCTTAAAGCTCTGTGCTTCCATTTCCCTTACTTGAAAAATACACCCAAAGTAGATGGTTTCAGTGAATCTGAATTTGTTACATATTTCTAGCATGCTTTAAATCTGGGAAAGTTTTTACACTGTTATTTATTTATTAACCTTGCCAGCCACCAGTGTGCTGTTTCCTGGTGGCCATGCCTATATGCTCTGTGTAGACACACACAGTGGAAAAAGAAAACAGCTGCGCTTCATCTACTTGCAAACACATTGCTGGAGAAATCAGCGGTAAGATCACTGTAATGAATCTTCTTCCATTTTTCTGCCAGTGAGAATTTAAGGTTTACTTGGGAGAGGAATGATATTTGTCTTTCATGTATCCAGAACATGTTTATTTATCTTTTGTAAATCAAATAACTCTCCTTTTAACCTTGAACATTCCCTGGTCCTGACCCAGATAGTCTTGCAAAAATAGGCCAGTCAATCATGTTCTCTTTCTTATTGCATAGGGTGGTAGTGGGAGAATAGAAAAACCTTCTGTCACTAAATCCTTTCCACCCACAGGCAAAAAATCTTCACCCAATTAACTAACACCAGGTGCACACTTGAATGCCTCTGAGGTATGTGGTATACTTACTGGCTCTGTTCCTAACTTGGCAGACAGACATGAAACCTGCCCTTGATTAGCCTGTTTTGCTGGAGCTGCAGTGATGGGTGTCTCCCGTCTCAAGGAAAAATCTTAGATGTTTCTGTGTAATTAATGAGTGCCATGACCATGCAAGACCCAAGAGTCTGGCATTAAAATACTATCCTTTTTATGAACCAGTTTGTCAAGATGGACAAGTGGCAGCAGTTCACTGCAAACCAAAAAAATATTAGCAGTGCCTAACCAGCATTTTGTGCAAACGCTCTATATCTAGAGAGTATCACAGTCCTTCTCCACAGTGGGGTTCATACCTTTAAGGGTAGGGATACTTAAGACCCTCTGGTTCCCTCCAAGTTTGCCTTCTCCCACTTATATTTTTGCTCTGCCACCTTTATATAGCAGAGAAAATATTTTTAAATGTCTGTGGCCAAAATCTGTCCAGGTGCATGCACATTTCAACCTCTGAATACAACACAAGTGGCTTATAGGGAGCCTGAATCTCCATTAGTTCCATTTCTGAGAGGATTTCAAAGCACCAAGCACCCCTGAAAATCAGGTGGTATCGTTTGTAAACTCAGTTTATCGGGGAAAAAAAAAAAAAAAAAGTGTACAAAAAACCCGAGACATCCAGGATTAGCAAAATTTTTTACCCCTGAATGTTCTTGTTCTTTATTAATATTCCATAAATTAGGTGAAAACTGAAAAAATTTGTGAAGTTGTTGCCTCATCTGTGTGATGGGCAAATTCTTTTAAGCAAATCTATTGGTTTATTTTCCTGTAGCAAAGCAGCTTAACCTATAACTGCTGCAACAAGCTATATTTAAGACTTTACAGTTCCTAATTATGACTAATCCTCTTAAATAGCTAAAATCTTGCAATTCAGGGTTTCTACCTAATATTGGCAACATGCACTTTCTCATTCTTTGAGGAACCTACTGAACATAGACAACCAATACATGGACTAGGCAATGAATTATAGCTACTGAATGTAGCCAATAGAATCAGGTTAAGTGATAAAATTGTAACAGCTGTGAAAGTTGCACTGAGTTATGCCATTACATTATAAAAAATTACTAAGTTATTATTAAGCTATTCTTGGAACTATTTTCTCTACTACTTATGGTACTTCAGAACATCTAAGCCAAAACAGAAGTCAGAATCCTTATTCTTGGATTTGGCTACTTGAGAGGGATATGAATCTGTACTTGCAGATAGCTTGAGCTTGGCCTTCCTACAGATGTATCACTTCCCTTAAAACATAAGCTTCCCCTTTTTTCTCTCTAACTAAGAAAAAACATCTGAGATACTTAAATTCACATATAACCATCTTTAAAAAAATGTGTTGTTCAGACAAATTGAGTCTGGTATAATCTAGTCTACTGTGTTGTCTGAAATTAAAATACAAACCACATTGCATGTACATCCATTCCCCTGAAGATTATCCTAAAGAGCAGGAATTCAAATTTTGGTCTGTAGAAGAATACGAAAGCACAGGATCAGAGTAGAGATCCATTCAGCCTAGAACACCATTGTCCGTTGGAGAAAGGCAGGTGGCCATGGGTAAGATATTACAAATAGGGTAAATACAGAGTAATCCTTCCCCAGTGTTGTGGTTTAACAGGGTAAACATGGGGTAAACTCCCACTCTGTAGAGATAATAATTTTGGAGATTTGCTGTATAGAAAAGATGCAACGGGCTCATTCTATTTAATATAACCAAAGCTGTGTCTGTTTTTCAATAATTTATCCTTTTTTTTTTTTTTTCTTTCCTGGACTATAAGAAATCCACAATATTCTCACAAGGAGTTCTGCAGTTTAGTTACATATTTATGTGAAAAAACCTCTTCCTTTGTTTTACCTTACATTTTCTGCCATACAATACCAGTTTGTGCTCCCTACTTTTCCTATTGTGAGAGTAATTTCCCTTCATCATCTTATCTACACCGTCCTCTCTTTATATGTTTCTATCACATCATTCTTCATCTTCTTCTATTCCAGGGTGATAAATCTTTATCAGTTTATTCTCTCCTTGTTTTTAGTGTTGCCCTTGTTGCCATTCACTTTTTGCCTTGTTGCTTGTTGCCATTCACTGTGTCTTTACTAAGTCTTCCATAGCAATTTTAAGATGCAGTTGAGTTTGTCTTATTTTCTTGAGAAATGAGCAGACAATTCTTCACAAAATAAAATATTAGAAGTTGTATCCAAATATATAATGTCATATGCACTATTCTTCTTGTTTATCAACTAGAATGTTTCAATGCATTAACAGAATTCCAGGTATTGTCTGCCTAGGACAGACATAAATAAACACTCCTGCGCATAGACTAACTATGTAATTTTTAATGTCACCACAGTGTTCACCAAGACTGAGACATTTAAATGATGTATTCCCTATTCCTTAGCATTTGGAAGTGTAACTGTTCCTTTTAATCTTTAGCTATCTCCCCTACCCTAATCCTATATTAGGATTTGTCCCAATATTAGTATGCAATTTTGGCCTACAATCAATATTTGAATCACCACTGGTCATTTCTAAAAATTTTCACGAGTGTCAGGCTTTCTAATATGTGTCTTCTCATTTTGCCTAAAAAAGGGATTGTTATGAGTAACTAGTTATAGAGGTTAAGAAAATCCAGAGAACAGGTTTTCTCTGAGGTATAGTTGGCATAATTACTGTCTTAATATCAACATCCTGCAATTTTCTAGTTTTTTTTCTCTTTTCAGTGACAGTTTAAGAGCCATTAACACTGCTAAGGGCAACAAGCAAGTGCAGAGAATGAATGCTCTTATTCAGTTTCTGATCCAGGGCAGCATGAGCTATAACCCTAATTAATGATTTATGAATTTTATATCAGGATTAGTTATTCAGGAGCTGAAGAACATGTCACAAAGTAAAATCATTTTCTCAGTGAGCCACCCTGTAGTTATTTTTGGTGCTGGATGAAATGATCGTACAGATCAGGCAAATACCAAGTGAAAAACAGTAATTAAATTTTGGGCCACATAACTACTGGTATACATAGTCTAGTTTTAGTAGATCCAGGCTAGTTTATACTGAAAGCCTTTGGGAATTCAAATGGATACCAAACTCTTCCACCTTCCCTTACAATAACATCCATATGGCTTTCTACATATTGTTGCAAATTCAAATCGCTGAGGAATTCCATGGAGTGCTTTTATCCTCTCACCTAACAAATCATTTATAAAGCTAAGTACCCTTCACATGGTATTTGTATTAAGGGGTCATCTACTGTTTTCACAGACAGCTATTTGTTATTGGCATGTTTAGGTTTTGCATATAAATAGCACAGATTTATAATCAAATATTTTTTGCAAAGTCAAAACATTTAGGGGAACTGGATGAAAAAGTGACTGGAGGCAAGCCTTTGCCATCTACTTTCCCACTTCTCCATGGCCTCTTCTTAATGCTAGCAGGCCATTTATAGATTTCTAGGAACTAAACACACATCTCCCCTGTCCACAGGGCAGATAAATCAGAGTTTATGTAGTGTTGTTTGAAGATTTTTTTATAGGCTGATTAGTAGAGGTAGAGGGAACAGAGTGGGAGGGAAGGGATAAATGCTTGCTGACTCTGCTGGTTCTATCCTGTCAGTTCCAGCAGTTTGCATGACCTGCTCCCCCATCTCCTCCACCCCTACATGTCAAAGATGACATCTTTGCAATAGTTAAAAATATTTTTTTTTTCTGTGCCTTGTAAAAAACATTAGGGGAAATGAATGAGTGAACTGGTCAGGGAAAAGTTAATTCTAGATCTATCTCTTAAAATGGACAATAGGAGATGTTTTTGTAAGACAAAAAAAGAGGACAAGTAGATACTGGTATTTCCTACAGTGCTACTCCTACAGTGCTACACCAGATGCCAGCAATCTGTGATTCAAGGAAGGACTCTCAGAGCAAGATGTTGTTTCATTTTTCATTCAGTTTCTCTCCTTTGAATTCTATCACTTTAACCAATGATGTTTAGGACCCCTATAAACTTTTCCCCCTTAACCTCCTAAGGCATGATGCCCCACTTTTAACCATATGTTGTATGAAGGAATATCTCCTTTGGCTAGTTTCTAAGCAGGAACCAGGAAACACATATGAACAGAACAAAGAGCAGATTTATCACTTAAAGACCAAACCTCTTGAGTATTCAAATGCTTATCTTCTTCAGAAAACCAAAGGAAGCAACTTCTGAAATGGCCTTTAGAGTCTGGGCTGTCATTGTAGGCTGTTTATTTTCAAATCAATGGCAGTGCTAACAATTATTTTGGTGAAAGATCAGTCAGCTTTTAATTTCACCCTATTATCTCTAACAGTTCTTTCTTTTCCACTATGTAAATTGCATCAAAGCGCTGAAGCAAAGATATTAAACTTATTCAGCATCTTTCTTTGATTTTATTTTCCTGGCTTACAGACTGGCTTAAACCTCATCATTAAGGGTCACAGGAAATGAAGAGAGTTAGAAAAGCTTCACATACAGATTTGGAACCATTTCATGTAATTGTAACCTGCTTGCAAGGCTGAGCTTTTCTTCTTTGTTTATGCAACATACCAGCTTTCTTGTGAAGGCATTGAAGATAGCACAACAAAAGTGTGTTTTGTGAGGTGCTTCTCATAAAAAACACTCTACTATTGCTTTGCATAACTCAACAGCTATAAGCATTAAGTAGGGAGGAAGGTCTAGGCCAAAGAGGGAATTCACCGTTTCCCGATGAGTGCGGAGGTTGGCAAATAGATGTACTCTGGGAATCTGGAGTTCAGTGAGGGTGTTCTGCACTGTCGGTAGTGCCTGAGTGCAGGACTCTGACCAGATTCCTTTAGATATTCTTCATATGGCGGGCTAATGTGTAATACAGGATTTACTTATTTCAATTTATTTTAAGTTACATTGGATTTTGATTTAGCAGAGAGATGCAGGAATGTGTTTTAATCACAGTGCAAGTACAAAGCCCCTTAGAGGGTGACAACAATTGCAGTATTCAGTAGAACCACAGTATAAACAAGAATTTCCTTACTGACCACTATAATATTGTATATTATAGAAGGATATAAAGCATACATGGATTGAAATCAGCTCAAGTTCATTGCTCTGCTCAAAGGTCTTTTGTTTGTTACTCAGTTTGGATTCTCTATGTGACTTTATTTTTTTGCATTTTATTGATTAACTAAGGGATGAACAGTTAGTTACCACTTAGCTGACGTAAACATTCATATAAAGCAAAGGCTTCCCCTGGTCCCCTTCGCCATGAGTTCAGCATCCTTCACAACAGCCATATTCAATCACACTGCACATTCTTCCCCAAGCTTCATAATCACATCTTCCTTGGCTATCTCCTCTGAGCCTTCCATCGTAAGGGCTCATTGATCAATTACAAGTGGCTATTTCAGAGAAGAATAAAGAAAAAAGGCAGTCATTTAATTAGCAAGAAATACAGAAGTGAAAACAAAATGTGTTAAATTTTACCATGTAATTGCAATCAAAGTCTAGTGAACCACAGTATAATGTAAATGAGGATGAGAAGAAAAGGTCAGAGAAGGTACAGCAGTTGTTCATGCTCTTACGTACGTCTATACTTATGAAATTTCCCAAAGGCTTTGAATGGCTTGGTTTATCTGCCAGCTTTCTGTTCCTGTGAGAAAACTTCCTTCTTTTTGTGAGTCCTACTTTGCTGTTAGACCCCAGCAAGTTAGTGAGAAATCTCTGTTATTCTCATACAGCTCAATAATTTCAAAATCACCAGAAGTTTTTGCTCAGTTTAAAATAAATCTTTTTTTCTAGAGCTTCACCTAGTGTCTCAGACTCAGACAAATGTGCTCATATTCTTGTGTGAGTAGAAGGAAATAAAAGTGGAATTTTTTTGTTTGGTGGTGGTTCCCCCCACCCCCATCTCTAAAAGGGTTAACTTGATATCTAGACTACAGTTCATAGTGGAGTAAGGTGAACATGAGGGGCTATTGTTATATGCAGACTAATTTCTTCATTTCAGCTTAACAGCATTTTTAAATTTCTGCCATTTGCCCAGCAGCTGTGTAATCTCATAAACACAAAAATTTTCACTAAGGGATGTCAGCCTCAGTGAAACAACTACAAACAAACAATTTAAAGACAAAGTTTGATTAGCTGCATAAAAGAAGGATCTGCACAACTTAACTTACACACTACCCTAAAAAACCTCCATCTTTTGTAAGCCTTAGACAATTGTTCACACCCAGTGATTGTCTACTTCTTACCTACAAAAAGGAAGTATTATGATTGCCAGTCTTTTTAATGCAAAGTAAGTCCTGTACTTAAGACGCTTTAAATGATTGGAAAAAATGATGGTATAAAACTCATCAGAATATACTGCTGATCCATTCACACGTTATCATCACTGATTGGCCCAGGTGCTTTAGAGCCTAAAGTTGTTGTTTGTTCTTGTTTCATTTTGCATTTCTCCCTCTTCCTTCCTCTCCTCCATGTGGTTAAGTTTTATATAATTTGAAAAATTAATCTGGAAATGACAGCATGTCAAAGCAGTTCTAAATAAACATGGCTTCAAATTAGAGTAGATGTTTAGGATAAGAGACAAGAGAGACAGCCTGGTTTAGTGACCAAGACATTGGTATGGTAATTACAAGAGACTAATTCCATGTTTAGCTTTCTCATTTATCTTTCCAAAGTTCTATACTACGCTTCCTAATAATGCTTATTTGCACTATAAGACCAAAGAAATTGTCTAGATTTTATTCATGTACTGTGGCTAGTATGACGGTATCCTGAATTCAGAGCATTGATGTGCTATCATAATGAAAATAATAAAGATGAAAAATTTATGCTGCTGAAAAGCAACTTGTGGATTGCATACCTAATTTGAATGCTTACTGTAATGGGAGGGAGGGAGGGAGAAAGGAAGGGAGAAAGGGAAGAAGGGAAGGGAAGGGAAGGGAAGGAAGGGAAGGGAAGGGAAGGGAAGGGAAGGGAAGGGAAGGGAAGGGAAGGGAAGGGAAGGGAAGGGAAGGGAAGGGAAGGGAAGGGAAGGGAAGGAGAAAAGGAGGGAGGGAGGGAGAAAAGGAGGGAGAAAAGGAGGGAGGGAGGGAGAAAAGGAGGGAGAAAAGGAGGGAGGGAGGGAGGGAGGGAGGGAGGAAGGAAGGAAGGAAGCAAGGAAGGAAGGAAGCAAGGAAGGAAGGAAGGAGGGAAAATGTTTATCACATCGTTTGTCTTATTATGAGGAGAATCAAACTCTCCACTGTGCAAACAACTCTCAAAAGAGCTCTTACCATCTTTGGAACTCCAATATCACAGAAAATAGTTTTCTCAATATCACATCACATACCCAGCCAGCTTCCTAGCAACTTTTATCCAACACTGAACACATTTAGAATCACCCAAAACAACTTCATACCTCTGCAAATTTCCAGTAACTCAAAATCCAGCTGAGCTATAAGGGAAGAAATATTTCATAATCACCATAAAGAGAAAGACAAATCCACCCAAAAGTGCACTAGTGGGAATTTAAAAAGATTTCAAGCAGCATTACAGTTACCAGTACTACAAGCAAGACTTTTTTTATATTTTAGTGTAACTAGTCTGTACTTAAATATAATATCAATGAGACCAGCCTAAGCATTTAAATGTTATTGTGTTGTAAAATATTTAGATAACAACATTTTCATAGCTTGTCAAGATATATACTACATTTTCTCTCTTCCTTAGGGGTAATATTTGATGACATCTGATGTAAGAAGTAGACTTCCAAAGTCTTTTCAAGTAATAAAAAAATACACATTTAGAAGTTGCTAAACTAATCACTCAAGTATAGGAACCCTTGTCAAAGTATCTCATCTAAACCTTCTTTTCATTAACCCAAAGAGCTCAAAAGCAGCATATGATTCAGAATTATCAAAGTCAGTCAGTGAAGCACTGTTTCACTATTTGTTTCTTATTTAAGAGCATAACCCAAGTTCTTTCCAGTACATTTTATGAACAAAAATAATCTCAGACCTTTCCCAGAAAGAGCCACTGAAGAAAGATAAACAGAGCTGAAAAGAAAACACCATACTTTCAGAATAGAAATGAAGGCTGTTTTCACTACATTCAGTCAGCAAGATACTGATTTATAAAGTGTATCTGAATTTCCTCATCATCATCAATTACCAAGCTGTCAGATTAACACTTTTTTTTTTGAGACTTCCAAAGGGGCTGTGCAGTCTCCATAGGGAGCCTGATCAAAACTTTTTACATGTACTAAAAATACTAAGGTGGGATGAAACCCACCATCAGTCATCCAAAGGTGTTAGATGTCATCTAGCAAAATAATCTATCTATACAAAACCAAGTGCCTTGCTTTTTTGCAGCCATTTATAGCTATAGGACAAAAAATCAAAATCTGAACCATATTTGGAAACAATATCCATAAAATCCAGTGGACAAAGGGGAGACACTCTTCTGATATTTTGGAACAGAAATCCAGTCCACCCACATGATATTTGGATCAGCTATGGCTGTTTGATTTCTCAATTCGTAGAAGAGTTCTTGAATTTAAAAAAAAAAAAAAGTAAAAAGAAAAAAGATAAAACAGCCGGTAATTACGATATTAAGTGGCCATTCTAGGCTTCGTGCTGTAATCCCACTTGTACTTTAATTGGTTAGATAAAGGTTATTCAGTGTCACTCTATAAACATATGCTATACATTGCTTCGTCCTTTGAAGTACAGACTATTTACTCAACACTCACAGTAGGAGAAAGTTATGTTATTCCAGAAAAATATCCTATCCTCCCCCCCAATACAAAATATTAAGATGCTCCTGAAGGAACTGAAATTTACTGCTTTCCTTTTCAGTATGTGTATATGCTTTTAGTTTTTATTTATCTTCTTCAGTTTTCTCAAGATATAATTCCAAGTTAGCAAAAGTCAATAGACTCGTTTAACAAACTTTTCTCTACACTGATTGAGGCCAGAAATCTTTTCCCAATAAATCATGTCTTCCAGCTTCAACTTATATTATTTTTGGAATTTCAAGAGGAATTTCTTGCAACAAGCCTTTCCATATCTTCAGCAGAATTTCTGATAAACTTACTATGCAGTCTCTTTTTAATATACATAAATTTCAGCTCCTTTTAAAGATATAGAAGGTCATTTCTAATTCAGATAACAAACTCCACCTAAGACTTTTTATACATCTAGAAAGAGACTGTCAGAGACACAAACAGGAGCCAGTCACCTACATTCCACCAATAGCTAATAGGGACCAGGCACCTGTGCCTTTGAAAATCTCCCCCCAGTCAATCATGTTTAACAATTATTCATCAAATTTTCCTGCTGTTGTGTTCAGAAAAATGTGAGCTGTCACTTTCAAGACTGTTCCTATACACAAGAGAAGCCAAACACATATCGATCAAAATGACGTGTTTGTAGTGCAAAATAAACTGAAACATCTATATAATTTATGGCTTGTTATGTTGGGTGATAAACAGATGCTTTAATTAAGTTTGAGTTTCAGAGCCTTTTAAACCTACTACCTGAATTTTTTCACCTATAAATAAAGAGGCCTTTGAAAAGAGGAATAGAGAAGCGTGAGTATTGATTTTGGTTGCAGATGTGGACCTAAGTCCCAGCAGTTACAGCAAATAATGTATTGCTTGCCCCCTTAAACTACAGTTACCTGCAGAAAACAGTCTATCATGTTCAGCTCAAGAGAACAGAAGCACTGAAAACTTAGAAGAGGGTGTAAAGCAGGGGAGGAAGTTAAGTAACTGCAAAGATACAGGGTTTCCAAACAGAATCTGGATACAGCAGTAACCTTTAACCTTGCCATCATGTATGTGTGCCCATGACCCTGTTTACTAGAAGTTTTGGTAATTAGATTCTGAAGTATAGAAATATAAATTGCAAGTGATATTATGGGGCAGATTCTGAAATAGATGAGAACCTCAGTTCCTCTTTCACAAAGAAAGACTGAAGGTTTTGGAACTGATAGCACACTTTTGTATTGGCACTTCCAAATGCTTCTGCAGTGAGTGCTAAGCTTGCTTGTGCTTGTTTTTGTCTCCTTTTAGAAGAATTAAAATAGAGGCACTACATGTTTATGGATAGAATTCGTGTCAGGTAGAATTAGTGTCAGCTTTTGTGTGACTAATCAATATAAGCTCACTTTATAGTTGAGAGAGAAAATCAGGCAGCTACAGTGAGTGTTTCATACTATATATGCATAGATAAATATCAGAAAAGCTTCATGAACTGCCCTTAGGGTGCAACCATGTATCTCTACTGACTATGAAGAGAGGCTACCGACTCACTCAGACTAGGAGCTTAATCCCTAATATTTATCACCTAAAATTTGTTGAGGCAGACTGTAACCAGAAAACTTTTTTAAATTTTACAGTGATTTACTGGCACAGCTGGACCAAGAATCATACAGTCCCAACTAGATTTTTTATAATTTTACTTTACCTTGCTGTTTCTGGCCAATCCCTTAATAAAGTCTCTAGTGATGATGTTATTTTAAACAGCTTTGTAGGTTTCAGGGAATAAGAAATGTGCAGCATCTTTTTGATACACTTTGAACAAATCTTAGTTTAATATAATGGTTAAAATGAGAGAAAGTTATAAGGATAGAGGATTTGCGATCAATTATTCCAGGGACTTTAATTATTTGTCATAAAACTATCAGTTATGGCTGTTGGAGATGTCTAGCTTTCAGATTTTGGTTCTTACTCAGGCCTGGAATTTAACATTAAATGGGAAACTACTAAACTGTCTCCAAGCTGAAAAAGGTTTACCAAGCAGCAGCATCAATAGAAGAGATTTTAAGTTGTCTTTCTTTCAATTAAGAACTGTAGTTTATAAAGTATCCCAAGCTAACTAGCTCTGATACAAATAAAACTGGTACTAGACATTGCTGAGCAGAGAGCACAAACATTATGAGAAACATTCCAGTAAAGAAGGTAGAATTAATGTATCTATCTGTTTGGAAACAGTTTATTCGCTTTCTACTTGCAAACTTTGCCATCAAGACATAATACCTCCAGCTCAGAAACAGGTTATTCTGCTATCATCGAAAACCTGATGATACAGTATTTTGAAGAAAATTGCTCCCCTGTTCTTTTAGATGATGGAGAAGAAATGACCCTCCCAAAGTTTTTTCAGATCTAACCCGGTTATAAAATTTGGAACTTCTGAAATGTCAATATTTGGAAATATTAATGTGCCAAATTTTAACTAATTTATTTCAATTTTCATATAGCAATTTTTTTCTGAGACTGTAGGACTGAGCAACTACTTTAGGAGTACCAACCAGCCTGAACAGGTTTGTCAAAGTCAATAACAAAAAGAACTTTAGTTTATTAACTCTGGCCTGTCACACAAAATGTTTTTAGGTAATTTTATTATTGCTTTCCTGGTATTGATTAAAAAGGTGAACATCTCTCACCATTGTGACAGTCCAAGAAAAAATAAAAAATCAGGTTCACTGTGAGAGTTCAATAAAAATTCTGCTCAGCTCACAAAACTGGGTTGTAGAGGAAGAACAAGCAGAAGGAATATTAAGGAATAGGGAAAGATTGGGAAATCCTTGATTATTGCAGTTAATTCAGTTATACAAACATGTGGGAAGGCCTTACATCTAATTAGGATATATTTAATTTTTGTCCGATGTGAAAAAAAAGGGGAGTGGGTGGATTTTAGAGGATATGCTAGGAAAATAATGTGAAATGACTCATGGAAATGATAAATCTTGTTTATTTAAAAGAGGGATTAACTAAGAAACAAGAAGACAAAGAATCTTTAAAGAACCCAAAGAATATAAATAATGTTTCTGGAAAAGATGTTTGTTTTTTTTTTAAATGACATTTGCTACTCTTGAAATTACAAAAGCATGGAAATTTAGAATAGAATCATAGAATCATAGAATAGTCATGGTTGCAAAGGACCTTTAGATCATCTAGTTCCAACCCCCCTGCCATGGGCAGGAACACCTCGCTCTAAACCATGTCGCCCACGGCTCTGTCCAACCTGGCCTTGAACACTGCCAGGGATGGAGCATTCACAACTTCCTTGGGCAACACACTCCAGCGCCACACCACCCTCACTGTAAAGTTCTTCCTTATATCTAATCTAAACTTCCCCTGTTTAAGTTTGAAGCCATTACCCCTTGTCCTACCACTACAGTCCCTAAGGAAGAGTCCCTCCCCAGCATCCTTATGGGCCCCCTTCAGATACTGGAAGGCTGCTATGAGGCCTTTTCTTCTCCAGGCTGAACAACCCCAACTCTCTCAGCCTGTCTTCATATGGGAGGTGCTCTAGCCCCCTTATCATCGTCATGGCCCTCCTCTGGGCTTGCTCCAACATCTCCATGTCCTTTTTATGTTGAGGACACCAGAATGGTACACAATACTCCAAGTGGGGTCTCACGAGAGCAGAGTAGAGGGGCAGGATCACCTCCTTTGACCTGCTGGTCACGCTTCTTTTGATGCAGCCCAGGATACAGTTGGCTTTCTGGGCTGCAAGCGCACACTGCTGGCTCATGTTAAGCTTCTCATCAACCCACATCCCCAAGTCCTTCTCCTCAGGGCTGCTCTAAATCTCTTCTCTGCCCAACCTGTAGCAGTGCCTGGGATTGCCCCGACCCAGGGGTAGGACCTTGCACTTGGCTTCGTTAAACTTCATAAGGTTGGGATTGGCCCACCTCACAAGGGTGTCAAGGTCCCTCTGGATGGCATCCCTTCCCTCCAGCATATCAATCTAACCACACAGCTTGGTGTTGTTGGCAAACTTGCTGAGGGCGCACTCAACCCCACTGTCTATGTCGCCGACAAAGATGTTGAACAGGACTGGTCCCAACACCGATCCCTGAGGGACACCAATTTACTTTCAATTTAAATTTGAAGTAAAAAGAAACGCATAAAAGAAATCCCAAACAAACAAAAAACCCTAACCACAAATACCAAAAAATTCCCCCCCCCCCAAAAGTGATTTTCAACAATAAATAACCTGTGAAATTCATTTCCACATGATACTACACTGACCATGGAATTGATGGCATTAAAATACATCAGAATCCACAAACATCCAGTTTATAAGGAATAATTTTTCTTATATCACATTGAAGACATCGTGACAATATATAGAATTGATTCTCAGTTTTCATAAATCAATCTCCTAAAATTTAGAGAAGTCAAACAAGATGTAATAATTTGCCTGAAGGTATGTCACCTGGAAGGACCAAGCAATTATCTATACTAAGAATATGGCCCGAAATATTTTTATCATAAAGTGGCTAACTTAGAGCTCAGTTGATAGCAGCTCTTCAGCAGCAGAATTCTGTGGGTCAGTTGTGAGATCTAAACTATTCAAGCACTAACACTGCAGAGGTCAATGAAAAGTGAAAATTTTTGTAAGTGTGAACTGTCTATTGTTCACTTTATTTTATTACTAAGTTGACATGTGTCATCTCTGAAACAGTGAGCAATATAGTAGAGTTGAGCCAAAGGCTCTACTATGACACAGGTCACTGAGTGGTTAAAAATGTGTGTGGAAGTATTTTAGACCTCCCCTACAAAACAGCCATTTTGTTCGTTTGTATAGATGAGATCCTCTTTCAGCAACTAACTCTGCAATGTCACTGGGAGAAAGTGAAGAATCTTCATGTTACCTAAATCTGCTTAACTACAGAGGTAAAGTGAGGTAAAGTTTTGTTGGTTACTTGTTTTGGTATTGGTTGTTTTTTTGTTAGGTTTTTTTATTTGTTTTTGTTCTGGGTTCAGCTATAGCAGTCATTTTTCTCCTTCTTAGTAGCTGGTGCAGTGCTGTGTTTTTTAACTTTCAGCCTGGGAACAACACTGATAACACTGATGTTTTTAGTTGTTGCTAAGTAATGTTTACTCCGACCAAGGACTTTCTCAGTCTCATGCTTTGCCAGGGAGGAGGGGAAGCCGGGAGGAAGCAGAGACAGGACACCTGACCCAAACTAGCTGAAAGAGTATTCCATACCATGGCACGTCATGCCCAGTATATAAACTGGGGGGAGTTACCCGGAAGGCCCAGATGACTGCTCGGGTCGGGCTGGGTATCAGTCGGAGGGTGGTGAGCAATTGTATCCTCTCCCCCTGTTATTTCATTAATCATTATTATCATTGGTGGTAGCAGTAGTGGTTTTGTATTATACCTTAGTTGCGGGACTGCTCCTATCTTAGCCCTTGGGAGTTACATTCTTTTGATTCTCCTCCCCATCCCTCCGGGAGCAGGGGGAGGAAAAAGGAGGGGGAGTGAGCGAGCGGCTACGTGGTTCTGAGTTACTGGCTGGGCTCAAACCATGACAGTTCTTTGTGGCGCCCAACGTGGGGCACGAAGGGTTGAGATAATGACAGATCTGACCAGAGTGTGTCTAATCATATTTGTGACCAGCAGGTCATTGTTACTACTTGTCACAATGGTGATTATTTGGCTCTCAGACTTGTTGTGCTTGATCTCAGAGTTTCAGCATGTTGTACCTTACTTACAGCCAGTGTTTGCTGTTTTAGCGTTTATCGGCTGGGGGGCCTGGGCTAAGGTTCTTGTTTCACTGTACTTCATGGTAATGACTTGTAATACAATAGACTCATTGATCATGAAACTGGTCCGGTTTGTGCTTCCAGTGTGGCCATCACCTCTATGCTTTGGGAGGTATTTAATGAAATATTTTAGCAATTGCATATCTTTTTTTTTTCTCCTCGGGGGGTCAACTTACGAAGGAGGCATTCCCTTTCACCCCCCGTTCCCCCACCAGCCTATTTGCAACAGCAGTTGAGAGTTCTGAAGGTTTTAGATGGCCTTTGAGTACCCTTGAAACCTGCCTGCTGACTGTGCTGGGGATCAGCATGTTGGCAAACATACGGAGTGTGTTTTACCCACGGCCATCCCGCCCTGGGAACACCCTATTTCATCTGATCTCGAAAGTTAAGCAGTATCGGGTTCAAATCTGATCTAGGGTTAGATGACAATATAGAAGGACCACCAGGAGATTTTCCCTGAGGCTGGACAGTCATGAGTGGCAGGGTGTGTGGGATAGTATGGGCAAGTACCTAGGCCAGTGGGCCCCTCCAGTGCTTTGGAACTTCACCACTGAACAAGTGCAACATCCGGAAAAACTAGTAAAACACTTAAACGAGGTGTGCTGTCATTCTGTTTATACCAGAGAGGGACAACTCGCTGCAACGTGCTGGGGCTTGGCCTACGCCTACAGAGCCCTGCTCAACACTACCCAGCACCTTCAAAGGGAAAAAAATGTCTCTGGATCTGATGGCAAAGCAACAGACAATGCAGCTGCTCCAACTACAAGCACAGCAGCTACTCAAACCCTGACCACAACAGACAATGCAACTACTCCAACTTCAAATACAACAGCTACACCAACCCCAGTGACAAGCACAGCAGCTACTCAAACCCCGACAGCAACAAACAATGCGGCTACTCCAAGCACCACAGCTACACCAACCCCAGTGACAAGCACAGTAGCTACTCAAACCCCGACAGCAACAGACAGTGCAGCTGTTGGTGTTACTCCCAAGCACAACAGCTGCACCAACCCCCGCAACAGACACTGCAGCCACTCCAACCCTAGTGGCAGACGCTGCAGCCACTCCAATCCTAGTGGTAGACACTGCAGTCACTCCAACCACAATGATAAACACTGCAGCTAAACCAAATGGCCGGTTTGTGACAATGTCTGTTGCCCTTGTAAGCAAAAGCAAACGAGAGGCACAAAGAGCAACCCGCGAAGCGAAGAAAGATGAAGACCCAATGCCATTACTACACGGAACAGCATCTGAACAAGAGTTACTACTACGTGGATCAGAGGAAGAGGAAGAAGAAGAAGAGGTCACTTCTCGACCCCGGATCTCAACCGAGCTGCGGAATATGAGAAAAGATTTCACCTGTCTCCCAGGGGAGCACATTGTCACCTGGTAGCTCCAATGCTGGGACAATGGGCCCGACGGTCACGAACTAGAAAGTAGGGAAGCCAAGCAGCTGGGATCACTGGCTAGGGAAGGAGGAATTGACAAAGCGATTGCAAGAGAGAAGCAAGCCCTCAGTCTTTGGAGGCAGCTCCTGGCAGCTGTGAAGGAAAGGTTTCCCTACAAAGATGATATTATGAGTCGCTCAGCCAACTGGACCACGATAGAGAAAGGCATCCAGTCCCTGAGGGAATCAGCCATTATAGAGATGATCTATCATAGGCCGGATGCCAGGAACACATCCGTAGATCCAGATGAAGTCGAATGTACACAACCCATGTGGCGGAAACTTTGGCTGGGCTCAAACCACGACAGTTTTGTTAAGACTGTCATGTAACTAATTAGCACATAAGACGCAAGAAGAAGTGATTTTAATAAATATATATCTTACCTTTTCCATGGCTTATTTAACTAATAACTTCTCAATAGAAAAAAAGATGGATGGTAGAGTAAAAGCCCGCAGCAGTGCTCCTTTCTGGCTTTGCAGTACACTTCACATTCTTGTCTGCATTTCATGTAAATATTAACAGCCATGTCACATGTTTAACTGAGTAACATCTTACCAGTAACATCTCATTAACTTCCACCTATTTTGGGTATAAATAATAAATATGGTGAAGAGCAGAAGATCAATTCTTAGATCTAGTTTGCTTGGTATAGTAAGAAAAAATATAAACCTCTGTTCGGTTTAATTACATATTTCACAGTGAGTTCCAGTTCACACTATTTCTTGCATAATACGATAACAATGTCCTTTGTGATTACTACGTTGTCCTCTAAAAGATACTATAGCTACTTTACTGAGTTTTTGCAAAAAATTTAACTCTGTAAAGGAAACTAGGAGTCAAGTTTCAACATCTCCAAGGTTGTTTTCATGATCTGTTTTTATTTGATTCAAAAAGGTTAGCAAAGTTAATCGTATAAAATCATTTCACAGATACTAAACCTGTCAAAAGGAAGAACAAATATTCATTCTTTAACATGTTTTACTTGGTTATCCTTGGGTTTTTTGGATGATTACGATTGCTATTATTTGCTGATTAAAAAGGTGAGGTGACATATGACAAGTTAAGAAATATTTTGTACTGGATTTGGCAAAAAAATCTAATATTTTCTCAAAGAAATGTTGTTCTTATGATATACCTCATAGGTTTTGCATCATAGGCAAATGAAGAATTTAAAACAAAGATGCCTCTTAAAAACTAGAACACTGGTGAAAGAGCATGCTGAGCCTTCAATGATGTTCCACATATCCACTAGCATGACAAATTTGTTCAAAACCAAGAATAAGTATGTTATTAAAAGTTCATAATGCTTTGAGTTTGATTTCCTCTTTTTCCCCTATCTTTAATGGCATCCAGTCATTCAGAAGCAAAAGCTGCTCAATAATACAAAAATATGTTAAAATGTCCCATTCTTGTGCATATTACAGATACTTACCACATTATGCATTAATAAAAAAAACCAAAACCACATCTTAGGAACTGTATAGTCAAAGCTGTTAGCTTATGGTTAGACTTAATCTTTTAAATGTCAGACCTGGTGAGTCTTCTAGGTCATATGAATTGTTCCAAGGATTTAAAACTGCAATCAAGGAATTGCTGTGCACTTTTGTAGTAACAATACCAGTTCAAATATGCACATTTACTCTGAACTTATATATGTACTTGGTATATATAGTACATATCTATATCAACATACAAAAGAATAGGGTAACTTAAATGTGACAGGCCTCAATTTTCCAACTGTTTGGAAATGACAGCCCATGCTGGATTAAACACCAGCAAAAAATGTAGAAGACAAATGTTAAAATTTGTATTTTGTATTCCTACACAGAGTATTAATGATACATATATTGATGTATAAAGTGTGTGACTATACTTCAGTTTAGTCTTGAGTGCATTTTAATTATTTAGAATTCATCTTTGGTGGATGATTGGATATGTTCATCATAGTTAAGGAGTTCTTCCTCTAGAAAAACTTTGCTATGGATTAAAAATAAGAAGCTAGAAATAACAATGAAAAAGCATTAGAAGAAAAAAAATCCAAAAAGAACAAAACCCAAAAACCAAAAAACACAACAAAAAACCCACAAACAAAACCCAAAACAGAACAGAATTAAAAAAAAAAAAAAGCCAAAACAAACCAAAACCAAACAACAAACAAAGCAATTATTGTGGTTTTGCAGAAACATTGGGAATTTCACATTCCATAACAATTAAAATCTCCAAATGCTCTTGCAAAAGGGAAAGGACTTTAAAACACTGTTGAAACTGAATCATGATACTCATTTGTCACCAATTAGTGCAAATGAATAAAAGGAAATTCAACAAGAAGGCAGTCTATACTACAAACTCACACACACGTTTGTTAAAATATACAACAGGCACCAACTATTTTGTGTTGCACTTCCTTTGCTCTGGCTATCCACATTGTACAATGAGGAAATCCAGTATTCAAAATCCAAATTGTGAAGTAGGGTGTTTGAAAGCAAGATCTAGATTTTAGTTTTAGATGTCTTGCTTAATGACATTCCTTTTCATAGGTGAAAGTGCTAAAATATAGAAAAAATTATTTTTTCTGTATCTCACAGAACAATAATCTTAGGCTTGGAAAATACAAAACTAAAGCATTTTTTCTTTTAACTACTGATTCTGAGTCAGAATATATTACCTGCTCTGAATTATGACATGATCTCCATATCACAAAACCCAGCCACTCATAAATAAAGCATGATCTTGTGGGAAAAGTGTAAAAAAAAAAAAGATATTTAAAGCAATTATGATTCTATTTAAACAGTGCAAATCTATCAATTTCTCTCCAGATAATACTGTAAAAAATGCAATTCTGCCTTCCAGAGCTTTCTGCACATCTCCAGGTATACTGATTTGAGGTAGTCCGGAAAGGTTAGGGTTTTATTTTCACAGAAACCAAACTATTTGCTGTTTTAAATAGTAGTGGGCTACTCATCAACTATTACTATTTTCATGTTCAAGTTTGATAAAAATGAAAAAACATTTAGTAGTTTTGTGAATGTAGTAGGAGCAGTCTCTTGTCACACACAGACCATATGACATGATTTCAAAAGGAAAATAAATTTCCTGCACTGCACATCTATCTCCATAAGATCTCTAGCCAACAATGTACTGTAAGTATCGGACTGGCTGGATGTTAAGTGGGTTGCTGAAGAAGGGGAGGAGAGCAAGACTGTAAAAACATCTTAATGATGAGAATCAAGCCAAATCAAATGAGAGTCTGTAAGCTTTAGACCATGGCTTTTTTAATATAAAAGGCAAATAAAGGGATTTCTATGTTGGAGAAGGAAAGGTTCTGCTCTTGGGGAGTGAAATATTTGTATCTTACAAATATTGAAATATTTGTAAGAATTTCAAATGGTCTGAATTTTCTTTAATTTTTATAGTCTAAAAGCCTGAGCAGTGAAATCCAAATTGAATTTAGCTATTTCTTCTAAAGAGACCAGCATTTTTAACTTCTCATTTGGAGCTCCATTGTAAGTCAAAGACAGTCTAACTAACTTCACTAAAAGGAAACTTGTGCCCATTTCAAAGGTACTAAACGCAGCCTGTGTTTTCATGCTAAAATTAAGTATATTTAGCATGGTTTAGCTAATTCTTTTGATGGAATGCATTGATTACAGTGGAATTTTTCTTTGAGGCTTAAAGCTGGTTATTCGGTGAAATTCAGGATATATTTATCAAACTAAGCAGAAAGGAGTCTACAGCTGTTGAACTGAACATTATACATTGCTTTATCCTACACTTAACAGCAATTCATATATTTCTCAGAGGGAAGTATTTTCAAAAGAGAGAAAGAGGAAACTGGAGTGGAGATCCAGAGTGGGACAAGTACTATATTTTTTCCCTTGGTCTAGCAGCTAGTAGCAGTCAGACATGAATGTATTATTGCTCATAGTGCCTAACTGCAGATGTACCATCTTGATCCTCTAGCATGCCAAAGTTTGATACCTTATTGTAAAGACAGCAAATAGCCTTGGGCACATGAACTGTGCTGTAAACTGGATGAATGAAATTCTTCAAAGGAAACTATGAATTTTTTTTTTTTCCCCAAATGCCATGAGCCACTCTTATGCATCATTAGATAGGTTATAGTAGAAACTTAAGTAAACTACACATGAATAAGCCTGAAACAGCCAAAAGGCATAAAGAGATTAAGTTTCTAGTCTTCCTGGTTTTGTATGCCACTGGTGTAAATGAAAGATAGATAAATTATTAGCTACATTGAATAATAACATAGCTATATGTAAGCAAAGAGTAACAAGAAAATTCTGTAACGTGGTGCTAAAATGAAGGAAACATCATATTGGGGAAAACAAATTAATCAAAACAATTCCAAAACAGTATTTTTGAGGGAACAGTGAACTTCAGACATCTGAAATGAGTAAGTGTACATCAAAGTTAGATAGTTTTCTTTTTTATTTCATAAACATTTTTTAGAATTCGATATTCAGTGATTATTGCAGTTTTACAGTTCCCTTGTTTATGAATTGTGGAACAGCTGGCCCACTTAACAGTCAAAAATGTCTCACAAATTCATCTTCTTGCATGGTCTGTCTATCCAGTCTAACTTCAGAAATCACACCTCCGTCTACATCAGTATATTATAGAAAAGCTCAAGGGAAAAATTGAAGGTATTACAAATGAAATCTGATGATCAATAAAGGGTTTAGATCTCTGAAATTAGCTTCCCACTTGACTAAACAAGCGCAGGTTTGATTACAAGTTTGCTGTTAATTATACAGATTTTTTTTCTTCTATGGGATTTTAGGGAGAAAAAAAGATTCCTAAAGATGTCTTACGCAGGGCTATTTTTTTAATTTAAATATTCGTTTAAAGAATGCGTTCTAGATTGCTGAATACATTACATGAACTACAACTGGACCTGTCAAAGGATTGACTTGCTTTAAGTTGGATATGAAACATTTTGCAGCTATCTGAATCATTTGGTGCCTCCATGAACACATGACGGAGCATACTGAGCTTCCACTGTCCAGCAAGACAACACATAAAAGGAATCTTTGCTCTTTCCTCTTGAATGGCTGTCTGCTCATGTCTCTAGTATGTTTTGATATTTTTCTCCTGTAAGTCAGTTACTAAATCTTTTGAAAGGCTTGCATTGTTCTTCCCCAGTGGAATGTGCTGAAGGAAGCAATGTAAGCACTGCACTCTCAACCCCCTTAATTTCCTGCTGCCCCCAGCTGTCCTGCACATTGTCAGGATATGTAAATAATGCAGACGAACCAGGCATTACAAACCTATCTCTTCCCCACTGCCTGATGGATACATTTTGGAAATGGTACATTTTGCATTGCTGAACAACCTGTTACTTCTGTCCTCCTCTTAAACCTCAAGTTGTACAGAGGAAGTGACAAATAAGAATAATGTGCTAGATCATAGCTGGATGCATTTTTAGGTTATTATGGATGATGAAGCAAAAGGAGCTCATTTCTCTTACATGCAGGAAAAAGATGAAACAATGGACTGTTCCCAATTCCCATTCCCACCCCTACCCCCAGTCCCTGATAATTTTTACTGTTCTGTAAAATACAACTACTTTGAAGCTGTAAATGCGCACTCACTTTTCTCCAGTCCATTTACATAATCCTAATCCGTCAGAACAATCACTAAAAAAACAAAGTCTTTTCTTGATAATATTAACTAGCCTAGTGAGTCTTCTGTGGCTTTTCTGAAAACAAGAATATAGATTTCTAGTACACCAGATCTATACTTGAAAAAGCCTAGATATTATGGATTTCTAATGGTCCAATCAAGATCAGTATCTAATGTATGTTTTCACAAACTTCTGATTCTTATTTAGCTAAAATAAAGGTTTTAGCCAGGCTAAACTGAATGTGACTCACATGTACTGTGTGGCTTACCATTCCTCCTCAATCCATCAGAAAGCGGTGACAGCACTCTTCACTATGAGTCGGCTGTCCGTTTTAAAATGTTATTCTGGTTTTTTGTAAGATCCATCAAAGATCCAAGCAAAGTGTTTCTAACAAGGAGAAACGTTTATAATAGATTTAGTGAAACTGGAATCCACTGTAAACAGCAAAACAGAGTACAGAATACAGCCAAACAGAAGTAAATGTATTAGTTCGGGTATAGCACAATAATATTTAATGGGAGTTTATTGAAATTGCATAATGTGGAACACCTTTATAAATTCACGATTTATATAAACGTACAGAATTGATCTAGGCTATGTTACTTTACCAGCCTGCAATTCTTTCACATGATCAGCTTGTCTTTTTTTTTGGTTTCTTTTTTCCCTTCTCTCAAGAGCTGTATACACCATGCAAGGCACACAGTAACACAGAACATCATGAATATTGAGAACATATGTTGTCTGCTTTGGGATGTTTAGCGCAGATTTACAAAACAGAATTTAAACCACAGTCTCAGGTTCCCTGAGAGTTTCTGAAGCAGCTGTTAAAATAATAAATAAATAAGCTTGCCTGCAATCAGATGAGTTGACTGGAGAGCGCTTTATCATTTTGGCTTAACTTGGTAGATACATCGAATTCAGATGCTTACTACCTCAGAAAAGAAACAGCAAAGCCATCGTGCTTTCCAGCACACTCCTAAATTTTTTTTTTTTATTTTTTTTTTTTTTGATCCGTTTTGTTTGGTTGTGTTTGGGCTTTGTTTCATTGGGTTTTTTTTGATGAGGATCAGCAAACATCTTTCCCCTTGTTGCACCATGAAATTCTTAGCACAAAATTTTACCATTTTAATTTATTTTCAAAAATGAAAAACTTTTGACTACAGCTACATCTAGATGTTGTGTATTATATAACCAAATAGATTTGCAATACAAAGTGCAATCTCAAAATTACACAAATCACACAGATAATCAAATACTACCCACTTTGTTCTTTATGTATTCTCAAAAAGTTATCCAAAGTGAATACAGAATCATGTTTACTACCAAGATGTCTAAACATCAAGCTTTCTGTTAGTACAGTTGTAGCATTTTTTATCAGACTTATATCCGCTGCCAACAAAATAAGCATGTTTCTTATATAGTAGTCTCTTCCTCCTATGGAGAAAGAATGCATTCTAAAAACACATTCCTCATCTTGTCCTGTACACAAGAAGTGTGGTCACACCAACGATCCACGTAACTGAGTATTGTGTAGCATTTTGGGAATATTCAGAGAAAAGTATATACCAGAAAAGATATATCTATACCTTATATATTTATTCCCCAATATGTTGTTCTACTGTCCACCAATTTGCTTTATGGACTTCCTAAAACAGAACTTATACCACTGTATTTAAAAATGCTTCATAATTTTTTTCTTCTATGAATTTGTCACCTATCTTTTCCAACTTTTGTTATCTTTTAGTTTAACTTCACATTGGTAAGTGAAGTTATACCATTTTCTTTGTTTCAAGCTTGCTTTTTGATGCATCTCAAACAGTCATTCTCTTTTCACCTCTTCTTTACCTTCACGCTATATAAAATAAACTTGAAGGAGGAAACTACACACTATGTAACACAGTGTCTTGAAAATTTCATCTTTAAAATACTGTTCATGGTCACATTGATGAAATCCAAATGAGCAGATTGATTTAACTTGGTTCTACAGTGTATTTTAACACAGTTTGGCCTCTCATTCAGAGAGCTTAACAGCAACTTTATATCTTTTTGTCTACTGCCAAGGATCATATTTTCCCATCCGTCTTGGATCAGAGAAACTTGGCAGAAAAAAAAAAAAATGCAGGAAGTAGTGAGCTATTACAGTTTTCAGGAAATTTAGGACAATTTGAACACTTTCTATTGTGTCAAAATTCCTAATTCAAATGGCAAAAACAAATCCTACCTGCAAGGAAGGAGGTGTGTTAGTGGCAAATACTGAAACCTGAAAGCAACTTGATAACCACCCAATCTTGCTCATGCTCATACTCATACACAAGATTAGCTACTTAAATAAAGCAGAATTACCTGACAGTGTTTAATTCTTGTTTGACAGGTTTAGTAGTGAAAGTAATTGTCTCTGTAACTATGGCATTCTTTGGAGCATTACCAATTTTGAACCAATTAAGTGCAACAACTACTCAACCTAAGAATGCCATAACAGGGGCAGTTAATAAACACTGATGGGGATTCAAATATAAAATCAACATCACGCTGTTTCTTTAAGAAACTAACAATAACAACAATTAAAAAAAAAAAGCTAGGAAATGTGAAATGTCTGTTCATTGTAGAAGTACAGATTCCATTTCAAGGGAAAACATGTTCAAGTATGATCCAACAGTGTCTTCTAAGCAAACATTTAACTCAAAGTTGACCTCAGATTTTATAAAAGTTGTAAACTATATACTATATATAACCTATTTAAGTTTTTCAGGCTTAACATCTATTAATCATGAATGAGGTTTTCTAAAAGTAAGAACTAGAAAGTAAATGCCATTTTAACAATTTGGTAGAGTAAATGAGGTTTAGGTTGATGAAAAGGAGAGCTTGGTGAGCAGACCTATATTAGAAGGTTTCGTATGATCTGAAATAGTTGAAGTTACTTTTTCTATTTCTATCTATTCTCATAGTGGTTATAAAATTACTTCCAGCTCTCTGCATCATTACCTGTAAAATCTTGTGAAATAATCTTTTCATGCTGATTCTTATCACTCTCGCTTATCTTTTGCAAAAAAGGATGAATCACAATGTTGAGATTTAATTCAAATGCACTCTTAGACTCTCACCTTGATAAAAGGGAACTTGTTCCCTTATCAATTGCTACTTTCACCTACTGGATATCTTTTCAGAAGTTGTAACTATTTTCAAAGAAAATATATTAACGTTCAATTCAATATAAAAGGTCAACACAACCCTATTCACTGACAGAAAACTCTTTTCGAAACAGCAGGTATCAAGATCAAAGTGCACATTGAATTCAGCTGGAAGGCTGCATCAGGTTAGTTAATGGTCATCTGTGACAACTGTGTGACTTCAGTAGATTGCTCAAGACTTCTAACACAGCTTCTGAAAAGCAACATGACTTGTGAGGTTGTTATATCACAAACATGTTTGCTTTCTCTAAGGGACTGTATTACTTTAAATAATCATGATGTTACTTTCCAAATTTAATTCCTAGTGCTAAACTTCAGCTTTAATTCAGATGGTAAAAGATTTGTTATCTCTGCCAATCTCAACTCTGAAGATATTTCTGTTTCAAGTGCCTGGCAGCCTTTTATGAAGGTTGTGACACCTCTCAGCCTAATCAGGCAAACCACCTGCCAGTATTTCTGCAATCAATGTGCAGATTGCCTAAAATGGCCGGTGTAGTTAAGAGGTGAGCAGAGCTGGAAATGTATCAGTGCTCAGTTGCTCCTGTGGCGACCCTTTTAAGAATGGCATAACAACAACTACGAAGTCTGTTATACCAGACATGATAAAATGAATTATCCATTTAGCAAGTGTTGTTGGGACAATATGCGTTTACAGACAATATGTCTATAATGATATGATTTTCTAAAGGAATTAGCTATGATTTTCTGGAAAAATCCAGCAAGACCTTTTCAGGGTGCTCTGGGAAGATTACTTTTATTATATCAATGTTAATGTGCCAGTGTCTGAGCAAGACTTGTAAAGCTGTTGTGACTAATGCATGCCTCAAATTATAGTCTACACAGGAGTGCCATGACTCAACTTTCAAACAAGTTTGCTTTGATATGGGGACAGGAAAGGGAGTAAGAGATTAATTGAAAAGCAAAGGTACTTGATGCTTTTTTTCACTGAGATAAAGCATAGGTGCCTATGTTAATTTTCTTTTGTCCTAGCCAATCTCATTAAATCTGGGGAGATGAGTTCTGGAAAGATGGAAAGATTTCATTGAAAAGGTTAAGAGAAATTGGATATGATAGGATATGCACCTCTTTAGAAATGCTTATTGAGAACCTATTAAATCTGTGGAAGGTTGTCTATCCAAGCTGAACTGGGAACTTCTTTTATCATTGTCCTTAATCTTTCACAGGCTAGCTGAGTGACTATGATTTAAAGAGACACAGCACTAGTTTGAACCCTTCATTTCTTTCTCACTAGATGGTGAGGAACATAAATAGACACCAGTGTCAATTACAAGTTTTTTAGTCTATCGCTTTATTACCTGATTTTTTTTTTTTTAATAATTATAATTTAATGAGAGCATTATTGTGGGGGATTTTTTTTCCTAAATTCCTTTCTGTTACTTTCCATTTTAGCAACTTGGTGGTTGCTGAAGGATTTTGTTAATCTACCAATCTGAATTCACCTCTCCCAAATGGAAATACAGTCATTCAGAGACTGATACAAGAGTTTATACACAGCTGCTGTGGATTTTGCTCAGAGGGAGAAGTTTGAGTAACACGACTATAGAAAGTGGAAAAAAAAGCTGGAGCATGAAGCTTAAAGTAAAGCACTGGCATCCAAAGGCTTAGGTACTCCAACTAGTATTTTTGTGATTTTATTCCTTTTCATTTGTATGTTTTATTCTGTGAAAGTGACAAAGATTTCAGAGAAAACCTTTGAGAACACCTACTTCTTACTCCAACATAAATAGTTGTAAAGTCCAGAAATTTTAGCTGTAATTTTTACCTCTATCATAACTATTTGTTGCATATGTTCACATTTTACACAAAACTTTAATTTCTAGAATTCTTATGGAATTTTTATAAGGAATCCATTGTAATATTTGATTGTCACACATTCAAGCCAACAAAAACCACATTCTACTGTAGTTCTACTGTGCTTTTGGCATTTCTTTATATTTTTTAAACAAATCTTAATGTAAACTATGACATTTCACTTGTATTGTGCAAGTGTTAGGTTCAGGGCTCAAGTCTTTGACAGCTATATAAAAGATACCTATCTAAATAAAGTGGAAGAAAGCTAGTAGGGTAGAAGTGTGAAATGCAGAGTTATTTCAGATGATAGACCTTTGTCTTGTCATGTGAGGTACCCTTTACATACCACTACAGTCTTAGCTTCTATCATAAGATTTCTTTTGTTTTTCAACTGCATCCAGTTTTTTAACGTCTGCTCAGTGAAGAACAGTAAGGGTCTGAAATGCTATATTTATCATCTCTTAGGGTACAGTGAGGACTGACTTTTCTGAAGTAAAGGATCACAGGCCTTTCAGCTAATTTATGCAACATAATATGGTATAGGCACAGTATTATGCTAAAATGGCTATAATATTCAAACAGTGCACTGATATTTCTGTATAGCATTATTGATGCTATGCCTCTTCAGAGCTACCTCAAGGATATCTGCCCAGTGACACAGTCACCTTAACTTCATGAAACTTGTTAACAGTTAAGCATCTTGTAACATCATATTTCACTCTTTAGTGAAATAGACATTTATTGTGAAATCTGCACTAAAAGTAATTCCGTTCACCTTTGCTTCCCAGCACTAGGGGCTAAGCACATCTGTCATCCCATTCTTATTCCCACATCAACTTACAGTGGTGTTATGCTGACTCCAGTTTGTGCCAGTAAACTCCTGAAAGCCTTGTGCAGTACCAGCAGGGGGAAATTAAACTAAAGGTTAATGTCATTTTTTTATGATTGACCAGTTATTTAAAAACACCAAAGGGAAGGTAACCTCTGAAGCCTGAAATATTTATTAGCCTGAGGACCATCAGGGAGTACCAAATATACCTGTCAAAGCTGAGTTTATCGTCTTGTGAGGAGGAATTACATTTGCTTGTTACAAAAGCAGCAAAGTCACTAATACTGCTCTCAAGTCAGCATTAATGTAACAAAGACGGTAGCAGAAAACTACATACAGAAGTGGGTACAACATAAATTCGAACTGTAGTATAATTTCCAACCTCACAACTAACCTTTACAGGATTTTTTTTTCTCTAAAAATGCATTACAGAAAAAGGAAAACACACTTTTACTATACACTGTGCATGTGTGTGCATTCTCACACGTGCCAGTACAAGGAAAAAAAGTAAAAATCCATGTTTTGTATCACGTACGTCACAGAGATTCTTTATAGATCATGGTGAATGAATTTACCTCAGTGAAAATTCTAAATTGATAGCTATACCTATATAAACTCAGCAATACCATACTGGTAGAACAGGAAAATATCATTTACACAATAGTGGCCAGTAATCACCATTCTTCACGTGGAAGGGTTATTTTGTTTGTTGGTCATGAATTCATCTTGCATCACATGCTTGATCTTTGGGTTTCCAAAATTACTTAAATAAAGTGACAGCTAGAGATCATGGGTTACAGTGATGGTGGTGTTTGGTTTTGTTTTAGATCAGGAGGGTGCACTCTAACTATATTACATAACTAAACTGACTAGTAAGTTGAGCCAGTAACTATACCCTGATGTCAGGGTACAATTTCTTCATGTCCCAAAGCACCTTCTGGACTAAACATCCTACAGTATTGAACAAGCAGTAATTGAGAGATGGAAAAGTTACCAATAAGAAAATGAGAACAGATGATTAAAGTAACTCACCAAAGTTTAATGAGCTAGAACAACACAGTGAATCTAAGTCTCCTGCATAGGTCCACAACCAAATTGTCATGAAAATCTATAGACTTTTATCACTGCTGTATGATGACATGGTCCAGATTTGAGCTAGCAGTCACTAAGCATGAAAGATGCCCTACTGTATTATCAATGTTTGGCACACTGCATCAAAAATACCCCAAAATAATTAGCATAAATCCTGACAGTATTAGATTGCTAAACATGATATTAAAAAAAAAATATAAAAAGGAGTCTTGACAATAACTCTGCTGAGTTGTGTGTATGTATATACACATTCTGTCAGTTACTGCATAAAGTTTATCGATTTGTTTGTGCTTTGGATATTTGCTTCTGTAATAAACTGGTGTTTTATGACTTGACCTGATGTACGCAAGGAATATTGGTTGGTGCAGAGATCAATACCTGGAGAAATGAAATATATTCTCTGTGGACATGTGAGCCATACTATTCTGACATTTAATAAACTAGATTAAAACATATGCATATTTGGGTAGTATTTTCATTTGTAAACCATATATCTGAATACAGGTGTATTTTACTAAATTTGTGTTGCTGATGATTTGTGTAATTCTTTGATGTATGTGGCATTATGAATTCTGTTTACTGGAAACCATAAAAATAACCACATAGTAACTATGAAGGTGGTCTGACTGTTTATCTGATAGATTACATCTACAGAAACCTGTACCTGTTGTTTTTTTTTTACATCCTTCTACTCTGATATGGAGCACATTATGTGAAATCTGTGTAGTAAGTACCCCTTAAATATATTTCCTAACTGCTTTTAACATCTACTATCCAATTTATGTACTTGTCAAGTCCATTGGCCTGAGGGCTGCATTTAAGTTCAGGCTTTTTCACTTGCAAGAGCTATGTTGTAGGTGTGTTTTGCTTTGCCTTACTGCTCTTGCCTTGCTGCCTGGTGAGTGTGGATGTACCTGTCACTTGCTGACTAGTTGGCTGAACCTGACTGTTATTGCTGGACCTGTTCTGCTCATCCTGCTCATATATGATGGGACTCCACTCCTTGTATCTGTTTGTCAACTGCCTTGCCGTTACTAGTTCCTGGGCTGGCTATTCCTGTAGAGCAGTCTGCGCTTGCCACTTTGGATACTTTTCTGTGTCAGGATTAAACCAGACTCTTCCCGGGGTAGCAATATTGTAAAAATAAGGTGTGCTCACAACTCCTTTTACGTGCAAGCACAAGTTTGTTCTGAATCTTTAAATTTCTAAGCTTTGTAAGACAGGAAAAAGGTTCTTTTCTCCTCTGTGCAGCTTTTAACCCCACTTCAAAATGGGCCTTTCTGTAGTCTAAGTATTAAACTGAACTGTATTGAAGTAACCTACAAGCGGTGTTTCTTATACTTTTTTTATCTTACTATGCGGGAGCACTTCTGGTTTGAATTACATTTAAAAAAAAAAAGAAAAATCAGTACTTGCCTTCTCTTGGGAGGGCTATTTCCCTTTTAAGAGAAAGCAGAAGATTGTAAGACAACCTATAACTAAACCTAACTGTATTATTGAGGGAATTGGGTACATATTGCACTGTTGCCCAGCAGAGGTAAAGCCATGGCTGTAGCTCCCTTAATTTCATTATCATTAAATCATGCTTTCCAGATGAACATTGAAGTGCAACTGCCTTGCTCTAAGGTGTATTAACTGGCTGAAACACGAACTGTGAAGCTGATGAGCAACTGAGTGGCTGAGATGAGAAACAGGCCAAGCTTCTTTTTGGAAAGCAAAAGCAGTACTGAATCTGTCAATGCACTGGGTGTGCCTGTCATTCTTGGTTTTTTCTTGAATGATGTATAGAGGTGCATTGACAGTAGTGCAGTACCCCAGAACAAAGTTATCTTCCTAATGGGTCAGTTGCAAGAAGGTGAGGTGTCAAGCTAGATTTACAATAAAAATACTGGAGTTTAAGAACAAGGTAGAGATAAGTTTCATAGCTAATTTAACACATCAAAGTCATAGGGGTCAGTTTATCATCTATGGGAACTAGCAAGATATGGCTAAATCTTGTTTGTACTACTTTTTTCCTTTTGTTAAACTTTATCTGGTTGCTGTGTCTGCCTGTTTTTAGTTTGTAAATCAGCTATGGCAAGGACCGAGGGCACATAAGGGTAATCTTGCCATATCATCTTGTAAGCTTGTTCAGTGTCCATCACACTATAAATGGAAGATATGGAAAATACTTAACTTTCAAATCCAAGTTGTTAGCTAGTTTTCTGTGCAGATGCTACCTATTTGACTTCATTTGTGCATTTTAACAAGGCTTAGATCTCAACTTGCATGGCTTGGCCAAGATTTGTTTTTTAAAAAAACCCAACTCATAAAGGCTAGCTCTTGTGCAGATCTAAAAGAAGGACAAAGGCTGTAACACCATAAACAATCTCATTCTGTCCCATTCTTGTAGGGTCTCAGAGTGCTGTGGTCCAGGACACTCAGTTATTTACCCTATTAATGCTACTAAGCAGATGAATTTGTGTAAGCTTGTTCCTGTATGATAGACATTAGTAACTTTTTTCCCTCAAATGCTAGATTGCTTCCTCAGGAAAAAGCAGTCTTAGGCAGTGAAGGAAAAGACAAAAACACTTGCCAATCATACATTTTAAAGTTACTATAAGTGTACTGGCAAAGTTTTGGTAGCAGGAGAGCTGCAGCGGTGGCTTCTGTGAGAAGCTGCTAGCAGCTTTCCCCATGTATGACATAGCCAATGCCAGCCAGCTCCAAGACGGACCCACTGCTGGCCAAGGCCGAGCCCATCAGCAACAGTGGTAGCACCTCCGGATAACATATTTAAAGAAGGGGTGAAAGTTACTGCGCAGGAGCAATTGCAGCCAGAGAGAGGAGTGAGAATATGAGAGAATGACTATAGACACCAAGGCCAGTGAAAAAGGAGGGGAGGAGGTGCTCCAGGTGCTGGAGCAGAGATTCCCCTGCAGCCCATGGTGCAGCCCATGTTGAGGCAGGCTGTGCCCCTGCAGCCCATGGAGGTTCATGGTGGAGCAGATATCCACCTGCAGCCTGTGGAGCACCCTAAGACAGAGCAGGGGGAGGGCACAAAGGCGGCTGTGACCCTGTGGGAAACCTGTGCTGGAACAGGCTTCTTAGGACCTGTGAAGAGAGGAGCCCATGCTGGAACAGATTTGCTGGCAGGACTTGACCCCATGGGGAACCTGTGCTGGAGCAGTTTACAGAGTACTGTAGCCCGTGGGAAAGACCCCTTTTGGAAAATTTAGCTTGAAACTGTCTCATGTAGGAGGGACCCGACTCTGGAGCAGGGGAAGAGCTTGAGAAGGAAGGAGCAGCAGAAATAATGTGTGAACTGGCTGAAACCCCCATTTGCCACCCCTCTGTGCTGCTGGGTGGGAGGAGGTAGAGAAACTGGGAGTAAAGTTAAGCCTAGGAAGAAGGCAGGGGTGGGGGAAGGTGTTTTTAAGATTTGGTTTTATTTCTTATTACTAATCAAATCAGATTAGGATAATAACTGAAACTAATCTTCCCAAGCCTGTGGTGGTAACTGGTGAATGATCTCTCCCTGTCCTTACCTTGACCCATTAGCTTTTATTCTATTTTTCTCTCTCCTGTCCTGCTGAGGAGGTGGAGTGACAGAAGTCAAGCCAGGGTCAACCAACCACAGCAGAACAGTTGGACTATTCAAGTACTAGGGACAAATACAGGCCTGATTTGAAAGAAAAGAGAACTGAGTGACCAGGCTGTGAAGCTCCTTGACTACAAGAAAATTATGCATACAGCCATATGCAAGCATTAAGATCTGCCTGCATGCCATATAGAGCTATTGGCGAGAAGGGTCTGAATCTTTGTCTTCTCTCCTATGACAAATTTCATGCCCTTATAAAGCCATTTTTACTCCTTTGCTCCTACTCATGCTAACTTAGCTTAGCGCCTAAACCATTCTAGTTGGGTGCTCCTAGGTCAGTGCCTCTCATGCTATCTGTAGACTTCAACAAGCTTGTGAACTACCTGCCATGTGATAGCTTTGCCTGCGCTTATCCTAACTGAAGAACTTTCTTTACCCATAAATTTGTGCATTTAGGGTGGATTCACATGTTTAAAGATAATTCTCACTCTTCTGTAAAAACATTACTGCAGTTACTTGAAGAAATATCTGCCTAGGAACAGTGAGTAGAGAGAAGAATGGATGGTAGGCTGAAGAAAACAGACAGTGAGAAGGGAGATAATAGCTGCCATTCTTCTGTTAATTACCTACTCTGTATTCTATCCAGTTACAGTAAAACTTCTTGTTTGTTATTTGGCTTTTTCATTTATCTAACCGCTAGAGTAGTTAGATAAGCTATTTGTATATTGAACTATAGTATGTGTCTATATTTGATCTTCAGGAAGTTGTTGACACAATTTCTAATGTATTATGCTATAATAAGAAGATTTTCTGCAATTGACCGTAACTTTACTACGCAGTGGAAGTAATTCCATCTTCTGTAATAACTCTTATGAGTTAAATGTCTGAGAGTAGAAACTCTTAAGGATGAACAATAGCACTAGAGTTTCAGTTCTGGGTTTTTTTTTACCGGATAGTTGGATCATTATACAATTCTTTTTCTCCTAGGTTTCCTGCTGCAAAGTCTTGATAAGAAATAAGCCCTTACATTGGCATTGGTTTTGCTCTTAAAATCTGATGGATCTTAAAATCTCATGTCCTGGTCCCTTCAGACTTCACTAAATTTTTGCTAAGGAAGGGTTAAACATTTCATAAAAACACAGGAAACCAGCTGCTGAAATGTATCCTTCAGATTACTTCAGAGCTGGTTTAGGATCTAACTGCCGTTTCCGCTGCATATGCTCCACAATAGCAACATCAAGTGGACAGAGAAAGGCTGCCAGCACTGTACCTGCCCAAGGCCAGAGGGAGCAATTTAGAGTGGTAAGCTGAGTAAACACCTATTTATTATAACTTGTGTCCAAGCACATTATAAGGTAGGTCAGGCCTATTTTCTAAGAACTGCAATACTATAGTTCTACAGAACTGCATTAGTTCAATGTAGAACCTGCATGAAAGTTGTTCTTTCTCTACAGTGTACATTGTTAGTAGAAGTACAGTCACAAAGACTAACAACCGACAACAGGATTTCTTAACTTCTATGTAGTGCTTATGCTTAACTTTTTGATTATGAGCAGAAAAGACAATTGTAAAAGAGAGTATTTTTACAAGACTAATGCATTCACCCCTGATGTACAGCAGAATTTTCTACTGAAGTGCTGAAGCTGTTTAACATTTACTCCATTTTAGGTTTTTTTGACAATTAGCTGGATAATGTTTTGATTAATGTTTACTGATGAAATAACTGACAAAGTTGATCAGTACAAAGACTTTCAAAAGTCTCATTTTTGAGAAGTTCTGAAACATTTTTTGCTTCTAACTTTGTAATTAAAATCAAAGTACTAATAAAACATATCAGGAGAAACCAGTTATGAAACATAATTCAGGAGAATTTCAAACTAAATGTGTATCCACTTCACTTTCCTTTCCACCTGTTGAGAAAAGTCTTGCAAAGATGGTTAAGAACTCATAGGCATGCTTAGATTTCTGTTATTATACCTAAACAAAATGCTCTGGCATTCAGTTTGGGGTAGTGGAAGGAGGTATCTTTATTGTTTCTGCAGCAACCTGATTAAATTACTGCAGTTTTCAAACTAAATTTATTCTGTTTAAGACCATAATACTTAAAGCTACTGTCTAAGAAACTAAGCAAGAACAAAAGAAAATCTCATTTAGTGCCTGCTGCTAAGCAATTCTGGTCTGCCATGGGTGTACATTAAAACACATCAGCTATGTTCAGAAATTATCCACATAGCAACAGTAGCTAGACACAATTTTCAGACATTGTTTTCATTTGCATATGTTACACGAATGTAGAAATGTCATTATTGACAGTACATTGAAAATAAAATTAAGCAGGGACAAAGTGTTTCAACATCACCACAGGATGGTCAACTGCAAGTGAAAATTATCAGCTACTGAACAAAAACATCTGTCACTATTGTCCTAAAGCTTCTAAAAAGCAACAGCCACTCTTCATGACACTGACACGGATTATGCTTAGGCAGCAAATTCACATTGTTTGCTGTAATTACTGTAAAACATTTGACTGGGTCATGAAACCAGACAATGTCAATTAGTGCTCTGCATGCAATTCAAGTGGATTAAACCCCAAGGTGGACTGCTGAAGAGATTTAAGGGATGCTTTATTGCATTACGGAACAGCAGAGTATATAAACTAAAAAGCAATTCCAGTGTATGAGGTGTCTCACCAGACTAAGTTATCTCAAGGTCCTACAGTAAACTGCACACAAATTTAAGTGCAGTAGAAATGGCAAACAAATGTAAACAGCAGTAATGCAAGTATATATGTATAGGTGTGTCTGTGTATATAATTACATGTTTATACACCATACAATTTCAGCAGCAGGAAATACAAATTTCCCTTTCAGTTTACATAGCTGGAAATACTTTTGCTTATTCTGAAGGGGTTAATGGACAGAATATACAAGCTTTGACAAACTAAGATAGTACTGAAGCATTAAAGAGGAGCATCGAAGCATCCATGTAAGCAGATGTTATCACTCCTTCTCATAAAGCTGGTTGCTTAGCTCAGAATATTTGATTGCTACCAGCACTTAAGACTTTCTTTTCTGCCTT
The DNA here is from genome assembly GCF_004027225.2 of Strigops habroptila. NCBI lineage: Eukaryota > Metazoa > Chordata > Aves > Psittaciformes > Psittacidae > Strigops > Strigops habroptila. The sequence continues at coordinate 31,989,909 of NC_046358.1, forward strand.
TCTAGAAAAGGCAAATTGAGTTTTTCCCTTCAGAAAACTCATCAAAGTGTCAGATGAGTACTTCCAAGTGAAATCTAGAGCTTTTGTTTGCTCTTTCTCTCTCTAATTTCTCAAATGCTTTTGACATGGCTGCTTTTTAAGCACTGCTGAAGGAATGGTCTGGCTATGGATGCAGTCTCTATGATGATTCAAAGTTGTTGCATAATAGATCAAGAAACATTTTAGCATCTGCACTGCTGTCACTATAAAGATCTCAAGCACTTTATACCCTAATATTAACCTTCACAACCCTGCTGTGGAATATCTGTATTCTACCAGATCCTTTGCTGACAGATGCACTGAAGATAGTGTTGTTTGTTTGTTTGTTTGTTTTTTTAATCTGCCTGCACAGCGAGGCATAGGCAAAGTCATCAATAGATGGAAGCAGCACTGACTCAAGTAGGTGTTACAGTTCCTAGATACCTTCTAGAGCAATCAGCAGGAATTATGTTCTCTCTCTGGCTAATTGGAAGTTGAGCAGAAAATGATGTTTATTCTCCTGCTTGCAACTTAATAAAGAATGGGTGGAGCAAGTTACATGTAAATCAGTTGTGATATGTAATTGTTGTGGTATAGCAGGGAAGATTCACAGGCATTGGAAATTCTTTTAAAGAAAGAAAAGGTTCTAAACTGGAAATACAGGTGAGATTTTTTTGGGGTTGGTTTTGGGGGGGCGGTTTGGGGTTGGTTCCCCCCCCCCCGCAAGAAATGAAACATGAATTGATATCTCTACTTTAGCACCTGGAAAGATGCTGTCCCAATTCCACCAGTTTGGCTAGAAAAAGCCACTGCAACCACCTTACAGCTGTATGGAAATACAAGTAAAAATGTTCACATGAAAAGATAAAATGTATGAAGCACAAATATTTTTCAGAATGCTTTGGGTTCTCTCCACCCCCACTTACCTCACATATTTCATCTCCCACAAACACCACCTCAGAAGAAAGTATCCTTCCTCTAACAGAGATGTTACACTTCTATGAATATTATATAAGAAAAAACATGTCTCTAAAGTATTTAAAAAAAAAAAACCACATTCCACAAAATAATTATTGATAACATATTACAAGTTATATTTCATATAAAAACCTTTTATGTCCTTGGGCAGCTATTTCATGTCTAAACCTAGATCAGAAAGCGATAGCTGAAGTATGGCCTCTATAGGAGGGCACACTGTATGTTTCCCTAACTAATTTAAGATGCCGCTCAACAGAATGGTTGTTGTCTTAGGATAGTCTGGAGAAAAAAGTCTTTCAGGAAGAACAGAAACATGTCTGTTTACAGAATAAATGTTTATAAGTGGTTTGTTTCTGTGCTATTTTTTAAATTATTTTCAATGTGGCTAACCAGACAACATGATGGGAAATTTGCTTACATGCAAAAAGTGTATAAAGCTGAAAACTACAATACAATGGAAAGCATGGGAAGCTGTGACTTATTTCTCTTGCATTCAGTTATTTGGTACCTCGTTTTACTCTGACAGTGTAACCATACAACTTACAAAGCTAAAAAGAAGTCCTTTATCTTTGGCATGCTTAAATAAGATTTAATTATCTAAAATATTAAATTCTCAGCTTCATTTTAGACATGGAATAATGTTTCCCCTGCAGAAGATTTCACAAAATGTCCACAATTTTTATAATGTTTTTTCTGTTACAAAGTACAGATGCACCTTCATAATTCTCCTCTCTTCAGCAAAATAACATTTGAGCAAGTCTTCTCAGATCTAAAATAAAAATTTCTATTTCTACCCACGATTTTTCCCCACAATTATCTATTCTTTGCTCTCTATTTAGTAAGGACAGACCAGGTAGGTTTAAAATGGGTCAAAGTTAAGTTTTGAACCCCCTTAAATAATGGAACTTGCCTTATGACAATGGAAGAATTTGAAGTATTACAGCTACTGCCACCTGTTTCTGATAGCCGTGTTCCCCTTTCACTGCACTACTATTCTGTATTTTGACAGTCATGGAGAATTGATATTTTCATCATAAAATACTAATAATGCTCACAAAATATTCAGGCAACTTTGACTTTCTTGCAACTTTCATATCCTGTGACACTTTCAAACTGGATTGCTAGCTCACTAAATTCTCATGCCAAGTACAGCAACCTAAGAAACAGATCCTAGCCACATATTTTACTGTATTTAATTATTATGAATGCTGAATGTATAAAAACTTAACCAAAAAAACCACTTCTTGTTATAGCGTCTCCCTTTATCCCTTTTCTCAATATATATAAATCTGTTCCTGGCAGCTCTAATGAGTCCTTAGATTCTTTATGAATTCAAGCCAAGAGTTTAGAATTTAATACATGCTGGACTTCTTAGAGATATTTCTCCCTTTGGAAGACTAGAAGGCCTTAAATGAGATTGAGTATCTGAAGCTGTTATAAGGAGGAAAAATGGTTAAAGTAAAGAAGCAGTGGTGAGAAAATGCCTAGAACAGGGAGCTAAGGTTTGTAATGTGTTTAACTTGCACTCATGCAGGCAAGGTGGGGAGTAAATGCAAGTTACAGGATAGAAATACATATTTTCTGAAGTTGTTGCACCATTTGGAGTTTCCATAAGAATTATGGCTGGAAGAAGCTGAATCTTACACAATGAAATTGCAGCTGGGAGGCTGGAGCTTAATTTTGGAGTTTCATCACAATTCTGAATTTCATGGGTACTTGTCACAGACATTTCGGCCCACTTGTGACTGAATTTAATTGTTGTCCAAAGTGTAGAAAGCAACCACAACCTTCTCTGAGAACTGTAAAAATTGCCTAGGAATGAAAGACTTGAAGCACTTTGTCTAAAAGAAGACCAAGACGTGATTTGTATTGTGGCCTGTAACTCTCTTAGTAGTACTCATTTATTAAAATAACAGGTACTAAAAGGATCTTTAATACAGAAAAGAAAAACATGGAAAGAATGAATGGCTTGAAAATGAGTTGGATGAATGCAAGGCTCTGCATAATTGAAAAGGAAAGTTAAGAAAGATTTTAGACAATTTGTGGTATCTGTGGCTGAATCTCCTTTTAATTTGGCTACTGGTTTCAATGCCTTTTTTTTTTAGGAGGGGTGAGTAACCAAAATCTACAAGCACACAGCTTGTAGAGAATAAAGTCCTCATGTCAGTAGTGTGGAGTGAGACTAAAAAACTGCTTTAACAGTGATATATAAGTAAAGTAGTAAATTCTGGAAGCTGGCAAGTAAGTAGTTATAAAATAAACTCAATAGAAATAGTTTGGGGGCTCAGGATTAAGTCTGCAATTGAAAAACTGTTTAAATGACCAGGAAGTCATATAAAAAGATGGATTGCATATCTGAGAACAAGCATTTTGTGTGAGAAATTGGATGATAGGAGTCTAAATTTACAAGGGTGAAGAGAATTGGAAAGACTCCCAAGACAGAAAGGGCCTCTTCTAAATTGTTCCAGAATAACTTTTTATTCCATGTATGAGTTTCTAAACTTGCACTTCAGGAAAGCTGACAAAAGTCAGATTATCTTTTTGGTATGTACAATGCATTTTACTTTTTGGTGGCTTGAGGCCATGCAATTCAGATTAACTATCTAAACAGAGTTAAGATTTCAGGCTATTACTCATGGATATTTGTATGTTGTGTTTAGATTTTGTCACTGTTTTGGTTTGGGATTTTTTTTTAAGTATTTTTCTGGCAGGCACAGTTCCATTACTCTCTAATCATGTCTGAACTTTTTTATTCCTGTTTTATAGATGGGGTAGATTATTTAAGATAGAAGTAGGTTACCAGTACAAAAGTAAGGGGGAGGTGAACGATTAATGATTGGGGCTCATAATTTCTGTGACTTTAAAACTCACATAAATTCTATCGCGTTATCTGAAAAGCTTTCTTAATTAAAAGCTTTCTTAACTTTCCAAATACTCCTGTATTTTTGGTAGATTTGTCTGTGCAGCTTTTTCACATGCATATGCGCATATTGAAGTGGCTATAGATGCAAACACATAATGTAATTAAATTCAAAGAAGTTTTGTGATAAAACTTCTTTTTAATTACAGGAATATGTCCCACATGTATGACCAGAAAACTTCAGATATCCATATTAGCTAGCATTGAAGAACACATTCAAACCTGTATGTTTTGGACGTGTCTGAAGTAAAAGTGTAAGCTAATCTGAATTAAGACCCATGCCTTTGCATGCCTTTTCCCCTTCTGATCTTGGTTCTTGATTACAAACTCTCTTAATTTCTAATTTACTGTTACTAGTTACAAAGCAAATTCTTGTTTATTAGTAAGGTAACTGAATCGAAAAGTGAGGTTTTCAAAGATCATATGATGTATGGTAAACACTAGCTCCAGGTTTCAGGTTTATACACTACCCAGGTTCTTATTAAATTGGGTACATGTTGAAATGTGCATCCATATTGTTCCTGAAGAAAATCTTCAATGTATGCTCAAGAGAGATGTAGAACACTTCTGCAGTGTGAATAGCTGCACCTCAGAATGCATGTCCTCCACAGTATAGATTTACTTATTGTTTAATAGCATGTATATTGATCTTTATTAGATCTAAATTCATTTAGATCTATATTAGATCTATATTCATAAACTGGAGAGAAAACAGAAGTATTTGTTTCAAGTACGATTTTAGAATGCACTCAACCAATTTAGATTCTAAAATCCACTTGTAAGAGTGATTTAGGCACCCAATGCTAAATGCTGTGAAGAAGCTAAAAGCCATCACATACTGCAACGTTTATACTTTGTGATGTCATATACCTTGTAAACCAGAGCAGAACTTCATTCTAAACAGGATTTAGTTTGTAAGACTTTGGAAGGGGAAGGAGTGAAGGATTGAGTCACTGGTTCTGATTTGTGGTCCCAGAACTAATTATAGATTTTATAGTAAAGCTGATAGATACAACTGGATCCACTCTTTGGAGCACTATAGTGCAGCACCAAATCTTGTGTAAAACACATAAAACTCCAAGCTGAGGAATCGTAGCTCTTCTGTGGTCTCTTCCAAATTATGCATTCCTGTCCGCACAATGGCCAAGGGTCTTGGAAAAGATGACTTTGAAAAATCTACTGCAAATTCCAAGTCATTTCCCCACTGAAAACGAAATTGTAATTGCACTCACTGAGGTTACAGAAGGGGTGATTTCAGACTGTTCTCCTATAGATAAGCATTTTTGCACCTTGTATGACCTGGATTGTGTGACAGTTGAACAGATATTGTGGCAAGTTTCTGTTCATTTGAAACAATTCTGTACAGATGTTTTCATAGGATAAGAAAGCTGATCAGAAGGCATTTGAAATCCAGGAAAAGATAAATATCATATATGAAATAAACAAATGTAACTGACATTGCTTAGACCTTTAATTGCTGTATTGTGCTGACAGCAATGCTGAACATTTTAATGTTTTGCTCAAGATTGTGGAAACTTTAACCCCTGGGAAGCTTAGTCATGGGAATTACTGCACAGGTTTTCTCATCGTAATTTTTGTTTCAAAACAATATTAAAAATGAGTAGAGTCATTCAAAATAAATAGCATCCGACCAAGAGCTTTGCCTAGATTTTGATCTGAACCTTTCTTTAGGTTCAGGCAAGCTGAGACAGTGTTTATAAAAACTTTTGTCGTTTCTGGTCTCTGAAGGAAATGAGATCATGGTTTGTCTCCTTCTCTGTATCTGTCAACTCCCTCTGAATGACAGTGTTTATTGACAAAATGGACTACTTTGACAGAGATGGAAGGGCTTCAAATATTTATTTCCCTGAAATTATTGTGAAAATAGAAAAACATGGTAAAGACAGACTGCCTTGATTAACTTTGTGATTAGCTCAATCTGAAAAAAATAGTACAGAATTTAAATTGGCAAACATCACTTCAACTGTTCTTAGCATTGAATAAGCTTCAAATGGAGCTTTTGCTTTATCAGGTAATGAAGCAATCCAAATACAAGATACTAGACTTCAACACATCTACTGCTTACAGTAGTATTTACTATATTTCTGGCTATTACAGAAACAGGAATTTCCTTTCTCTGACTTCATTTTCATTTAATCTTCTTGTTCACCATTGGGAAAGTGAGATGAAATATTCTCTTCTGCTGTACAGTCTTCTCTAGAAAGTCCTTTCTTCTGTACAAAGTATTGTATCCTAGTCCTCAAAGTTTGCTTCACAAATTTCTTAAGCAGTCCCTTGCCATTTCTTTGAGTGTTTATTAAATGTTACCCATCAAAAATTGTAGACACACAGAGTTTCAAATATCTCTTTCATTCTTCTGTGGTGTCAACAACTGGAACTGTAATGTTTCAAACAGTTTGTCCTTTCCTAAGCGTTGAGTTTTGTCAGTCTCTGAGAGTGAAAACTTTCCAGGACATGGTTCATTCTCAATAGTATAGAACACTATTCTCTATATTTATTCTTTATTCTCAAGGCCAAAAGTCTCTCAGCAAATAAAAAACCCAAATATGAAACACAAATATACAAGGGATGTAAATTTAGCCCACGAAAGATTTTTTTTATTTTATTGTTAATCTTAATGACAGATCTGGTTCTTTACAAGGCTATTTGTCTTCAAGCTGTAATATATGCAGCCATACATACTGTGGCTTCAAGAAAAATAGTAGCGTGCATATATATATATAATACTTATAACAATATGCATTCTCTAGGAAAATAGAATTTAAGCATACAGAAATCCTATGTGCCAAGTTCCAAAATCAACCATACAAACAAAAAGTGCTTAGATGCTTCCTGAAGGGATCCTCTTGATATGAGGGTTCAATTCTCTGTGAATAAAATGGTATTTTTATTTCTTCTCTAATTTGGCTTGAGGTCTAAATTTTTGATCTGACTGCTATTTCTTTTATTGCTGTGGATATTAGGAGTGGTGTCCACAAAGAGTAAGGGAGAAAGACTGGATAAAAGACCACTTATGCCTTTTTTTCCTTTTGTAAGGTCTAATTATATCTAATTATAGGAAAACTAACTCTTGTACTGATGGCATCATGATTTTAATTTGGGGTGTGTGTTTATACATGCTGATTTCTGCCATTTCCTCCTCCATCAGATCTCTGAAAACTCCAAAAGGGGCCAGTTGCGTAGCAGCAACACTCGGAGTTTGAGCAGAATATTACACAAACAAACCCCAGCATAGTCTGCTTAAAAAAAACCATTCTCTAACCTCTGTTGTGAAGACAATGTAGCTGTTCAAAAGATACACCATTTTGCATTTCTACAGAATCATTCAACAAAATACACTTCCAAGTACTTTCCAAACAAGAAATTGAGCTAATTCTATGTCACAAAAAACTTTCTTAGGGAAACTGAGGCAAGGAAGCCTAACCACAGTTTCTCAATGTTGAGCCTTTCTTTCCATGTAAGCGAAATAGTGTTTCTTTCTGTTTCTTCATTTTACTGCAATTTTCTTTTCCTGTCTTTTCTCAGTTGTAATTCATTCTGTAAGTCCTGTGAAATTCAGACCTCAAATTTACCAGTTCTTCCTATACCTTTTCACAGAAGCTCCACTGAATTCCTCTTGCCATTCTAGTCAGCAGAGTATTTTCACTGGCTTACATAAGGTTAGAAGATCTCTTGCAGTTATGAAGTTTTTCTCCTTCTCTATTTTTCAATGTACACAACTCAGAAATTTAAATAACACAGCATGTTACACCATCAAGAAAGTTTAAATAACAAAGCATGTTACATCATCAAGAAATGTACAAATGATTTAAACTTACATTTAAAGCAAATACCACTAAATTATGATGTGCGTATACAAAAATATTTAGGAATATTTTCATAACTTTCTCTCAGGTCTGTTGCCCTCTCTTCTGTTAAGAATTGAAGTAGCTACAAGATCCTTTGAAGCTTAAGAGACATGGACCGATATTTTTGCCCCACTGTCATCAAACCCGTTGAAGTAAATAGAAGCTTCCTTGCTTGTTATTCAACTTGCATTTTTCCAAGCTGAAGTGAAAGAAGAAACAAATGTTTGTCTGCAAGAACAAAAAAAAATCAAAACCCCTTTTCTTGAAAATCTCCAATTATGAAAATTGGTTTTGTGGTGTATATAACTGTTTATTCATACTACTGTGCATATGATTAGTGTGGTAAATTTTGTATGGCATTCCAACATATTAGTGTACATTAAGAAAAAAATTGAAGTTTTATTGTAAATGGGAATGATGAAAAAAAATTGACACCAGTCTGACATTAATATAAGAAAAGAAACTTTGAGCTAAAAAAGATACTTCGGACATTTAACTGCTTGTCCATCACTAGCTATAGGGATTGCAATCATGAACTGAAAGGTACCTTGTTACATCTATTGTTTTAGGCCAGTGAGCTGTAATTAAAAATCTATAAAAATCATTAGAGTTTCCTGGTCACGAGGCTTATTTCCTAATCCATTGTCTATAACTAGCCAGGAAATCACTTGGCATTAGTCACTGAAAAGGCCATAGGTAATCGTGCCAGCTTTACCACTTCCTGAGCTAATGTTTGTAGGAAGCGGACATGAAAACAATAAAATTTTCAGTTGGGGTTCATTTACTGCTTAAAAATAGAAAACTAACAAGAGTTTAACACTTGACTGCTACCTTAATCTTGAAATCAACCATAAGAAGTGGCAATTTGCAACCAGAGCAAATTTTATTTTGCTATTTTGTTCAGTATGTTGTATATAACTAACCACCCTGAGTATCAACTTCAATAGCTTCTTTAGCCCCAACTATGTATTCTAATATATTAGGAAAACTTTCATCACTGTTTTTGTGACAAAGGAACAGACTGCCAAATTACAGCTTCAAATATAATCCAAATATACTTAAATATCCATACTCAGAAATAATATTTTCCATTTATACAAAAAAAATTGAAAACCTATTCTGATTTTTTCCAGATTTCAATATAGCTAAACTATAAATTCAGACATCTTTTATTAGCAGCAGCATTTGAAAATGAACATAAGTGATGAAAATATATGACTGAATATGGAATTTAAAATAACCAATAATCTTTTAGAAACAGTTTCTTCTTTCGCCTCTTCCAGCTGACATAGCTGGGTATTTATCTAAAACTGAATTAGAGCAAAGAATAAACTCCTAAATGAAGGACACTTACTCAATATGGAACCAGTCAATGAAAATTGTTCTGTCTCCATGTTTTGTTTTACACTCAAAATGCACATACATGTATGTTTATACTTTGAGGGATTTATGCTACTGACAGGAATCTAGAAACTTTCTGAAGCAGTTTCTTGACAGATTCAGAAGAAAGAATCAGTCCCTTGTATGCATCAGGAAGTATGTACTGACAGTTTATTTAGCAGAATTTATATGCAGTGCAAAGTGTATTATATTTGCTTTATTTTCATAGGTATAAATAAATATAGAGCTAAGTACCACTTGTGTAGTTTTTTAATTAACATTTGAAGTGTAAAGTTAAGCATTTGAAATTCCTTAGGAAGTAAATTAATTAGGCTGCCTTGATGATTCATTTTCTGTTTTACAGTCTAACTTCACTTGAGTGGAAAAACTTCCAACTGTATAGAAAATGAATTTTTATCTACCATTGTCAACAATTTTCTATTTTACTTCATAATTTTTTTGTTTCCACAGACTTCTGGGTTTTTTAGTGTACATTCTTTTGCAAGATGGTCTTTTACTCGAGACATATAGACGTCTCAAACATCCAAGTTAAAGTTGTATCAGTTCTAGACACTAGCAAGAGGAATTTACAACACAATTTTAGGCAATGAATTACTTAATGATACATTAATCAGCATGTAACAATTATATTTTAAAAGACACGAAAGGATTTAAAAACCTGTGTTTAGCATTTAATTTGGCATTGAATGCTCCGTGTCAATTATCTATCTTATGCAAGTGTCTAATATATTTCATAGAATCATAGAATCATAGAATCATAGAATACTTAGAGTTGGAAAGGACCATCTAGTTCCAACCCCCCTGCCATGAGCAGGGACACCTCGCACTAAACCATGTCGCCCAAGGTCCTGTCCAACGGGGCCTTGAACACTGCCAGGGATGGAGCATTCACAACTTGCTTGGGCAACCCATTCCAGTGCCTCACCACCCTCACTGTAAAGAACTTCTTCCTTATATCTAATCTAAACTTCCCCTCTTTAAGTTTGAAGCCATTACCCCTTGTCCTACCACTACAGTCCCTAAGGAAGAGTCCCTCCCCAGCATCCTTATGGGCCCCCTTCAGATACTGGAAGGCTGCTATGGGGTCTCCACTCAGCCTTCTCTTCTCCAGGCTGAACAGCCCCAACTTTCTCAGCCTGTCTTCATACGGGAGGTGCTCCAGCCCCCTTATCATCCTCGTGGCCCTCCTCTGGACTTGCTCCAACAGCTCCATGTCCTTTTTATGTTGAGGACACCAGAATGGTACACAATACTCCAAGTGGGGTCTCACGAGAGCAGAGTAGAGGGGCAGGATCACCTCCTTCGACCTGCTGGTCACGCTTCTTTTGATGCAGCCCAGGATACGGTTGGCTTTCTGGGCTGCAAGCGCACACTGCTGGCTCATGTTAAGCTTCTCATCAACCCACACCCCCAAGTCCTTCTCCTCAGGGCTGCTCTAAATCTCTTCTCCGCCCAACCTGTAGCTGTGCTTGGGATTGCCCCGACCCAGGGGTAGGACCTTGCACTTGGCTTGGTTAAACTTCATAAGGTTGGCATCGGCCCACCTCACAAGTGTGTCAAGGTCCCTCTGGATGGCATCCCTTCCCTCCAGCATATCAATCGAACCACACAGCTTGGTGTTGTTGGCAAACTTGCTGAGGGCACACTCAATCCCACTGTCCATGTCACCAATAAAGATGTTGAATAGGACAGGTCCCAACACTGATCCCTGAGGGACACCACTCGTTACTGGTTTCCAACTGGACATTGAGCCACTGACCACAACTCTTGGAGTGTGACCATCCAGCCAGTTCTTTATCCACTGAGTGGTCCATCTATCAAATTGATGTCTCTCCAATTTAGAGACAAGGATGTCATGCAGGACAGAGTAGAATGCTTTACACAAGCCCAGATAGATGACGTCAACTGCTCTGCCCCTGTCCATCAGTTCCACAGCCCCATCATAGAAGGCCACTAAATTGGTCAGGCAGGATTTCCCCTTAGTGAAGCCATGTTGGTTGTCACCAACCAATTCATTGGTTAAAGAATGATAAAGCTACATAATTCTATTTTCCAATAGGGAAAAACTGCCCCAAATAGAGCCTGTCTGCTCCTGTTTCTGCCTTACAGAATTAGCACAGGCTTCCCACCAACTCTAAGGACCTGCAAATACGATGGAAAACATTCAATTTTATGAAAAATAGATTGTATATTTAGTCTTGAGTAAAAAGTTTTCTATTCTTTCTTGTTCCTTCCTTTGATGCAGAAGAACAATTTTCACACTTATTAGCATAGAATGGGCAGAAGAAACATAATACCTTTGGTTCTGTCACTGAGTTTTTTAAATTTTAGTTCCTCTGAAAAGACTTCTCAGTTTCTGTAATTCCATTCTAGAGGAAGTATGTAATAATGAGAACTGAAGTCTATAAATCAGTTCTAGGCCAAGGGATTAAAGTGAACGTATGAGTTTTTTCATTTAAGTCCTGAAAAAGCCTTCTGCTTAAGACAGACTGTTCATCAGATACAATATGGCTGTTGCTATATGCAAGTTTACAAATTTTTTGAAGATTTTTGCTTTGAGAAACTATCTCTGTTCATGCCTGTGACTCAAAAGATTGGGGAATGTTCAGCAGATCTACTTGAAAATTAGATTAAAACTGCTGCTGTGTTATTTGAAAGATATACAGCTGAGGTTTTTTATAGCTCTAATAATTACATTTTAATACAGAACATCTGTACAGGTGTACTAGTATCTAAAAATTCTTTCTGCTCTTGTTTTCTGTTTTACACTTGCGATAGCTGTATCAACTAATTGATGAAAAAGAAAGACACTGGTATCACTATGACTTGCTTCTGTTGTTAGTACAGTTTTAGGTTCCAGATAGAGGGGATTTACAAATAATAAAGGTCTGTGAGCTATTTTTGCCAATCCTCCCATATAATTAATAGAACTGGAGAAAATGCTCTTGTTTCCTTTTCAAAATTATCTAGAAGCAGAAAACTGGATAAAGGATGAAAGATGATGGAGTCAGTGTGGTGATAAAGCAGGTGCTGATACTGGGAAAATCACACGAATGGCTTTTCTTTTATTCCAAGAAGGGAGAGAGAGAACACAGCAGAGAGAAGGATATCATGTCTTTCAGTTCTTCCTAATCACCTTCTTGACCAAAACCACCTTCTTCTATTCTCTCACTTCATGTCAAGGCCCCTAATTAGCTGTTAAGCATGCTATCTTGTCTTTCCAAAGTTAGTTGGAAGGTTAAGAGTAAGAGGCTGGGAAACAAAGAGAGAACTTCTCAATTTGGTCTAAGGTGAGGGTCAAATGCAGTAGATCTTTGTAATGCAAGCTTCTTCAACTCCAGACCAAAGCAAATTATTGTTTATTAAAATTAAATCTCTTTCATCTCTAACTCAAAATGTAAACATGTACTAGTATACTTCATACACAACATATTTTGAGAAGCAAATCTGAGCCCTTGCTTTCAGTGAGTAACAATTTAGCCTATGGTAATTCCACAGAATATTGCGCAGGACCTCCTCTCTGTAGTGTTTTGTAGACTGAGTAAAGGAAGAAAAGAATATGGTTTGTGATAATTATCACCATCCTTGAGATGCTCTTAAATGCATAGTTAAACATTTGTTTTGAAAATGCAGCAGTATAAAATAGTCTTCCAGATACATTAAAGAAAATTTTAAGGGAAAACAACTGTTCCTTGATAAGCTGACAGAAATAATTTCATTTTAACACTGAAGAACAAAAGCTGAAAGCAAATATTGCAGCCATAGGGATTCTGCCAAAGTAAAGCTTCCATAAATGTTAAAAGTAAGCTTTAACAGAAGAGAAATAATTTTTCATACTTGTGTGAAATTCTGGCTAAGTCTTTTATTGTAAGGCATTTCTAAGTTGAAGATGTAGAGAAAAAACTTCCAGGTTAAAGTTTCAGGCTGTCTATTGGTGCTCAGGCTACATTTTGCTGACCGTATTTGTATAATGCAATTCACTCAAGCTAAAAGACAGAATGTGGTGGAACTTTAAAATGATACAAAGAAAAGGTATGACTTTGTCCATTTTAATTTTTTTCTGCAACAGTTGAAATTATTGATAAGCTGTAAAAGGGAGGGAAAAACTTATTTTTGTAATATAAGTTAGAGCTTATGAAAATGCTGAAGTGAATATACTGGTTAGCAAGTTTTCTGAGCATGACCAGCTCATGGACCTGCATGTGTTTTCTTTGTAGTAATCTGCTCTTCTGTCTTTGCTCTCAAATTCCAGCACAAGCCCTAGAAAGGACTTCAGTATTTGATCATTGAGGTCATCACATTATGTTATGAACAGCGATACTGTTCTTGTGAAATGTAACCAACAGAATCTTGAAACCATAATCTTGTGCTGCTTTTGATGTGTTAAGACCACCTAACACTGGTACACTTGAACAGCTGAAAGCACTCAGCACCTCAATCCTCTCACTTTCTCTCAGGTAAGACTTCTAAGCTCTCAATTAATTGTTTTCCATTATTTTCCTTGCTGAACAAATAGTTTTTTTGTTTTTGTGGCTGTCTAACCATCACCAGCCATATTTCTAAGCTACTGAAGCTGGTGTACATTATTCTTTCAGAACTTTGTCTAATGCATTTACAATTTGTATGGAACTTAATTATCATATTTATAGATAGACTTTTTCATAAATCCTGAACAAATAAAACTAATTAAGCCACCTGATAATTCTGGATTTTTCTTTTCCTTAATAGCTATCTTGGGGATACATACAATAAACGATGGAATAAACTTCTGTAAACTAGTTTGAAATAATTGTTTATAAAAATCAGTCACCAAAGGTGCAGTCCTTGGAGAGGAACTAAAATACATTTGTTGTTCCGTTAAACTTCATTGCACTTAAATGAAATAAAAAGAAGACATACCTGGGATTCAAGTATTTGACATATTCCAACTAATCATGTGCTGCTTCATTTATTTCTCACATAGACTTATCAAGAACCAAATCCTTTCCTTCTACTCCCCACCTCACTTCTCAGTTTTATCAGAAGCTAATTAGGATGATCACAAGAGGAAATTACATGAATTTCCAAAGTGACCTTTCTTCCTTTTACGAGGGGTTTCAGCTTTTTATCAATCAATCAGATCAGTTAGTTAATTGGGCATCACTACCCTAACACATCTCACTTACAAAAAAGCCCTCACCTTAAATAAACAGTCACACACCCTCATTTTAGATTGAAAGCTGGAAACGCTTGTAACTGGGGTCTGCTGCTGTTTCTTTGCGAATGCTTGTATCAGGGGATCAAGCTGCATGTAATGCAATCTTCTTCGATATGAACAAGAATGTTATCAAAATAAACCTTTTCTTCTGTCCCTCTCCTTCCCTGCTTTCCCTGTTGCAATGCTAACTGAAATAGACTATTAAAACAAGAAAAAAAAAAGGGGGATGGTGGGGAGTCCTCAATTAGGCTAAGCAAGGTTGAAAGGGAATTTTATATTCCTGCGGTATTTTAACTTCAATGTTGTTAGTGAATCCTGCATTCAATTACACTGCAGTTGTGCTATTAATGATCCCATATATAAATATACAATATTATACTAGCAGTGAAGTATGAGGTGGTTATCGAAGGTCACACTGTTTAAAAAAACAGATATGATGTAGCTGAGGGCCTTTTAGAACTATTTTCCCATCTACTTTTACATGCTTTTTCAGATACATTCTGACTTGATCCTCTCTTTTAGTATCCTATTTCTTTCTTAGTCAAGACTCCCAGCCACAAAAGTCATCTAAAAGAAAACAAGGGCTGAAAAACTAAATATCCCAAGGTTTTATGTTGGAGTATTAGTGCAGCTGCAATATATATACTTCATTTATTTAGAGACAGTACATATTTTTCACATACACATATATATTTTCTTCTCCTGTGTGCATGCTCTTAGGTCTGTTAGACAGGACTACTCCGTAAGTTGTGAAAATAGCATTTTTCTAAACGTGAACAAGGCAAATACATGATGTTATTATGAAACAAAAGCATTGTACAAGAGAGTGCCATTCCTTTCCATTACAATGGGGTTGCTACTGGATGTGTCCTAGGTCTGGAGTTGACCTGTGAGACTTAGAGATAATAGACACATTAAGAACAACTGTTCTGATGGAAAGGAACAGCTCATGTAAAAAGTATCTTAAAACTACAACAAACATTACAGACTAACTGTTTATTATAGGGGTCTGCTTTAAAATTACTATCAAGTTTAACATCTCAGAGTAGAAGGGCTATGAAACAGAAAATGAGGAGTTTCCAATGCTTAGGCATTAATTTTCAAGCTCTTTGTTAATAGTAATGATTGAAAATAGACATTTAGGAATCTTTTCACTCATCGCTGAAACAGAGCTGTGTCTAAAATTGAATGTAGCAGCTGTTTAGCAGTACATGACAACATTAAATAAATATTTAGACAAAGGGAAGGAAAAATATTATACACAAAAATTATACTTCAGTAGGTTTTAATTACAGAAAGCAATGCAGGAAGAGTTGTTTCTAAATGTTTAACATGCTTTCCAGACATAGGCTTTGGCTCCTGAAATACATCAGCATTCCAGTGATTATTAATATGGTAGACTTCAATGTTCTGGTATATTAATGTTAATAAAACTACATCCTTAACTTATTAATGCAATACAGAGAAATTTTTCTGAACCAAATATATCCTATGGCTAAGGATGGTCTCCAAAGGTTTTACACCAGTGATAAATGTTTTCCAGTGTGGTCAGTATATCACGTTTGTCACTGCGGTCAACTGCTGTTTTGCCATTAGTTTGAACAGTAAGCAAAAGTTGTAGTGGTCTGCAGCTGTATCAGCAATTATGTTTGTGGTCATCACAGACTATACCTTTGGAATGTCAAAAAGAATGGATTTAAGAATGAACTGGAACACAATGTTTTTTGTTATTTTATTTGTGGTTGTAGATCCCCAGGAATAAAAAAAGGTGTGTGTGTAAGTAAATGAATTTTATGCTTTATTGCATAAAAAGAGCTATACTAGGGGTCAGAAAAGAACATTGCTGATGTTTTTGCACTGACAAGGTATTTTAGAAGTAGGAGTGTTTGTATGGGAAGGATGTCTGTTGTGGCCTAATGATAACTTTAATTGGATATAGCTAGGTCCAGGTTTGTTCAATAATCCGCAATGTTTGCTTAATTGCCAATAAAGTATAGAGTGTTAAGACATCAATACTGTATTGCAAGAGAGACTGCAGAAGAATGAAAATGCATTTAAGTCAAGCAAAGCCAAGAGCAGTGCAGGAGGAAGGCTTTAGTATGATCAGAAAGTGAGAAGTAGAGAGAAGTAGAAACCCTAGGGAAGGAATCTGTATGAGCAAACCACAACATAACACTGCCCTCTTCATGTTTAGTCATGTATGTTTTTCATTTACTTTTGAAAAAGTGAGAAGGTAAGCAAGAACAAAGTCGAGACATAGGTGTCAAGAGTCATTTTTGGTGTAAGCAAACACAAAAAAATGGTGACCGAATATTTATGCAGTGATCTTTTAATTAAGATTTTAAGCATTTGAATTGTGTGATGATATGTGATATAATCTTCAAGCAGCCAGAGAAAAGCATTAGGGAGGAGGTGCAACAGAAAGCAAGAAGATGGTTCTAGTTACCTGTATGATAAGTAATAGACAGTCTTGGCTAATCTTTTCCCTAAAACTCAAAGGACACCCCTGATGGATGTAAGCTGCTTCAGTTTACTGATGTCCCCCATAGCAACTTTTTAAAAATGAAAGAAAGAGCTTCTAAATCTCTTTTTGAAAGAGATTAAGGAAGAGTCAGATTCTGTAAGCATTAGTTCCACTGATGAGCACTTAACAGTTGTATACTCTATTGTTATGTTGGCCTTATCTAAGATTTCTTGCACGGGTTATGCCTACTTTATTATACTATGTCCTAACTGAAGCTTTTCTAAGTAGTGAAGAATGATCTTTTAGGTCTCAAAATAGCTGTTTCCTATAGTAAGAAGAAAGACGAATTGTAGTTTGGTTTGAAATAGAAAAAACCATGAAAGTTTCCTCGGTGACCTGACTAGACTTTTTCATTAAGGCACTTTAGAAAAAGTCTGACTTACTTGAAATATGTTTATATTTTGGTATGATGTTGAGCTGAATGTTACTATTGTGAGTTTTGAATCTGAACTGTTTCACAGCCTTTGGATATTTTAGGATGTGTTAGTTTGGCTGAAGTCCAAATGCCATACCAAATGCCAGAACTGTTTCTTTTTTGCTGTTGACTACTTTAGGGCAAAAGTGTGTGGGCAGGCTAGGGCTTAAGAGAAAGGAGTGACTGGCCACCCTACATACATAGTTTTCTCACAAACTGAATACAGGTGGTACCATCTGCAGTCAACAGTAAAGGCTTTCAGAAAGGATGAAAAAGTGTCAGGAAGATAATTTTCACAGAGGTGGAAACAATTTTAAGAACAATTTTAACCACGGTTCAAGAACTAGCTGTGATCTCAACAGCTGATCAGCTGAATCAAATTACCTCAAACTCTAACAAATATCTTGCAAACAGTAACAACTGAGTAACATTCTTAGTGGTTGCCCATTTGGAGTACTTGTTTTTCAGCAACTGAAAGATTATTTTGAGGATTGCCTACACTCTAAATACATTTGCATAGCTACCTTATCATCCTGATGAAGTGCTGCATGATGACTTTAGAACTGATGAGGACATCTATTTTCCTTTGAAAAAAAGGTCAATAACAGCCTCAGTGATGGGCCGTTGAAAACCCAAATATGGCATAAAAAAGTGTCCCCAGTGTACAATCAAAAAAAAATACCTGAAGATGAAAACTGCTGTAAACAGATTTTCTAAGAACTTGAATGACTTCCAACTCCTGTAGGCCTGCCTAAATAAAGGAAGAGGAAAACGTAAAATCTCAGTTATCTTTACAAAAAAAGATAATGTTTTTACAAAAAAAAAAAATATCTTTACAAAAAAAAGATCTCCTTGCACTTATCAATTCAGACACTTTGGTTTTTTACTTCTGGAGTCAGTAGTGAGTTAACAATTTATTACTGTGAAAACCTTACCACCTCAGGAAAATACTTTGCTGTAAGAAATGTGTACAAAACCAACTGTCTTCTGTCTTATTGACCTATTATTTGCCATCCAACAGGGTTGATTTGGAGGGTTATTGGTTTGGTACAAAGGAAAAACATTGTGGTTTTGTTGTTTCTGGCTCTCAAATTTGTGAATAAATTTTCCTGGAAGTCTGAGCAATTATTTCAAGAAACTGAAGAAAAGTATTTAAATGTTTGAGTACTTGATCTGATTTCCAACAACGATATTTTTCGGGTCTTCAGAAGTACATGTAACACAAATATTACCACTCAAACAGAGACTTTTAGAAGTTTTTCATAACCAATGTAAGTGCAGTCCTCTTGTAAGTGGAAATGAGACAAATTGACAATGATTTAGCTGTAAATTTGGTTAAAATTGTCTCAGTTCTGTGTCTTAACTACAAGACTATTTTTGCCCTAATAGAGCAGTAAAATCCAGTGCTGAACATAGAGGGACTACTGCAGGAGAACAGAAATTTTATAAATCCCCAAGATAAAGGCACAGAATTATATGATGAAGAGAAATATAAGGTTCACTGTGTCATAGAATCATAGAATCATAGAATCGTAAGGGTTGGAAAGGACCTTAAGATCATCTAGTTCCAACCCCCCTGCCATGGGCAGGGACACCTTGCCCTAAACCATGTGGCTCAAGGCTCTGTCCAACCTAGCCTTGAACACCGCCAGGGATGGAGCATCGTTGGAACTAAATGATCTTAAGGTCCTTTCCAACCCTTACGATTCTATGATTCTATGATTCTATGATTCACAACCTCCCTGGGCAACCCATTCCAGTGCTTCACCACCCTCACTATAAAGAACTTCTTCCTTATATCTAATCTAAACTTCCTCTGTTTAAGTTTGAACCCATTACCCCTTGTCCTACCACTACAGTCCCTAAGGAAGAGTCCCTCCCCAGCATCCTTGTAGACCCCCTTCAGATACTGGAAGGCTGCTATGAGGTCACCACACAGCCTTCTCTTCTCCAGGCTGAACAGCCCCAACTTTCTCAGCCTGTCTTCATATGGGAGGTGCTCCAGCCCTCTTATCATCCTCGTGGCCCTCCTCTGGACTCGCTCCAACAGCTCCATGTCCTTTTTATGTTGAGGACACCAGAACTGTATGCAGTACTCCAAGTGAGGTCTCACAAGAGCAGAGTAGAGGGGCAGGATCACCTCCTTCGACCTGCTGGTCACGCTTCTTTTGATGCAGCCCAGGATACTGTTGGCTTTCTGGGCTGCAAGCGCACACTGCCGGCTCATGTTAAGCTTCTCGTCAACCAACACCCCCAAGTCCTTTTCTGCAGGGTTGTGTCATTTTTATTGCCCAAAAGTATTAACAAGAAAAAAAATAATTCCTTTATCGGGCTTGTGGTGTTCATGCAGAATGGATGATGCTCTTGGATAAATCTTTTTTTCTAGAAGTTATGACTTTCTGAGAAAGGTGTCTGTAAGTTTATCGCTTCATTAAAACTGACTTCTAAGACTACTGATTGCAATTTCCCAAATATATCCAAGAAGGGTGGAAATTAGAACACTTTTTCACTTCATCATGAAAATATATTGGTATTATATACCATGCATACTTATACACACATAGTGTGTGTACATATATATAATATATTAATAAACTACTTTTTTCTATGAAAAATGCTTCAATCAGTGTTTGGGGAGGAAAGTGTAATCAGATTGCAGAATCACAAAGTCTTTGTAGAAACCTTTTGCCTTATGGTGATGTTATTTACAACTTAAGAATACAGCCACAGACTTGTAGCTCCTGTGATGGATCCTTAGTGTTGTCTTGCTGCTCATTCCTGTCACATAATAACACTTGCCTTTGAACTCCCAGATGGTTGAGTCCCCTCCTGGAATTTATGCTGGGCTTTTCTGGATGAAAAAAGGATGAGATATTCCCAGTCAAGCGTAATATGAAGATTTAAGCTTGAAAGTAAATTGGATCACTTATGCCATGGCAAAACCACCACATCTTCTATTCCGTTTTCCATAGCACTGGTACATGTGTATTGACATACACAAATTTTAAAAGCATAGCTCTTTATTGGATCCAACTGATTTTCCATCTCAACAGACTATACTGAGCTGCCACTTGACCAGTGCCTAAGTAAGAGAGTGAGGAGGTGAAGGGAAGTATGGAAAGAGCAGCATCGATCAACAAGACAAACACTAAGAATATTTTTAAGAATATGAAAACACAAACGGCCTTTCCATCAGTGACTGCATAATTTATGAACATTACCCTCTCAGACTAGGCACTGTTTTCATCTGGCTTTATGTCAAATTCTTGTGAAATATGTCTCATATTACATTTGATTGTGAAAATAATAGTACGAGTAAAGTTTACCACAGTAGCAAGGATGTGTTTGTATACTTGCACACAGATAAAAAAGTTATCACAAGATAGGTACAAGTTTCAGTTGTACCTGTGCCTTACTGGTTTCTCTGTCCTTTTTTTGAACCTTCTTCTCTTTTTTTTTGTTTTTTTATTGCTGTAGGCCTTGTAAATGTTGTAGCAAAGTAAGTAATTTCACCAAATGATTTTCACAAGCTTAACATGTTTTAATGCAATCTTCAATATTCTTTATCACATGAGGTTTCAATAAACAGTCTCCTGAGTTTCTAACAGACTACTTTCCAAAACTTTTTATTTGTAACTTACTTGCAAAGAACAGGCCTTAGTGTCTATTTTATTTGTGGGATTGCTATAAATCAATGCAGTCTCATCCAGCTGGGTTATCTCAGCAAATTTGAACTTGAAGTCAGTCAAAGAGGCCAGATTGCAAACATGGAGGATAATCTGTACTCTACATTTCCAGAAAGTAGTTTCAGCAATAACAGAGGTGATAATACATCCTTTATACTGAGGCACAATAAGCTCAATTCATACCAGCCACCTCCTGGATGAAAATCTGGTCCAGGATCAATGCTCTGTTCAGTTCTTAGTTTTTCAGAGTAGACTTAGTAAGTTATGTGTTCTGGATTAGTCCTGTGAGAACAGTGAAAGAGAACTGTATTGTCAGCTACTGCAGAAGCATCAGATCTGCTCATGGCATCGGGAGTAGGATATATGTGTGTTATATTTTAGTCAGAGAATCTGCTTGAAAATCACAAAAGCTGGCAGCTCAAATGGGGCAGTATGCAGGTTAGAGTTTTCCAGGACTATAAGGGTCTGTATCTCTTGGTTTTATACCTTTTACTGTAACCATTAATTTTTATCCTCTGAGATCTTGCAGTCTGGGCATGGACTTTAGATAGATTTGCCTCCATATCTTCCTTAAGTGAGCATGCTAAAAATGTCAGGATAATCTAAACCAAGTTTTATTGTGGTACAAAGATGAACAACTATCAAAAATGATATACAGTAGTAGTGTGTCCAGCAGATATTAAAATAACCCCCCACAAAACTGCCAAGGCCCTCCTCCCCCCAAAAAAAGAAAAAAAAAACCCTAACAAAAACAAAACCAATGATTCCCCATGTTCTTTTCTACAGGGTCATACTCCATTTAGTACACATCTTAGTTTTCTTTATTGCCCACTGTTGTCAGTTGACACCAGCCATTTTCTGAACACCCAGACTCTCTTGCTTACTCCCCTGTCCCACAGGGCAAGGGGTAAATATGAGGAAGATAAGACTTGTGGATTGAGGTAAAGACAATTTAATAGATGAAGCAGGAACTGTGCCTGCAAGCAAAGAAAAGAAGGAATTTATTCAGTACTTCCAATCAGCCAGCAAATGTTTAACTATCTCCTGGAAAGTGGGATACCAACATGTGTAACAGTGGCTTGGAAAAATAAATGCCATGATCACAAAGGCAATTGCTGTTAAGGGCAATGCCAAGAAAGAGAAACCAGAAATCCTCCCATCCAGGCGTCACTCTGGAGATCAGATTTTCAACATAAGCACCTCTTCGCCCAATGCAAAAAATGGCTAACTTTAGCAAAATCAAGGACTACACCTTATTCTTTCTTACTTCTGGCTTCCTGAGTAAGCAGATGGCTAGTTTGAGAGTTAACTAGCAAAGGTAACCTGTAGCTAGTCAGTTCTTTATTCACCCTTGTGAAAGACTTGTAACTTTGTCTGATCTGTTATAAACGTTCAGCTTGAGTGGAGAAAGCAGTGTTGAAAATGTTTACTGACATTGACTCCAAGCAGAGGAAGTCTCTGCTGCAAAAGGTTCATTGCTAGAGGAGATTGCAAATCTCCTTATGCTTCTTAAAAAAATGTGTTTTGCTTTGTATAGCCTTTGCTAGAAGTTCATTCGTTGCACTCCATTGAACAAGGACTATACGCCGTTTTAGAAGTATTTTATATGGAACCATAATTTGTGATTAATTCTACCTATGCTAGAAAGCTGCATGAGCTTGTATCAAAAGTTATGTTTTAAGTAACTATATCACATGTACATATGGTGTAATTTGACAAGTATTAAAACTGAGGGTGGGAAAAAGAGGTAGGAAGAAGAAACGTAGACTAAGAGGTCTCTACTATTAGAAGGGTAGCTGAAGAGGCTGCATGGGAGTAATAAAACAATTTCTTTTCTGAGAGATGATCCTGAAGAGCACTAAATAATTGCAAATCCAGTTACTGGAAAATCTTGGTCTTGGCAAAAGCTAATTTTTGTTATCCTACAAAAAACAATAATACAGTTGTATTCAATATAGAGCTGGGCCATAAATACATTGGAAAAGGAAGAAAGGAAATTTTGAAAGATTATGTGTGTCATTTATCTTCATATTCCTTTTTCTATGCAAGAAATGTAAAAGAAGTTTCTTAATTTGCAATGGGTACAAGAGTATCTGAAAAAAGTTAAACAATTTTGGCTGTCACACTCACAAAGATATTATAACTTGCAGAATTTGACCTCTGAGGTTTCCAGAGCTGAGAAAGCATGAACTGTAATTGATGCTGTTCTGCCACGCCACAACACTGACTGCTGCGGTGTTTTAAGTGAGGAAGCATAGGTATGCTATTTCTGACTTTTGTTTTGCCAATACCATCTCTGGACCACATAAGAACAACTCATTCTAGCAACTCCCTTTCAAAATATTGCTGAAACCCTTACAGAGTACATTTAAGCTGTCTTAAAATTTCTCTACTGCTTCCAAAAGGTGTAGTATATCCTCTTATCTTTGGTTTTGTTTTGCTTCCAAGATGAACACTGCTTCTGTGAATGTTCTGAACACCAGGGTATTCAATTACTCAAACTGGATATATCTAGTAAATTCATGACAAATTATTCTGTGGCCTGCTTCCAAAAAGTGAAAACCACTCTTACTGTGGAAGACAATTCAGCTGCAAGGCCAGCTTGCATAAACAAAAGTAGTATAAAGGAAATTCACATAATGTAAGTATTCATTTATTGAAATGATCTTAAAACAAATTTGTAATAGATGCAGTATGATTAACTATTCTTACAGTGGACTACTTCTTAAATCTTTTGTAAGGTCATTATCAGTTTAATCAGTTTGCATTGCTAAAGACCACAAAAGATCTTACTTTGTAAAGTAATTTTGGAGATTGAAAATTAGAGCATATGAACTATTCTAAAATAAAACAAGCCTATGTGAATACAGTAATTTTGATTTTTTTCCTCTCACTAAAGATTTGAAATATATCCCATGTTACTGCAACACTTTAATAAGAATGTTATCATTTTCCATAGAAAAAACTCCAAAGATTTATGCTAATGACAGCAATTATGTATGAAATAAGCATATGCCAACAGTATGTAGTCTTTGTGTTCACTGAGACACATGTGAGGAAAGCAGTGGTTTTAGAATGATATTATAGTGATGTACTACTCATCAGAAGTTTGGCTACTTTTTTCAAACCTGTTCAGCATATGTGTTGATTTTCTTAGTTGTCTTGAGAAAATTCTGTCCATGGCAAATTATGGTTAAGAATAGTTCACTAGGCATGATATACTTACTAGGTCTGATAAATGATTGATTCTACTGAGTATATACAGATTGTAGTTTCTATCTAGGCCAATGCATGAGGGACCTTTAGAACACAGTTTTAACTTGAGTGCCTAGACAGAGATAAGGCTGTAACTTAATTACCTTTTCATCACAATAGGACATGCAAGTTGTATCTTCTCAATCAGTATAATTCTTACAACCATTGACAGCTCCAAGTGACATGGTAAGCATCGAGCAAATCACAGGACAGATTAAGTCCTTGCCCTTTGTTTTTTTTTTTCGATTGTCATTTTTCTGCAAACCTGAATTCTCTCTCCCACCATACAGATGTCATTACACAGACAAAATACACATAGCCACTCTAACATGTGTGGAGTTTGTTGTAGTCATTTAATAGAAGAAGGTATGCTTGTTAGATCAAATATTCACATATCCGTATAACTAGAGGTGTAACAAAGAGGGACTAACATGGTTGTAGAAAAGTTTCATGTGTTAGAGATGACAGGATTTTTTCTGGTCTGAAAAGTTGGGCAATTCAGCCTGCAGTTCAGCCACACAGAGAAACTAAAATATATATTTGACAGTAGCCTGCAAATACACAGATGCACTTCTTAGGCTAGTTAACACGACAATTGTAGGCAGTAGATATTTCAGGTGAACCATGGCAGAACATGACTGGTTTACTATCAAAAGAATCATTTACTGCTGTAAGCACCTTGCTGCTTTGAGCAGAACATACCAGCATTGTTAAAGAATGTAATGGTCAGTTTAAAAATGTTGCTCCCCATAGGCCACATAGGAAAAGCATGTCACCCAGCTTCAAACCATATGTATTACTACTGAAAATTAACATTAAATTCACTCTTTAATTAACATGTTACATTTTATTAATTTATTTTTTACATGGAAGAAAAGATATCAAATCTTCAACAACTCAACAGTGAATACCTATTTCTTCCCTCATCTCCTCACTTTAGTTTTTAGCCATAGTTGAAATGGCTAGTGTTCATATTTTTCTATCTATTTTCTTTAAAGCAAAATTCAAGCCACAAATTTTTGTGAAAAGAAAATTCACTGTTGCTTGAGAAGTTACAATTGATTTAATTTTCTGAAAAATAAAATCTCAGGGTAGAGGATGAAAATAATAATGAATACTTTCTCATGTTGCTGCTGTGTTGCTGCTGTTCAGCACTCATTAGTCTTCAATGTCTTGTAAACTGTGATTATTTTGAAGTAGAGTGCTTGAGAGAAGGACAAATCTTTGTTGAGTATCTAAACTGATTTCAGGTGGGAAGGGGCAATTTTGTATTGTTTGGTTCATTTTCTGCACGGGAAGACCTTATCTCTTCATTGTGTCTGTCTTCGCTACTTAAATTATTTTTTCTTTATTATTTTACATTAAAACATTAATGTCTTGAAGGTACTTCTCTTTGTTTCCAACCTATAGAAGTAAACTTAACATCTATGTATTATAGATGCAGAACCAAAGTGGAGACAGTAATTGGCTTTCCAAGCTCACAGATTTTTGGCAGAATTGTTCAAGTCCATGACTAATGCTATATTCACCACAGGTGTTCTGAGCTTTGTCACAGCATTTAGCCTGAGAGAGCTGTCCAGCTATGAGCTGGACAGTAGGTGAAAGAAAAAAGAAAAGCATGTCCAGGCTGGACAATGTCAAGCTGATAAATTCTGTATTAACAAAATTTGACACATTTAAGTCAATATTTTTATATTAGCCTTCAACTACACCATGAGTTTGAAATCAGTACAATGAGGAACGTATATTGTGGTTCCCAATGGACCAAACCACATTTATAAGCCTTATGAAACTTTAGCTGCAAAAATCTGTGTAAAGACACAGGCTGTGTAGAATAATTTGGAAGCCTGCAGTAATCGACCTTGAAAGTATAGAGGAACAGATAACGAAAATAAAAGGTTGTGACCTATAAATCAGAGTGGCATCACAATGTTTTTTATAGCATAGATTTCATGAAAGAAATACGAAAAATTAGAAGACTATGATGCTTTTAGAGTACAGTTCCATTTCATTAAAAAAAAAAAACCAAAACCAAAGACAATCTTATAAAAAAAAATATTGCTTTTTCTCTGACAAAAAGTAAAAAGCTCAATTTAGCTACATAAAGGTGAAAAACCCACAGTCATGTAAGAAAGGGACCTAAGGAAAACACAATCATAACAAATAACCACTACTTTGTATTGCTCAACGACCAGAGCTCTGACAAGTCTAACAACAGAAGCAGTTTTAAACCTTCCAAGACACTTCTTCCTTCAATATGCTTATGATGCTGTATCCGAGGACCAAGCAACTCATCAGGGTAGCAGATAGTTATTATTTCAATTACTTCCTTTTAAATTGTAGAAAGCAGTTTCATTTTGGATAAGGAAAAGTCTCAGCTGGAATTGAGAATGATTAAATCACAGTTCTATACCTGGAGTTAGGTCACAACCTGACCACTGGGGTGAAGGAATGACAAGAACATCACAGGAGATCCCAAAGACACAAAAGCTTGAAAATAGATTCTTTTCTGCTACCTTTTCCACTGCCTACTCTTGTACATTTGTTGCAAGTCATGGTGCACTACTAAGTAAAGAGCTCCATCTGAACTGGTTACTTCTTGAAACAAGAAATTAGTAATTCCTTTGCACAAACCTGCATACTTCATTTTTCCTTCCCTTACAGTCCACACCTTAATGTAGAGCATGCAAGATTAAAAAATACATCTTGAAATTATTCATGAATGCAAAATATAGCTGGAAAAGAAAATTTCTTGAGCAATTCTTGTGTTTTTCTTATGACGCTTCATCTTCCTTTTTCTCACACACAGAATTTTTTACTACAGACCAATAAGACAAGGTTAAACTGGATTCTACTATGGTTCTTTCATCATCAACAAAATAGTCATTTGCATTCTAACAGCAAGTATTTTATTACTCATAACCAATCAGAAAGACCACTGAAAATTTTCAAAACCTCAATTAAATTTCAAGGCTCACAATTTGAAGGTGATGAGTGGTGGTGGGGGGGTGAAACCCCGATGATTTGTCCCTAAAAACCATGCGCAAATTTCATAGTAGAGACAGAATGAACCCCTACAGGGCCATTTTATGAAACATTTTTCCTGATTCTTTTGTGCTGTCACTGTCTGAATTAGGGACAGAAATAACCTTATTGTCCTCTACCAGAAATACATATCAGATCAAAACTGAATTAAAAGTTAACTTTTAATGACACCTTCAAGAAATGTAATTGCAATCTGTATAGTCTTAGTAGGCATGACTTCTTACCAGATATTCTTCATAATTTGCAACACACATCACATATAGTTTGAAATATGTGCATGTATAAACATTTCTTTGTCTTTGAAGGGAGAAATGTCCAAGACATTTTCTCTCTGGGATTTCCGTTGACTGATGCAATACCTTTAGCAGGGGCAAAACTGGTCAATCTGAAAGATCCCTGCTGAACTCAGTCAACAGGCTGAACATGACCTTGGCAGCTGTTTCTGCTTTCAAGGTGACTACAAAACTTACAAACTGTTTTCTTTTCCATCCCTCATAGGATTAAACAGCAGTATAGTAAAAAAGAACTAACTTAAATAGAAGTCTCAAGAGAAAGTAAAAAAAACCAATAAATACATCCAATGGGGAGCTACAATGTGCAGAAAAAGGTCCAGTTGGGGTCATATCCAAGGACTATAGCTCCTATTCTGCTACAGTGCACTACACCTCTTGCTGAAGGCAGACTGTTACGCTGCACATTTAGAATCTCTATGCTACCAACCCCTGCCTTTCTTTTTGGCAGAACATGCTTCTTACAGGATTAAATGAATCAGATAGGAAGAAGGCATTACATCTTTAATGTTCTGAACTAGAGATATTCAGCCTGCAGCCTAAAAAATATGAATTAAGACTGTAAGAAAGAAAGGATTTATTCTTTCCTTCCATTACAAGTTTAGAAACCCCAGCCGGAGCACAATGAGAATGTGAATAGCTATAAAGAAATGTTTTTTGCCCGTCACTCAGGACACACTACAGGTTGAGTGTAAAAGGTAGAAATCGTGACACAAGTGTATGTTTGTCCCTACTCAGGATTAAAAAATTGGGAATTATTTTGTTATGAAGCAGTGTTTGGCACAGAATCTCTGGGAATAGGTGAAGCAAAAAGCCATACTTTCACTTTCCCAACAGCCATTTAGTCTCCCGTACTTGCGGAAAAAAGAGTCACAGCATATAAATAGGCAGACATTCAGGACTACCACACAGTAGGGAATCCTTAGTAGTAATTTATGAGAGGTCTCTGCTTACTTTCACTATGCGTACAGTTCAAGTAGAGTCAAGCTGCCGAGGAAAACTTTTCCAAGGATCTACTTCTACCCTTGCATTTCAAAACAGCATGTTCATGTAAGTAAACATAGACATGCTGATGGTTCAGTGTATAACATGATTTAAATATATCCAAGCATTTCTTGACGAGCCTTTCCCTCATACTTTTCAAGAATATGTTCCAAGATGCATGGGCATAGAGGTATCGTTTGGGTGTTTTCTCTTCTTTCCTGGCCCAGTCTCCTTATGGAGAAATAAACAGAAGTGTCAAAAAATCTTACAAAAGACCTGTTCTCTTCAAATTGCCAGGTTAGTTTTGAAGGATCAAATTTTCCTTCTTCCTAACAGGATGGAAGTGTTGACTTTACAGTTGCTTTGAACTGCCAGAATGGCCCTAAACAGTTGTAGCAAGGCTGAGAATCTGGACCAGAAAGTTTGGAATGGTTTCAGAAAATCATCCCAAATTTCCTATGCTATACCAGCTCATGTTGCCAAAGGAACAACATCCGCTGCTTCAGTGCTATGCAGCGCAGCTGTGTGACTACTCAAAAGTACATTTGAAAACTGCGAAATCAGCAGGCTTCATTTGCATGCACTTCTGGATTCTCATATAGGTCTAATTTAGCAAATACCACAAAGGAATAGGAAACACTACGAACATATTGAGAAAATTCAGGAAAAAAATGCAGGGAGTTATGTACACTAATCATTATTTCTCTCACTTATTCCAATTTGTTTCGCCTCCTTTTGTTTAATTTCCTTTTTCTCATATTTTTTCTTCTACTCTATTAACCTATGAAACAATCGCTTATAAGATACAATTAAAAAAGAAGTTGTCAAATCTATTTTAATACACGAATTATGTATTGCTATTGTATTTTGGTGGCATTTAAAATTACACTTTAGGATAAAGCTTATAAAGATTATAAGTCTTCCTATTTAAAAATGATTGTCATCTGCTGTTAGGAAGAATTTTTTCCCTCTATAGAGAATACTACATAGCACGTTTAGGTGTTTAAAAGGGATTTCATGCCTCTGTCTGAAACATTGGATTAGGTATTTATTTATTCATTTATTCATCAATTCATTCTATTTTGGTAATACTTCAGGAGCTCAATCAGGGGAACTATTGTGTTAGGCACTGAACAAATGAAATCCAAAAAGTCCTTGATCCAGAATATTTACAATGAACAATGCAACTGTAAAATTAAACATTCTCCTTCTATTCAATGTCTAAACAGACAATTAACCTTTTCGCAGCAGGGTAGTTCTTGAGACTTGCCTCAGTTCAGTGAAATAAGAATAAAGAAAAAGATGAAGTGCAAAAATATCACCTTGTAAATTGATGGAATTCTTTTCACAGTTGCTTTTAAACTTTCCGCAGTAACAATGAAAGAAATTTGGTCCCTACATAGTCACTTGTGCTTGATTATATGCTCTACTTAGAGTTTCATGTTAAGCAATATAGTGAGAGTTCAAAAACATCAGGTCTGGCACCTGACACCTGTGAAGAAAACTGCCCGTTAAGTGGCCATGTAATACTATCAGTCACACATACTCAAGCAATACCCACTCCTGTGTGGAAAAGAGGGTTGTTCTACATACTTGCATTTAAAAATGTTCTTTAGATTTTCTCTGCATCCTGTTTATATTCAGAACTGATCCAATTAGCTATGTTTTCTCACTCCTCGGGTGCACTTTATTTTTCCCTTCCATCAATTGGCATTGTGGTCCAAACCAACTCTGCATCTTACTTCAAAGAGACCCTGAAGATTCGTGTCACAAGTAAGTCCACATAACTAACTTCTTCAGGCCTCTATGTGTATATCATGCTTGAAGAGGTTGATGTGGACGTAGAAGAAGGCACTATTGTATGTGAATGAATTTTCCTAAGCTCCTAGAAAACCATGGAATAATTATAATAGTCTCGTTGTGGCAGTAATTCACATTTAGGAACAAAAAACCCCCCAAAAACTCCCTTCTACACTGACTAAAAAATGGACTTCCTTATTTTTGCATAGCTATACCACAACATAGCTCAACATGTCCACATCTTTTGTCTTCACGTGTCCCCTATCATTGCATACTACTTTAGGTAACACTGCCTTTCATCAGCCCTTCATTTCATTTCTTTTCAAGACTTTAATTAAAAACTACTGTTCTATATTTTAATAGATGACTCTAAAGCATGCAAAAAAGTCCAACAGATTAGCAACACAGAGATAATCAGTTAAGGGCTGGAGGGGGAGAAGAGAGAGGGAACAAAAAAAGTGTTTCTCCTGGTCAGCAGAAAATCTTTTGATTTTTTAATGGTCTTTCTTGTAAAAGCCTTACTTTCCAATATTTGTATACAATACAGAAAGTAGAAAAAAGTGGGTAAAAGACACTCATTCAGTCATAAAATGCAAATGAAGAAAAAATCATTGCTGAGTACATGAGGGGGTTTGTTTGTTGTGTTTTGGTTTGTGGAGGTTTTTTCCTGGCTGAAAGCTGTTGCCTGGGTCCATTTCCAAAAAAACCTAAACACATAATTATATATCACGTAATTACTCAGCTTTCCAATTATATACAGCAAGGTCAGAAATTCTCTGCATTTGCACGGAAGGATTAATGAAATGGGTCTAAACACCTGGTCATTGCATGAGGAAAATAAATGTATTGAATGAAATCTAAGGTTAAAAGAATAGCATTAGTGTTTTGTATTCTCATTTTTGCCAACAATTTTGCTTTTTTAATAAAAATAAGCACAATGCAGTAGAATTAGGCTGGAAGTCTCACAAGCCCCAAGTCCCCTGATCCTCCTAAAGACAGGTGAGATACTTAAGGCAGCGAAGAATTAGAATGATTTTCCTAGTTCTCCCAAGCCACCAATACAGCTTCAGCCTGACATATCCTATCATGGAACGGGATACCTCATTACAGGGTATGTCCAAAACAGAAAAATAGATGGCATATTCTCTGAAGAAGACTATTTATATGCTAAACAAGACTATATTCCCTATTAACAGCTACACTTTTTTTTTACCAAATACCAGGTAAGAGTCCATCAGGAATTAACAGAATTCTTAAATAGTCTCAAAATGGTTATATTTTCACCCAAGATCTTTCAAAACTCTAGTCAACCGGGTTCCATGACTGCATGTGAGGTTAAATAAACCCTAAAGTATCTATTCACTGCTTAGAAAACACTGCAATATTTTCCTATGACTTATAGTCATCATTCTATTCATGTGGAATGATATCCACAGTTATTTGATTCATTGCCAACTTGCTTCAGAAAAAAACGCATCACCTAAAGGCAGAAAAATCCTTTGTTCTTTTGTTGATCACTGATAGTAATCAGCAAAGTGTTGAAACTGTGAACATTTGCCATATATCCCACAAATTCAAAGCCAAGTATTGGCGAGAGGTCAAAAAGCTGGCTCTCGATTTTCTGGAGATTTTAGCTATATTTAGCTATATATATATTTAAATATATTATATATATTTAGCTATATTAGCTATATTATATTTATATTTAGCTATATTTATGCTGAATCTTTCAGAGTGTAAAGTTAAGGTCTGGCAGCAATAGTCCAATTTGCAATAGTTAGCAAGGTCCTTAAGATCACTATATGTTCAAGGTAGAAGGACAGATGCTCAGAATGGAACTCAGAACTCTAAGGAGACATCTAATCCAGCCAAAAAATTTAGAAGAAAGTAGAAGTCTAGCTGATATCTACCCTTTCTTTGAAATTCAGTTGCCTAAAACTACAGTTTTCAGCAAGATTTAGATTTTCAGGTTTTCTCTTTCATACTTTACTTAAAAAAAGGAAGGCAGGATTTTTGTAAACTCCCCTGCTAGCGTGACATAAATTCTACTAAATGGGTAGTTTATTTGCCCCCCCCCCCTTTCTTTTGTTCAAACTGAGTCTTTTTCATCACCAGCTCAGAAACAATTATCATAATACAAACAAATCTGAGAAATATAGATCTTTTCATATGAGAAAAATTACATAAAGTTTCAAATATGGCATGTGTAGGCAAATATTAGCTACAGTAAGAGAATACTGAGGTGGCTAATGGAACTACTCTGATTTGTGCCAACTGAAATTAGCTCAGCACATTCGGTCTAGTGATACCATGAGTCACTGCCATGAGGGTTACTCCTTTGACCCTTAACACTTTTGAGGTGTATGAACTCTTATTATTAGCAACATCTGTTCCTGAAAGTGTGTCACTTAGCCCTAAATCCCTGAGCCCAGTAACCGAGCCCCATAGGTCATTGAGCAATTTAATATCAGGGCCCTTGTTTTATACAGATTCTTTGTAATAGTCCTTTTCTGTCTTCATCAGTCTCCACTACTGTATATTTTCTTTACCTTTTCAAAATTATTTAAATTCTGATCTTCAATCCTTCTAATTATCAAGTCTGTCTTATGTATCTTTAGTGATTACTATATATTCTTCTTTCTAGTGATTACTATATATTCTTTTTTCTAGTCACTCCCTATTTCACATCATTAGGACTTAGAATTATTAACCATTTTTTTCTCCCAAAATGTCTGTTTTCCATAAGAGAGAGAGACCATTTCAAGTTTAACTCATTAATATCATTAATATGTCTTCAGTTTTTCATTTCCATCATATTATTCACATTACTTGAGCTGGTATTATTATGTGAAGTATGATTCTGGATGGAAAATGGACATGTTTCAACCTAGTTCATCTGCACCTGGTTGAATATGTTTTGGGATGTTTTCTCCAATTATATGACCGATGAAAGGCAGTAACAAAGGTAGCTCCTCCCCCCCCACCCCATATGCTGCTTTAAGCCACATCTTCCTCTCAGTCATAGAAGCACATCTGATTTTTAATGTATTTCATGTACTTAGATTAAAAAGAACTCTCATGTTGCAATATTCCAGGCTGATATTTGTTTCTTCCTTCTGTGATCATAGTTATATTAGGATTGTTATATTAGTTTAGATTAACCTAGCTTTTTATTTACTGCAAATTTTGATATTCAGACCATATGTGATTTAAAATCAATCTTTGATTTTCTATTTTCATCCCTTTTAAAGTTAAATAAATCTTTCCTTATACTAAGCAGAATGCCAGAGCTATTTAGAAACTCCTCATCTGATTCACTCCTCCCACAGAGCATTCTTCTTGAGGTTTCCTTTATGCATTTTCCATCTTTACCAAAGGTCTTTGTCACACTAGTACTCACTTTAAACTCTAAGCAAGTTGCCTCAGCTTTTGAAAATAAACTCACAAACATTTTTTAATTGCCACATACCTGGCTTTTTATTCAAAGTGATCCAAAGCCTTTTTGTAAGACACATCAAGTAATCAGTGATACTTCGATCACACTTTGAAAAGGTAAGAAAAAAGTGATTAAAGACTGAAAATTATTTTTAGTCTTTTCCATATAATAATGGAATATAATATACAAACTGAAGGAGAATTTGTAAACTGTTTCGTGTTTTAAAAACACCACCCAAACCAAAGGAGGAAATATGGAATCATTTAACACTGTTACAGCAACTTCCTCAACCCAGTGTTTTCCCAGTAATAGTCATGTGGAGCCTTGAGCTTTCATGGCTCAGAAAAGGAAAAGAAATAACCTTAGATCTAATAAGATTTTGGAAAGTTATAAGCTGTTCATGTGTTGGATGTTATTGTAGTCAGAACTGGACATGTCTGAAAATAACCATGTTTATCTCAGCCTATTGGAAAAATCTGCTAAGTTCACTTGCTTCACTGATCCCTCAGAGCTGGTATCTATCTAAACAGATTTGTGAAAGAAAACAGGCTTTCCAAACTCTTCAGGAGGCAGGCAGGACTTTTAAGCCATTCATTCAAAATTTATCTTAAAGAGGTAATCACATTATTTTTTTTTTAGCTCATGTCCCCATTAAAAGTTTTGAGGGAATATATATAAAAAGAAAGAAAAATGTTTAAAATAAAAAAATCTTCCTAACTACATTTATATAACAGCACAAGATAAAAAATATTTTATATAGCAGAGACCTTTCAAATTGAGAAACAATTATTTTCACTGAAAAGAAAATTTTTTAAAAAGAAAGAAAAATCTGCCAAAGAACACATGATTGACCTAATGCTTTATAACATATTTAAAAAACTTCACATCTCAATCCGTGATAAATCTTGCAAAGATCTCGACTGGTGTGAAGTGGCTGCTTTTATGTAAAGACACAGAAAGACTCTGTAGAGACCAGTTATCACCTTCAATTTTACCAAGCTCTGAACTACAGAGAACAAACTGCAGAGAAGTATCCTTAAGTTTATAAGGACTCAGGTTTCTGTGGAATGCAGCACTAGAAAAGACATATAATTTTTAACCAAAAGATCTCATTTCTTCAATCAGCTTCAAGATTTTTCAGTGGGGATGCACTTATTTATCTCCATGACTTTAATAGTGACTTGTGAATCCAGAGGTAGACGTATCTGCCTTTTCTTTTTCGCTGTATTTTTTTCATTGAGCTACATCGAGAATAGTGGCTCAGGTCCCTGTAGATCAAGTTAAAAAGAAAATATAATATCTGCACTTTTCTAAAGAACATTTATATCTTTAACAATTTAATGGAGACTCATCCTCCTCTCCCCTCTTCAGCAGACAATGGTGTGATAATAACCTAATAGCTGTCTTCAGTCACAGAGTTGTAATTACAATAACCTAATAATATCCAGTGCTTGCTATTTTTTATCATCAGTATAAGGTATATTTCTGGATGACTATAGAATAGCTCTAGGTAGTAGTCTTTAAGTTTCAAAACTAGGTTGTGGAAAGAAACTAACAAAGAATAAAGCATGATTACCTTTTACTTCTAGGTAATAAAGAAACATTTAGAAGACTGGGAAAAGTTTTCACAGAATCACAAAAGGGTTTAGGTTGTAAGGGACCTCAAAGATCATCTAGTCCCAAGCCCCCTACCATGGCCAGGGACACCTTCCACTAGACCAGGTTGTTCAAAGCCCCATCCAACCTGACCTTGAACACTGACAAGAATGTGGCTGACACAGCTTCTCTGGGCAACTTGTGCTAGTGCCTCTTTGCCCTCTAAGACCAACTATTATGTTTTAAGGATGAGGCAAAGAGAATGGAGGAAAATCAATTTTCATTTGGAAGATACTTAAATCGCTCCATCATGGTCCATCCAGAGCTGCTATTTCAAAACATATCTTAAATGACTTATAATTTCATTTTCCTGCCATCTAATCATCTACTTCCAAACTCAGTATGAAACTGATTATAATTCTAACAGGATTCCGTCATTGAAAGCCACTGGCTAGCATTTAGAAATTCCTAGTCAGTGAGGGTATCTGGCCTCATATTATCCAAATGCTTCAACCAGGGATTTGACTCTAGTCACTGTTTCCAAAAAGAAAGTCTAACTTCAGGCTTTTAGTATGGGCTATTTAAATCATATAATCCAGGTTGGTTAGGAGCTATGTTTTAGAACTCTGCTCAGATGCTGCTTTCCTGCAAGCACAGGTCAAAGTTTCTGCTCGGCATCAAACATTCCCAGCTAGTGTTGTTTAAGAAAGAGAGAAATGGAATATTCACAGTCTCTCTCCTTGTTGTAAAATAACTCTGAAGTTGTTACACATTTAGTGGGAACATCTGGATCCATGGATAAAAGAACACAGCTGTCTTATATGATTTATGATTCCATTTTCCTGTCTTTACCAGGGCCAATTTCATTCTTTTTTACTCTCACCCCCTTATCCCCTGTAACTCATATAACTTTGTCATTTTAAAAGTATTTTAAAAAGTATTTTAACACGGTTCTCGCTTTCTGACTGTCCCAATAGATCCACCTTGAATTCCTTATGTTTGTTACTGCAGTATCTGTTCAACTAACAGATATATTAGTTACACATTCCAAGCAGAGCTACTTTTTATTTAAAAAACAAAAACCACAAGAGAACAATGCTTGAAACTGAATACAAATTTCACTTTCTAATTTCATTTCACACTTTAATATATTTAATGCTTCTGTTAATTCAGCTGAATAAAGTCAAAAAGAAAAATAAATGATGTTTTTTTACATCAAAAATATATCTCCTAATGATTCATAACTACAATTGGAGTTGATAATCTTAAAGGTCTTTTCCAACCTAAGGATTCTATGATGATATTTAGGTAAAAATTATATGTAAGTAAAATAGATAATATTTATGTAAAAATTATATCTGTTATCCTTTTTCCTTTTTTTCTTCATAAAAACATAAACTAATTGTATTCAGATTGGAAATGTTTTACCATGGATTCTTCAACATGTTACTAGCAGATGTTGGAAAAAAAACTGAGTGCAATTTTCTGACATTTTTTGTCTGAGTTCAAGTACATTAAAATTTGAACTATTTTAATACTATTTTAATTCTATTTGTGCAATTTTAAAAATACTACATCCCTGTTGTAGTAAAACACAGGCTAGCATACAGCTTTTTTATATGAGGACATTACAAAGAACTTTAAAATCAATAGAATGCTGTTTATAGTAAGAGTTACACCACAGTAACTATATAGTACCTGTATATAATACTGAGACAAAAAAAAAAAGTCTGATCTTCAGATCAGACATTGATAATAGGGTAAAAATGGCTTGAATAGCTCCAAGTCTTTGAGCCCTGGGCTTAAATCTAGACTGCTTTTGAGAGGTATTATAGGTTATAACAGCGTCCTCTGAGCTATTCAGCGTCAAGATACCTGTGCAGAATCAATCCCTCTGAGGAGAGCAGAGCTTTTAAATTCACCGAGACATTTCCATTATTTGCAACATACATACGGAGAAATACGTTATGCCCAGAATTAATTTGTGCTCATGTTATTTTGTAGAACTGTAATAACTGATTTAAGTAAATTAGACCATTCTTGATCTGTACCTGGGGAAAAATTGAATCCATAAGTGTTTGTTCCAAAACCTGAAAAAGCTTGGTTAACTTTTAAAGGCATGTAGTTATGAATATATCTATACGCATTTCTTAGTTTTTACTATGAATATTTGTAAATCATTATGCCAGTTCATCAAAATACCACATATCCTATAGAGTTGTGACTTAAAGAAAAACAACAGAAATTACAAAAATCTTGTGCTAAACTTTTTGAAAAGCTGGTTCTAATGTCATTAGTTTCATTTAATACTGATCTATTAACATTTAAGTGACCAAATCTCAATCCTTAGAAATAGGACAGCTGCATCTAAACTTCTCATCTTGTATGACTGGTGAAATCTCTACAGGAAAAAAAGCTTTAAGAATTGCTGTGCTCTTCCTCCCCACTTTTTTGAGAGAAAACTTAAAATATTTTTAAATTACTATACATATATTTTAATAGAACAAGCAACTCTAATATTTTTATCAAATGACTGAAAAAAAATCTTGTGGCCAAAGCGGAGATAGATAAAGGAAGGCAGTGACAGGAAGGTAGATTAGATCTTATTTCACTTAGAAATGAGACATTCCTAAGAAAGGTGCCTGTCTGTCCAATATCTTTGAACATATGAACATCCCATGATTTCCTTGGGTATTTTGTACATGACAGTGGTAAGTTTGATTGTAAAACACAATCATTCTTCTTCTGCATCTGCAAGATAGTGTTAAATAAAGTTAATTTCACTGCATGACTGATTGCTTTGATCCAGAAGAGACCAGAAATTATGTACACTTATATTTATATGCAGAGATGTCTATTATAAAACTATCACTAAAAGTCCCCTTTCTAGAAAAAATGAGTCCTGAATCAGACTGATTGTGCTTGAATATGATCTTAACAAAATTACTGGATGTAAATTGAAGTCAACTGTCTCCAGTAAGTCAATAATGCTGAACTACTTTGTACAAACTGTAAATATGACCTATGCTTCTGGTGCTTAATTTTTGTCTTCTTAAAGGGATATATGCTACATTAGAATATCTTCAAATCACAGCTCTATGGTTCAAAACAGAGTGAACAGGTTTCCAAGCAATTAGAGGTAAGAAAAGAACTAGCACTAATGAAACTTGATATACTTTTAAAAGGTAACATTTGCCTTAACTGACCTTCCGCACCAATCAGTGGGAATAGCCCGTTAAGGAACTGGATTGCAGCTCAGAACATTACCCAGAGGAAATGGTACAAGTACTCCAAAGCAGTTACTAGAAAAGCTGAAATAGTAAGTCACTCCTTTGAAATCATATCATTTAGCCTATAATATAGTAAATGCATTTTTTTAGGCCAACACCTTTTCAAACTCACATTTCCCCTCCCCTTTTAAAAATGCAGAAAGGCCTTACTTAATCTCTTTTTTAAGGGTGCTTCACAAGTTTTCAGTCAGATACTTTACTGATGTAAAGTGTAACAGCCACAGCATTAGAGGTTCTCTTAAAGAAAATTGCCTATGTATATAGAGTCTTTTTAACAAGAATGATCATTATATAAATAAAATGCAACAGATCTGCACTAGCTGACTTTCAAATATATGTAATATACTGACACATATTGTATATTAGGAATACAACTGAAAAAGATCTGCAAGGTGGGTAAGATTGAACTTTACCTGAGAAGACACTAGTGACTCAGAATTCTAGGCAATCTTTCCACAATAAAATGGTTTGTTCAAGTCCACCCTTAGTCCTGCTTAGTTCTCTAGTAGAGATGTCGCATAAGAATTCATGAGAAACTCATTACCTCTTTGAGTAGCTTAGTTTGAACAGATTAGTCAACAAACAATAACCAGTACACTTAGTTAATTTCTTGATTTAAATTTACACAGTAAACTGCATTAAAATATGTTTTGTCCGAATAGTTTCAGTTTATCAGGCAATGGCGCCAATGGTTCCATATAACTACTATAACATATATAATTATTTAGTGCTTCTTCACTATTTTTTAATTTTATCAGCTGTTATTTTAACTTTACCTCACAGGTAGCTATTAAAAATACTGAATAGTGTCAACCCTACTATTACTGCTTCTATTGCAGCCCTGTTAAAATACCTCTACTCAATTCTTCCATGATTCTTCTATGACATCTACAGCTTAAGATCCTTAGCTGGACAGCAGAAATTCTATGGAATATGTGCTTTATCCTTGTAGATAAAGCAGTTCATATGA
Organism: Strigops habroptila; assembly: GCF_004027225.2. Taxonomy (NCBI): domain Eukaryota; kingdom Metazoa; phylum Chordata; class Aves; order Psittaciformes; family Psittacidae; genus Strigops; species Strigops habroptila. The sequence goes on from NC_046358.1 coordinate 32,029,583, forward strand.
TCTGATGCCAAATGCATGTTCAAGTCTATTTTTGCCATCAACATATAAATATGAAACTTTTATTATCAAATAGTTTATGCTTATTCAGCAAGATGCATTTAAATATTGCACATTGACTAATGATAATTATTTCTCTTATTTCCTTAATTATTTATTGGTAGAATCCTGTGTGAGCTTGATGTCTGTATAATCAGCTTATAGTTGCTTAGGTCATCTTGACTGCCCATTTGGAAAATTATAGTAAGTATTCATTTAGTTTTCTAGAATGTCCTTGATATTTTAAAACACATTGATAATTCTCATCAATGGACTAGACATTTAGGAATTTTAGGAATTTTATTTGCATCATAGTATGTGATGTGCTACTGATTAGCTATTTGATCCATTTATAAACTATTGCTTTTTTAATAGTTGTTTTTGTTTTACCTTTGAAATTTCACAAAAATTTAGTCAAAACTGCTTACTAAGCAGAAAGATATCAGATCATTTCATACTGCACAAAGCGCAGAACAGAAAACTCACTCTACAAGGAAACTTTTGTAAATGTTGTGTTTATGACAAAGTAAAAAGCTTCTGACCTAATCATGGAAAACACAAAGCCTAAGGACACTATTATGCATTTAAGAAGAGATAAAAATATTCTTATATTTTGTCAATATGATGGCTTCAATAACCATGAAATGTGCAAAAATCAGGACTACTTTTTCTAAGTGCTACTACAGGAAAATGATTTTTTCTTACTAGAAGTGAATCCTGGTTTTAATAACTTAGTGATGAAACTTCTAGGATTCCACCCAGACCATGAGTTTAATTTCTCAAGGGAATTCTCTACTTCACAAGAACTGGGGGAAAAAAAAAAAAAAAAAGCTGTCTCATTTTTGTGGTAGAGGAAAACTATATTTGTCTGCTTTCACACCCAAGGAAGAAAGCTTATTTTTGCTTTTATTGTCTCTATATGGAACAACACTTCCTTTTTGAACTCTCCAAAACAGTAAGTACTCAATTCAGACAACATGGTTAATTTTTAATGCATTGCTTACATCCTTTGTCTGACTGCTATAATCTTCTATCTCTCCACCTAAAGACTCTTGGCCTCTCGAAATGCTGAAACTAATTCAAATTATCTTGTAAGTCAGCAAGGCAGGAAATTGTTGGGTTTTTTGGGTTTTTTTTCCAAAAAAGTGATTGGGTTGGCTTTATTCAAAAAAACCTAATAGTGCACTCTGCAATAAGAACCTGTAAGAGCTCTTCCAGAGTTCATTCTTAACCCTACACAATTTTTCACTTCTTTGGTAAGATTACCAAAAAATACTTTGCAAATGTTTTTCATCTGTGTAACAGAAAAAGATTATAAAACTGCTACCAGATTTTAGGTATTTGTAACTAGGCTTCACCAGAAACGAAGCACCCAATCTTGAGATACTTAAGGTATAAAAAGGTAGGTAGAAAAAATGCTCATCTTTCCATTGAGCATGCTTTCCCCTTTCTTCTTGCATTATCAAGTAGAATTGTGTCTTTGCTTGCTGGCTTTAAATGGGAGGCTTGGAGTCAGCGTGATAATTCAAAACCTTTATTGACAAATGAAAGATCTTCTTTCAGAAACCAATAATTCTGCATAACAAAGATTCTGCACTTTAACACTGGAAAAAAAAAAAAAAAATTGTCGCAGGCAACTTGTCAGTTTACCAGCTTGTGTTTTGAGTATATACAGCCCAAGAGTGTAGTATCCTTAATTGCTAAAACAGATCACAAGGGTTTAGGTTCCTGTACTGGTTAACATTTATCAATGGTCTGCTATTTTTCACAATGTCAATCTATTCCTTTTTTCTCTTTAATTGGTTGACAGAAAGACCCAACTGTTACAAAGAGCATTGAATTCGGTGCCTTTACCATACCTTAAAGGGGAAAAGTCAAAATACAGATGGAAAAATCAAGTGGTGTAATGGTGGTTTTGTCATAATTTAGTTTTATGCAGACAAGACCGTTTGCCCATAATAAGCAACAGCCTGTTTAGACATTTAGCAAATAGCCAAATACAATCTGTAAAATGTGATTTTTAAAAGTTTGCTTTTTTGTTGTGTTTTTTTTTTTGCCTACAACACTTGCAGAAAATAGATTTGAATTTATGCTCAGTTTAGCAGGAGGAAAAGAACACACAGTTTTCTTTCTCACAAAATCAAATAAGTTGTATGCTACCTAGAAAGAGATAAATTAAAGAGAGAGGCATATATGGGAAGCAATATGTAAATGAAAGAATTTCCTCTGCTTGTAAAGGTTCAGAGGAATAATGCGCAAATTGGTTCAGATAAGTCTAAAATCTACTTCTTTCTCTATTTTACCAAGGTCTTCACCATTCACTACTCAAAAAGCTTCACCAAAAGGTAAATCAACATTTTATGAGGTTGAACTTACTGAATAATGAATTTAATTATTTTTAATGCTTTCTTCTTCACGACTTCTCTACTTAGCTCTGATGGGAACAGGAAGTAATAAAATGCAAGCAGAAATATTACAAATATTGTGGAGGCTCTGTCAGAGGGGGCCAGTAATCCCAATAATAACTACAGAGCAGCAGGATGCTTGCCATATTCTAAAAGGCTCTGTTTATACACAAGAGTTGTACTGTTATGACTATATCAAAAGACTTATGTAGTGCAATCCCTTAAGTGTGGTTATGATTGCTGGCATAATGGTATGTAATTGCTTTAACTACTCCAGTTTATTTATTCTTCTCTAGGAACTAGAACTGATATAACTAGGCACATAATTGTAAGTATCTCAGTTTAAAGGAAAAAAAAAAAACAACAAAAAATCTTGGCCAACTGCATTCTACCAGTTAAAAAAACTATGTTTAGACCACATTTTCTAACTGCAACAATTTTGATGTGGATTTTCCTTTAAGAAAACAGTATTTTATTTCTGCTCAAACCAGGAACTCTAGTAGACAGTATGATTATTTTCATTTTTTTTAACTGCTCAGACTGCTGTTTATATAGCTTAGCGGTGTGTAAGAGAGAGCATTGCTAGTTCCCCCATGCTACTAAAACAAGATATAATTCTTACTCTCTTTCCTACTGTTACTGTAACAGGGAAGCCCTTTAACAAGGAGCTCCTGGGAAGAATGAAGTCCTCAAAAACATTGTAGAACAGCTATGAAGTTGACCCACCCTCACTTCCATCACAGAGGACAAACACTGCTTAAATGGACAAATAAGAAAGTGAAGTCTTTGCAGAGAATACTGTTTTATAAAGACATGACCTTTATAAAACGGTATATAACAGGATTATAAGTTAGTAATGAAGAAATGGCTTTCTCCAAAGCCTATCACTTATTCAAACAACAGACCTTGGCATGTATCTTTTACATGATCCAGACCTTGGATGTTGATCTAATTACTCAAGAAGTATTAGGGCATATTTTACTGTTCTTTACAGCAGAATTTGACTACCCTAGATATTGCTATTGCACCTCTACCTTACATCCTTTAGATGATTCCTATTACCAGTGAGAAAAGGTGCAAAGAACACGTCTGCCAAGAAGCTGACATGTAAGCTGAGGAATTCCTTTACACGTTACATGTGTGTTAAATGTGTACGTATACCAAAGTGTAAATGACTGTCTTGTGTTCACAAATATATTTCTGTTTCTATGAATAGTTTACTATGTTTATACTGAAATAGGTACATGTATTATGTCTGTTGTGGGGAAAAAGTATGAGTATGTGTTACGAAGTGTTTATAAACATACCTAATAGGAGCATTAATGTATTTTGATTGAACTATTCATCCTCAAAACTAAGATATTTTAATAGAAGTGTTTTACTTCCAATGTTCTTTTATGTAGGCAATCTTTCAGGTACATAGTTCTCTGATTACTTTTGCTGACACTAAGGCAGACCGAAAGAGAAAAGCTAAAAACATTGTCGGATTCCGCACCCCCCACCCGCACCTTAAAACATCTGTTTTGACACTTTTTTTTTTTTTTTGGTTTAAGTTTGAGAATTGTTTTGATTTAGTTCCATGCAGAATAAAAACAAATGTCGTACTCTGAGAGTTTTCATGCCCTGAATTGTTATTTTCTAGACAGTTACAACTATGGTGTGTGCGTTATGTGTGTAAAGAAAGCACGAAGGGAATGAGATATTACTTTAAATGTCTTTGCTTATGCAAAGGTTAAAAAATAAAAATAAAAAAGAACGAACACATCATAAAAAAAAAAGAGGAAACTGGATGAGGACACACATATTTGACATGAAAAAGATCAAAATACAAACAGCCCCAAGCCTCCAGGTTCAGGGAATCAAACCAATGTTTTCTTGAATTCCAGCCACATTTTTTATTGCATATAAAGTATAAAAGACATACCTCTCTAACACTTTGCAGCAAGTGGCTGGTCGTTACTAATTCTTCTGCTATTTACTGCAGAATGATAACAATCATGATGACCTAACTTTGTTTTACATGTGGGACTATTTACTATTGTGAAAAGGTCTGGACATTAAATTCAAGACTATGCAGTAGCATTAGCAGTATTACATTCTGTGCTAAAAGGGTTTTGTGGTAGCTCGATCACAGAACTGTGTTCTGACTGTTTCTTTGCATGGTAGAAGAACCTTTAGAGGGGTATAAATAGGGTTTGGGGTTCAGGGTTTTGTTTCAGTCTGAGGCACCAAACCTCAGGCCACTGGGGGTTCTGGCAACTGTCTCTGTTGCCTGAGAGAAAGCCAGCCCTGGTACTATTTGTGCAAAGAACACAGACCAGCTACAGAGACTCTGTAGAGCTTTTGTCAAGTATCATTTGAATTACTCAGGGGTGTCCTGGGCATTCCAAATGTCATTACCCACTTGACCTTGGCTACCGCTTAAGAAGTGTCTGAGCCTTCCCTAGGTATTGAGTCATATATACCAGCCCACAGGGAAAACTCAAGTGTCCTAGTGCCTCTGAAAAAGCCAGGGAACACTTGTGCTCATGTAAACTGAGCAAAGCTTCCAAGGTTCATTTCATTCGGCAATAGTTTAAAGGCTGAAGCTTCTAGTCATTAAACATCCAGAAGGCACTGCTCTGTAGTGTTAAGAGTTGACTGAAAGTCATGGCTTTTTTAATTGTTTTCTAATGCTGCTATCAAAGTAGTTTTAGATGTTGGAGCAAAGAAGCACTGGGAGTTGGACTTGATGATCCTTATGGGTCCCTTCCAACTTAAGACATTCTATGATTCTATGAAGTATCTGTATGTGATAGATTTAACATAAAGATGCTAATTTTTAAAGGGAGGACATTATTTATTTATTTTTTTATCTTAGTTTGATGAAGTTTAGCTGCAACTTGAGTGTGTGTACACTGAAGTGTAGAACCTCAGATCAAAACACTTGGTACAAATATTAATTAATTTTGGTGAGGCAGGTTTCTGCCTGAGGTTTTTTGGTAATAAAAGACATCAAATCACTTCTGTGCCCCTACTGTTTTTTTCGTTTTTTTCTCCCCTTCAAAGCTCAAAAATGACAGAATATCACAAAACAGCTATAAACTCTGCTATGAAGTAACACAATGTTGATGTGGTCACATAACCCTGAATCATTTTATCTAGTTTAGACCCTATATAGACTACTACAGCCTGCACTTTCTCCTGCTGTGATTGTTAAAAGAAGAATTACAAGATGAAAGAGTACACAAGAAAAGAAACAAAGTTTTGGGTGGAGAAGATGAATTACTTCTATTTATAACTCATTTTGCTGCTGTGGCAAGAGAATAAATGAGTTTTAACAGAGGTGTAATTACAGCTTACATATTCTCCCGGGATCTTTGGGGTATGGTTCCTGAAGGACCAGTACAGATACTCAAAAAACTTGAGGTCAGATCCTAACCAACAGCCTGGAAACCGACATTCCAAATGCTTGAAGTCATCATGAGGATCAGTGCTCCATCAACACTTGGGTTTCTTAGTGAAGCCTCTCTGATTTACTATTGTGAAGGGGATCATGTTTTCTTTTCCATATATGATACTATTTTTTTTTACATACACAAATTGAGAAATTACATCAACATAATGGCCTCAGTAAACATAGCTGGATCCTGTTGCACTGTGAATGAAAATTCATAGAATCAAATTGTAATATAGGTTATTTATTCATAAAAGCATTCTGTGACCCTTGATACAGCCAAAGCTCTAGTTACTGCTAAAGCAGTCCAGCAGAGATAAAGTACAAATTCCATAGTCATAATCCATCATACTTTGTAGAATGACTATACAAGTAATACCTTGTTTTACAGTATTGCAAAGACAATTGTATCACAAAATAATTTGCATGACTGAAATGAAAAAACTGAAGAAAATACAAGGTTTTGACCATTGAAACTCTACTGCCTATCTGTTTCAAATAAGATATGGCACCATCTATTTTATTTATTAAATACTTCTACAAAAGGCTTAAGAGGTATAAATACTTTGGAGAGCAACCAACGCTAATTATTGATTACAACTGGCACATAGTTAAATAAGGAAACATTTTCAATGAACACTGGCAGAAGCACTGTTTGTTTTAGCACTGTAACACACAGTTCAGAAACCCTTTCAGGCTTGTGAAAAGTTTTATTTTTAATTCTTTATTTTTTCTTTTTCCTTCTGCACAAGCAGGATGGCAATACTTCATTAATTCAAGCAGAAAATAAAGTTTGCCTTCTAGACTCACAGAGATAATGATCTGTCTTTGCCTATCAAGAAGTCATGTCCAGGTAACTTTTTTCTCTCTAGTAACAGTAAGTGTACAGAGCAATTAAGGGTTGTTAAGAAGTTAGAGGGAATAATAATTCCCTCTAAACCACATATTTCTGTAATAACATTGGCAGGAGTATACCTGAGAGAACTGAGTAAGGATGAAATGGAAATATTATGTCAGTTCCACAGAACATCTGCTAGAAGTTTTGTGACAGAACTTTCAAAAAATACAAATTTGACATTATGGACAAGATTTCTGAAAATTAATTCTAGTTTAGGACTTCACTCTGGTGAAATCAAGGAATGTCTGTAATTGGTGAAAGGAGATGCAGTCAAACTGGAGAATTTTTCTGGGGAATGTAGTTGAGCTGATGGCAGTCAATGGACTCAGTTGTAGTAGCATATGCCTTTCGTTTTAAGATCTGTCATAACAGACAGATAAGTGATGTCCCTCTTGTATCTTCTACACAGCAAACTTTAAAGAAAAAAACCTGCAAGGAGAGGTTAAGTGGTTTCTGTAACATGAAAACAAGCAAAGGTATTTTATTAAATTAGAACCAAACTGGATTTCTAAATTTTTTGTTATCAACACCAAAACAAATCTCTTTTTTATAAATAGACTTTTGACAATATATTACCAATTGAATTTATATACCAGACAGACTTCCTTTCAATACCTTATCATCTGTTTCCCATTACCCTATGTTTTGTCACATGTGCCTTGCGTGTCTATTTTGCACATTTTTATTTTACAAGTTTGCAATTGGGTTTACACCATACAGGTGGATCTATGTTAAGAACTGTGGGCACAGCACTGTTTTAGACAAAAAATTTCAGGATTCTTAATTGTAATCTGTTCAAGGCAAATGTCCATTATAAATATTATTTGATTCCAGTAACCCAAAGAACCCATATTAATTGATGCTTTTAGTGCTGTGTTGCAGAAAGACCAAGGAGGAGAGGAATGTTTTCCCAGACTGGCAGAGGATGAATGGCTGGAGCATTCAGGTATCATAGGTTCTTGCCCATTTTATGCCTAACAGCACTTATGTCTAATCACCACTTCCTAACAGTTACCATGCATTGAAGATGAACAAATATTGGTAGTGATTTCTTTTCTAGGGTTCAGTGCTAAGGAGAAAAGCTGAACCAAGCATATTAGTAAAATATAACTTTATAACTGCATTATAGACAGAAAAGTGCATATGTAGATTCCTAACTAAGTCTACACTTTCTGCTTTCAACAAATTGAGCAGAAGAAATACACTTACGATGAGTGGAAATTAGAACATGCTAGGAATATTTTAATGTATTATTGAATTATATTTATACCAGAAAGTTCAGACTAATGGTCGGAAATTCTGGAAAACTTGTGTCAATTTTTAAGGTTTGTTCACACTAATTCTGTACATCATATGTATATATGACGTAAAAAATCACAGAATATGTCTGAGGAATGTGCTTCCTTATTATGAAACTGGATCTAAGAACTTGGGACTCTTGAAAACCTGTGTTTATTTATACAATAGGAAAATACACAAACTTACTTATATTATGAAGAATTTTCTTCTTAAAACAATTAACAGAGTCTTATAACTGAATAATTAACAAACTTACTAATATTAATAGTCTCAATAGCTCACTAATATATGGCAAGAGAACGTTTTGAATTACCAACACAAATTTCTTACTGCCATTGCCATTGTCCTCCATTTATTGTTAACCACTGACGTAAACATAACAGTAGATGAATCACTGTCAACACACCTGTGTGTATGTCACTTGATTTAACTCCACTGGCATCAGCTGAGTCAGACTGATTTACCTCAATTGCAAATTTGCCCTGTGGTTCGTATTTCAGACACCGTTTTGCTTACCAAATATGAAAAGAAACATTTGACCTTTTGAGAAAACGTGACATGCAAACAACAGCTATCTTCATGAGTGGGATACAAAGAGTATTTAGGTAATCAGCAAAGGAGCAATTCTTTCCAAAAAGGTATAAATTAAGTCTATTTGCTGGAATGTTGCTCAATTCCTGCCCCTTACTTTTGCATTGGCTGCATAATCCTTACCACATGTTGCCACTAAGTACTGTATTCCTTCACCTGTTTAGAGCCTTTGCATGGGTGAAAATAGTCACAAAGAAACAAGCACATACTTGCAATTCGAACAGAAAACCCCACAGCATTTAGGTGTATGTGAATCTCATTTCATTCCAATGAGATATTTTCTGCAAGTATCCGTTCACTTTCCCAATATGATTTACAGACCAACCACAAAATCACCACCTATCGAATACAGCCAGCAAGTACAAGTTTCCTTAAAACAGAGTAAGTATTTTCACAACGCCAGCCATGAATTTGGAATAACGCCAACAAAACACCACTGGGTGCCTTAAACCTCTTAAAAGAGAAATATGTTATCCATTAAACTGTCCTATGATTATCTGTATTACATCTTAAAAAAATACTGATATGTTCCTAGGGATGAAGTTTACTGAACTCCAAACAACACATTATCCAAAGTTCAAGCAACCAAGGAGATACTAAGCAGACATTTGGTCAAAGATACTGAATATTGTACTTCCGTGCATTTCTAAACTCATATCATAAATGGTCTCCGCTAATAAAATGAGCATGAGGAAGATATTGTTTGCTTATCTTCTGCAGTCTGAGAAAATACTTAGGCTGAAGTTAAAGCCTGATGGATTGAAAATTTTTATCTCCCAGTGAATTTCACAGCTTCGTAATATCTTTGTCCATTTGTGAACACCATATTCTGCAAAAAAAAGAAATTAAAGTCAACCCAAAAACATGCATAAAACTTCAAATATACTTCATTTATGCATGTTTTAAATATTGCAATCAACTATAACTCAAAGCTACATACCACTTTTAGATGATTATTTTATATTCAATGACTTCATGTTGAGTATCACAAAAATTTTGGTAATAAAAAAATCCTTATCAGTTGAAAATGTTTTGAAGAAAGAATGAAATACTGCTGAGCATTATATTTTCCACTATCCAGTAAACTGATCCTGTATAAATTAGCTGCATTAGCTTTCCTTGGATTAGAATCTCGACTGCAGGAAATTTAAAATATCAACCAAAACTAAGAGAGCTATCTCAGTAGATGATGTCCTTATTATTAAACTGCTCCTACATTTGAGTCACTATTCAAGTTCAAAAGAATCAACTAATGAGGTCTTTTTTTTCTTTAATAGTTTCTTTCCAGTCAGCTAACTGGGGGACAGGTGGTGGCCGAGATGTAATTTCTGCAGAAATTATAAGAGTTAGTCACTTAACATGGGATTTCAAAATTCTCTTCTTTTTGGAAACCAGAGCAATTGCATGTTGTCCAACATGCAGAGCTGGTGCCATTGTCTGGAAGTTAGCAGTCTCTTTTCCTCCAGAGTGTTGGTTTACTCTTCACTAATCCAAACAAGTTGAGTGGCAAAAGCTGTAAATATAACCTCTTAGGTGTGACCTTGAAGAAGTAACTCAATTGACTCAATTTTATATTTATTCAGCCTTGATGCACTTGTAGCATCATTTGTTATATGAGCTTTTCAGGTTTCTCAGCCAACTTAGTGCGTTTCATTTTAATGCTTTTCTCCTGTCTTTATTTCCATACATCTTCATCACCAGCACTCCAGTTCAAGCTGCTGCTGAAGGGTTAAGCAGGAGATATTTTTTAAATGTAAACTCAGACAAATGTTAGCACAGAGCAGCTACTGGAAGTACAGAGATAGAAGGCCATTAAGTGGCCTAATTAAATTAATCAGAAATAATGGACTGTCTTGAGGAGGAATAATATAAACACATAACACTAATCTCACAAGCCCGAATACAATAATTTGAGACTCCAAGACTCATTGATTTAATACAGTATTTAGTGATAGAGGAAGTGTTTAGAAGAGATCAGAATGACTTCTCTTGTGTGATAAAATTTATAACTCTCTGATTCAAAGTCTTACTGTAACGTTTTAAAATAATTCACAATTAGAGTTTCCTTTTGACATTGATACCAGTTAGAAAGGTTTTCGCAATGTATTCTTAATAGGCTGTTAATACCAGGACAAGATTAAGGGATTTGTCCTATAATTCAGAGGTGCATGTAGCTGCTGCTAAAATGAATGAACAGATCTACTCATATTGATCACTGTAGAACACGTTCTTTGACGTTCACGCCCATCTTTCCATATGCCATTTAGGAAAAACTAACTGCATGGGCTGACAGTTTTTAACTTGTCTAATTCTTTTTCTAATCTTTCTCATATCTATCTGGTTTTCATTTTGTGACTGTAATGGAAATGTATGTCCCCTTTTCCCTTTATTTTGTACCTCAGTTTTCAAATATCAATATTAAAAAAAAAAAAAAAAAAAAGAATTTAGGGGCTTTGTTTTGTTGTTGTTCTTGTGGTTGTGTGGTTTATTCTCGTGTTTTTTGGGTTTTAGGTTCTTTGGGGGGGGGGGGCTGGGGGAGGAGGGCTGTTGTGGGCTGTTTTGGGCACGGTTGTTGGTTTTTTTTTTTAAGAAAAAAACCAACCAACCCACCCCCCAAAAAAAGAATACAAACCAACCCCACAAGAACAACAAAACAAACCCTGAAACAAAACACATTCTGCTAGAATATCTGTCCTACTCTATTTTGTCTTTGTTGAGATATTTGGTCCTGTATGTCTAATACATTATACGTGCTTGACGATACTGTTAGCAAGAAAATTTTAGCTGTACGAATCTTGTAAAACATACTCAGTTCTTAGACTTTACATCAGTGTACTTCAGAAAAATAATGCCAATTAACTAGATTACTTTTACCTTATTATATGACTGTGTAAATCCGCTTGGTTCAGAATTAATTTTAATTCAGTTTATCTTAGTTTACCCAGGAAGTAGATTATGTTAAATGAGATTTAGGTCACATTAATTTTTAGGGAGAGTATTCACATAATTGTTTATATGGTTGAACTAATGCAATTTAAATTGACACTTTTAGAACATTTACATTATTTTTTCCCATGCCCTCATGTAGATTTACCTTTCCTCTTCTTCCAAGTCTGTTCTTTCAAAAGTTCCTGGTGTCTCTTGTATGCCTATAGGACTGGGCAGAATTCATTGCATTTCTGCTAGGCTATTTTATAAGCCTATCTGTTCCTGCTTGTACCCACTTATTATGAAACAAATACTTGATATAAGTACAGGATCTCTCTTCGTTATGGGTTATTTCTGTTCCTTTATGAAGACTCACTGTTACTAGGGCATTTGTAAAGGAACAATTACAGCCTTTAGGATATTGCAGGCTGGCAGATGTCATGTTCTTGTCATTTAAGAGTCTGAGCCTATTTAAGATTGTCGAGAAGAAAAGTCATTGCTGATACTATAACTTTGTCCTTGATGCTCTTCATAAAATTCTAAAAATCATTTGCTGACAGAAATCATGCTAATGTGGGTGTACTATATTTTCTTCATAAATGCAGGTCAGCTCAATGGTGTATTGGCTAAACCATGCCCTCTTTAACATAGAACATTGGCAGAGACCTCTCAGATCATCAGGTTCACCCATGGTATCACAGGCACTAAAGTTAGATGAGCTGTTTGTCCCCACAATTCCTAGCAGGAGGTTCAGAAACTCAGATAGATATCTTCTAATACCCTGCCTAAAGATATTGATGAACAGATAATGTGCCTTTTGTACTGTTTTTTGTGGATTATACATCTCTTGATCCTAAGATAATTAATGGAACATCATCCCTGATTAACCTACATTTTACTGCAGTAAACCAGGGTCACAAATTTTCCCTTAAGTGAGATTATGACTACAATAGCCAGTCTAAGCATATGTACCAGTTTTATTTCATCTTTTCCTATTCATTCAAAAAAATGAAGATTTTCTGTAAGCTATTTAAAAAAATTATTACTACCCTGTCTTTACTGATACATAGCATTTGCCTTGCTCTAGGATCAAGGTGTCTCTTTTTCTTAAATGTCTATGAGCACAAACCTCTTCATAAAAGAAACTAAAACTAATTTTATCTTGCATTCCACAGGCTTGTGGTGGCTTGGTGCTCAATCCAGACAAAAGTACAAAAGAAATTACGAAACTTCTTTATATTGCTAACTACATAGTTATTGATCAGAGTCTGACCCTAAATATTTCCTAAATTCAGGTCAGGCATGAAGCAATCTCCAAATAGTTGTATAGTTCTGAGGTATAAGATGCAATGCAAAAGGGTAGTCTAGCAATGAAGCAAAGAAATAGATTAGCCAGATCCTTTTTTCTCATGCATTTTTGGTACTGATTCATAGAATCATAGAATAGTCATGGTTGCAAAGGACCTTTAGATCATCTAGTTCCAACCCCCCTGCCATGAGCAGGGACACCTCGCACTAAACCATGTCGCCCAAGGCTCTGTCCGACCTGGCCTTGAACACTGCCAGGGATGGAGCATTCACAACTTCCTTGGGCAATCCATTCCAGTGCCACACCACCCTCACTGTAAAGAACTTCTTCCTTATATCTAATCTAAACTTCCCCTCTTTAAGTTTGAACCCGTTACCCCTTGTCCTACCACTACAGTCCCTAAGGAAGAGTCCCTCCCCAGCATCCTTATAGGCTCCCTTCAGATGCTGGAAGGCTGCTATGAGGTCTCCATGCAGCCTTCTCTTCTCCAGGCTGAACAGCCCCAACTTTCTCAGCCTGTCTTCATACGGGAGGTGCTCCAGCCCCCTTATCATCCTCGTGGCCCTCCTCTGGACTTGCTCCAACAGCTCCATGTCCTTTTTATGTTGAGGACACCAGAATGGTACACAATACTCCAAGTGAGGTCTCACGAGAGCAGAGTAGAGGGGCAGGATCACCTCCTTTGACCTGCTGGTCACGCTTCTCTTGATGCAGCCCAGGATACGGTTGACTTTCTGGGCTGCAAGCGCACACTGCTGGCTCATGTTAAGCTTCTCATCAACCCACACCCCCAAGTCCTTCTCCGCAGGGCTGCTCTAAATCTCTTCTCTGCCCAACCTGTAGCTGTGCTTGGGATTGCCCCGACCCAGGGGTAGGACCTTGCACTTGGCTTGGTTAAAATTCATAAGGTTGGCATCGGCACACCTCACAAGGGTGTCAAGGTCCCTCTGGATGGCATCCCTTCCCTCCAGTGTATCAACCGAACCACGCAGCTTGGTGTCATTGGCAAACTTGCTGAGGGCACACTCAATCCCACTGTCCATGTCGCCGACAAAGATGTTGAACAGGACCAGTCCCAACACCGATCCCTGAGGGACACCACTCATGAATGTAAAATTCTGGGAAAACAATGTAGGGGTTTATCCAAAAAAGAGTTATGGAAAGAATTCACATTAGCTACTTGTGAAATAAGTATTTATTCTATTAAAAACTTTCTGTGTAATAAAACAGCAGTAATTTACATTACTAACCCATACTGAAAACAGGCACTTGCAATGTTCCTTACCTGTTACTTTAAAGAAACATTGCAAAAGCTAGGAGGTCTAAAATTTTATATAAATGTACTTGCAAACTTCATTTAAACCGCTTGCACACAAGCAAAAATAATCAATATTTGCTAAAGAATAATTCTGATGCTCTTTGGGAGAAAAATAAAACAAAATAAATATACAAAATACGAAATTAACAGCCTCATTCTGCTGTTTCAACCCGCATTATTAAAGGAGCTTAGCTTAACCTCCACAAGAAACACCATAAATAAGAAGTGCATAATGCACTTCTTGAGAATGAAAAAAGTTTCATATGGGACACAAGCTCAGCCCAACACAGGAAAGTCAAATTACGCCACTGGAAGAGGAAATCCTTTTTACAGCAAACATTCCTATCATACCAGTTCAGGATCCTGTAACAGCAAAATTGTACAGCAGAAGGTTTTGTTGGCACAAGTGTCAAATCCTTATGGATAGTATGATATTATGGTTACTTTGGTTTATATCAGAAATGGGCTTCAGATCAGGAAAAAAAATCAAACCAAAACAAGACAAAAAAAAAACCCAAACAAAAAAACCCACCAACACCCAAACACACATACATTCATCCCATGTTTTATTTACTTTCTTCCATTCAAATTTAGCTACTCTGGTATTACCCTGAGTTATTGTCGTGGTTTGAGCCCAGCCGGTAACTCAGAACCACACAGCCGCTCGCTCACTCCCCCCCCCCCCTTCTTCCTCCCCCCGCTCCCGGAGGGATGGGGAGGAGAATGGGAAGAATGCAACTCCCACGGGTTGAGATAAGAGCAGTCCCGCAACTAAGGTATAATACAAAACCACTACTGCTACCACCAATGATAATAACGATTAGTGAAATAACAAGGGGAGACGATACAATTGCTCACCACCCGCCGACCGATACCCAGCCCCACCCGAGCAGTGATCTGGGCCTTCCGGGTAACTCCCCCCGGTTTATACACTGGGCATGACGTGCTGTGGTATGGAATACCCCTTTGGCTAGTTTGGGTCAGGTGTCCTGTCTCTGCTTCCTCCCGGCTTCCCCTCCTCCCTGGCAAAGCATGAGACTGAGAAAGTCCTTGGTTAGAATAAACATTACTTAGCAACAACTAAAAACATCGGTGTTATCAGCGTTGTTCCCAGGCTGAAAGTTAAAAAACACAGCACTGCACCAGCTACTAAGCAGGAGAAAAAATGACTGCTATAGCTGAACCCAGGACAGTATCCACCCCTTATTCCATACCATTCACGTCATGCTCAGATCCCACATCTCTCAGCACACCATCACCCCTGTCCCATATATACACATATATATACACCCACACCCACACACAGAGAAAGATATCGTTCCCTAGTCCATGGACCAATCCCTGTAAAATTGCTGAACTCATCCAGTCCATGATGTCAGGCTCCATCTCTTGTAATAGTCTTTCAGGGCAGGAGGGACGGTACATAGTGTTGGGTTGTTGCCTGCTGATGATACCGCCAAACTCATCTGGTCACTGCTGAGCTCGTCTGGTTTCCTCAAAATTCATTCTTTGTTGAGGTGATGATCGGAGGGAAGTCAGGGTCAATGGCTGGTGACCTGAAGATATCTAGCTGGTGGGCTATAAAAGTGTTATAGAGCAGGCAACAGCGTACAATTGAGTTCATTGGCTGTTTTCCCCCAAAATCAAATCCCCTTGAGGTACACATCGGACTTCCCCATCTTCCCGCATTACCCACCAAGTATATCCAGGTCCCTGAGCAAAAGCAACACCACGAGTGGGTTTGCCTTTACCTGAAGCAGGAATAACCCAGACTGTCTTCCCCAACAAATTCTTTATGTGCACCACAGGAACTTTATCCCCCTCTACAGTACGTAAAAGTTCTGATTGGGCTGGGCCAGCCCTGTTGGCAGATCCCCTACTGTTGACCAACCAGGTGGCTTTTGGTAAATGTGTATCCCAGTGTTTGAAAGTCCCACCACCCATTGCTCTCAGTGTAGTTTTTAACAGCCCATTGTACCGTTCGATTTTCCCAGAGGCTGGTGCATGGTAGGGGATGTGATATACCCACTCAATGCCATGCTCTTTGGCCCAAGTGTCTATGAGGTTGTTCCGGAAATGAGTCCCATTGTCTGACTCAATTCTCTCTGGGGTGCCGTGTTGCCACAAGACTTGTTTCTCAAGGCCCAGGATAGTGTTCCGGGCAGTGGCATGGGACACAGCGTATGTTTCCAGCCAGCCGGTGGTTGCTTCCACCATGGTAAGCACATAGCGCTTGCCCTGGCGGGTTGGTGGGAGTGTGATATAGTCAATCTGCCAGGCCTCCCCATATTTGTACTTCAGCCATCGTCCTCCATACCAGAGAGGCTTTAACCGCTTGGCTTGCTTAATTGCAGCACATGTTTCACATTCGTGAATAACCTGGGCAATAGTGTCCATCGTTAAGTCCACCCCTCGATCACGAGCCCATCTATATGTTGCATCTCTGCCTTGATGGCCTGAGGTGTCATGGGCCCACCGGGCTAAAAATAATTCACCCTTATGTTGCCAATCCAAGTCCATCTGAGCCACTTTAATCTTAGCAGCTTTATCCACTTGCTGGTTATTCTGGTGTTCCTCAGTGGCCCGACTCTTGGGTACATGAGCATCTACGTGGCGTACCTTCACCACCAGGTTCTGCACCCGAGCAGCGATATCTTGCCACAATGCAGCAGCCCAGATGGGTTTACTTCTGCGTTGCCAGTTGCTCTGCTTCCATTGCTGCAACCACCCCCACAGGGCATTTGCCACCATCCATGAGTCAGTATAGAGATAAAGTACTGGCCATTTTTCTCGTTCAGCAATGTCCAAGGCCAGCTGGATGGCTTTCACCTCTGCAAATTGACTCGATTCACCCTCTCCCTCAGCAGTTTCTGCAACTTGTCGCAGGGGACTCCACACAGCTGCCTTCCATCTCCGATGCTTTCCCACAATACGGCAGGACCCATCAGTAAACAAGGCATATTGCTTTTCACTCTCTGACAGTTCATTATATGGTGGGGCCTCTTCAGCACACGTCACCTCCTCTTCTGGTGACATCCCAAAATCTTTGCCCTCTGGCCAGTCCATGATGACTTCTAGAATTCCTGGACGACTGGGATTTCCTATTCAAGCTCGTTGTGTAATTAGTGCGGCCCACTTACTCCATGTAGCATCAGTTGCATGATGTGTAGAGGAGACCCTGCCTTTGAACATCCAGCCCAGCACAGGCAACCGGGGTGCCAGGAGGAGCTGCGCTTCAGTTCCAATCACTTCTGAGGCAGCTCGAACCCCTTCATAGGCTGCCAGTATCTCTTTTTCAGTGGGAGTGTAGCTGGCCTCGGATCCTTTATATCCCCGACTCCAAAAGCCAAGGGGTCGACCTCGAGTCTCCCCTGGAGCTTTCTGCCAGAGGCTCCAGGTAGGACCATTCTCCCCAGCTGCGGTATAGAGCACATTTTTCACATCTGGCCCGGCCCGGACTGGTCCAAGGGCTACTGCATGAACTATTTCTCGTTTAATTTGTTCAAAGGCTTGTTGTTGCTCAGGGCCCCATTTGAAATCATTCTTCTTCCGGGTCACGTGGTAGAGAGGGCTTACAATCAGACTGTAATTTGGGATGTGCATTCTCCAGAACCCCACAACACCTAAGAAAGCTTGTGTTTCTTTCTTGTTAGTTGGTGGAGACATTGCTGTTATCTTGTTGATCACGTCTGTGGGGATCTGGCGGCGTCCATCTTGCCATTTTATTCCCAAAAATTGAATCTCCTGTGCAGGTCCCTTGACCTTATTCCGTTTTATGGCAAAACCGGCCTTCAGCAGGATTTGGATTATCTTCCTCCCTTTCTCAAAAACTTCTTCCGCTGTATCACCCCACACGATGATGTCATCAATGTATTGCAGGTGTTCTGGAGCTTGCCCCTGTTCCAGTGCAGTCTGGATCAATCCATGGCAGATGGTAGGGCTGTGTTTCCACCCCTGGGTCAGTCGGTTCCAAGTGTACTGGACACCCCTCCAAGTGAAAGCAAACTGTGGCCTGCATTCTGCTGCCAAAGGGATTGAGAAAAATGCATTGGCAATGTCAATTGTGGCATACCACTTGGCTGCCTTTGACTCCAGTTCATACTGAAGTTCTAACATGTCCGGTACGGCAGCACTCAATGGTGGTGTGACTTCGTTCAGGCCACGATAGTCTACTGTTAATCTCCACTCTCCATTAGACTTTTGCACTGGCCATATGGGGCTATTAAAGGGTGAGCGGGTCCTACTGATCACTCCTTGGCTCTCCAGTCTGCGGATCAGCTTATGGATGGGAATCAAGGAGTCTCGGTTGGTGCGATATTGCCGCCGGTGCACTGTTGTGGTCGCAATTGGCACTTGTTGTTCTTCGACCTTCAGCAACCCCACAACAGAAGGATCCTCTGAGAGACCGGGTAAGGTGGACAGCTGCTTAATTTCCTCTGTCTCCAAGGCAGCGATACCAAAAGCCCATCTATACCCTTTTGGGTCTTTGAAATACCCTCTCCTGAGATAGTCTATGCCAAGGATGCATGGAGCCCCTGGACCAGTTACAATGGGGTGCTTTTGCCACTTCCTCCCAGTCAGGCTGATTTCAGCTTCCAGCATAGTTAACGCTTGGGATCCTCCTGTCACTCCAGAAATAGAAATGGGTTTCACCCCTTGATACCTTGATGGCATCAGAGTACACTGTGCACCGGTATCTACTAGAGCCTTATACTTCTGTGGGACTGATGTGCCAGGCCATCTGATCCACACAGTCCAGTAAACCCGATTATCCCTCTCCTCCACCTGGCTGGAGGCAGGGCCCCTCTAATAGTGATCACAAAATTCTCCACTTCTGTCTTGTAGAAAGGGATTAGTATTCCTTATCACAGGAGCTGGAGTAAAATCAGCTCTTTTGCTCCATCTGGGAAACTGCTCGCCAGAGACTGGAGCAGCAGCTTTCCTGGGAGGATCATCCTTGACCATTGTTCTCCTCTTCAGTTCACGCACCCGTTGCTCCAGAGCTGAAGTAGGTTTTCCATCCCACTTTCTCATGTCTTCTCCATGATCCCGCAGGTAAAACCATAGGGTGGCCCGTGGCGTGTACCTCCTATATTTTCTTTCTCGAGCAGTAGGGCGCCTTCTGTTGATAGCTGAGACATGGGTTGGTACGCGTGGAGAGCTGGATAGATCGGATAAATCGTCTCTCAATTGTTTGAACTCCTGGGACAGTTTTTCCACAGCTGAAATGATGGAAGGGGTGAGATTGTCTTCGAACTCTCGGAGTTGACGAATCAGGAAATCCACTGTTGGTGATACTGCGTCATTCCAGGTCATTGATGCCAATGTGTGGGCATACGATGATGGCGCACTCCGTGTAAGTTTCCGCCACATGGGTCGTGTACATTCGACTTCATCTGGGTCTACGGATGTGTTCCTGGAATCCGGCCTACAATAGATCATCTCTATAATGGCTGATTCCCTCAGGGACTGGATGCCTTTCTCTATCGTGGTCCAGTTGGCTGAGCGATTCGTAATATCGTCTTTGTAGGGAAACCTTTCCTTCACAGCTGCCAGGAGCCGCCTCCAAAGACTGAGGGCTCGCTTCTCTCTTGCAATCACTTTGTCAATTCCTCCTTCCTTAGCAAGTGATCCCAGCTGCTTGGCTTCCCTACCTTCTAGTTCATGACCGTCGGCCCCATTGTCCCAGCACCGGAGCAACCAGGTGACAATGTGCTCCCCTGGAAGACGGGTGAAATCTTTTCGCATATTCCGTAGTTCGGTTGAGGTCCGGGGTCGAGAAGTGACCTCTTCTTCTTCTTCCTCTTCCTCTGACCCACGTAGTAGTAACTCTTGTTCAGGTGCTTTGCATATAGTAATGGCACTGGGTCTTCATCTTTCTTCGCTTCACGGGTTGCTCTTTGTGCCTTTCGTTTGCTTTTGCTTACAGGGGCAACAGACATTGTCACAAACTGGACATTTGGTTTAGCTGCAGTGTTTGTCACTGTGGTTGGAGTGGCTGCAGTGTCTGCCACTAGGATTGGAGTGGTTGCAATGTCTATTGCTGGGGTTGGTGCAGCTGTTGTGCTTGGGAGTTGAGTAACACCAACAGCTGCATTATCTGTTGCTGTCGGGGTTTGAGTAGCTACTGTGCTTGTCACTGGGGTTGGTGTAGCTGCAGTGCTTGGAGTAGCCATATTGTCTGTTGCTGTCGGGGTTTGAATAGCTACTGTGCTTGTCACTGGGGTTGGTGTGGCTGCGGTGCTTGGAGTAGCCACCTTGTCTGTTGCTGTCGGGGTTTGAGTAGCTGTTGTGCTTGTCACTGGGGTTGGTGTAACTGCTGTATTTGAAGTTGGAGTAGTTGCGTTGTCTGTTGTGGTCAGGGTTTGAGTAGCTGTTGTGCTTGTCACTGGGGTTGATGTAGCTGCTGTACTTGGAGTAGCTGTGTTGACTGTTGTGGTCAGGGTCTGAGTAGCTGCTGTGCTTGTAGTTGGCATAGCTGCGTTGTCTGTTGCTTTGCCATCAGATCCAGAGACATTTTTTTCCCTTTGAAGGTGCTGGATAGTGTTGAGCAGGGCTCTGTAGGCATAGGCCAAGCCCCAGCACGTTGCCAAAATTTGTCCCTCTCTGGTATAACCAGGACGACAGCACACCTCGTTTAAGTGTTTTACTAGTTTTTCCGGATGTTGCACTTGTTCAGTGGTGAAGTTCCAAAGCACTGGAGGGGCCCACTGGCCTAGGTACTTGCCCATACTATCCCACACACCCTGCCACTCATAACTGTCCAGCCTCAGGGAAAATCTCCTGGTGGTCCTCCTATATCGTCGTCTAACCCTAGACCAGATTCGAACCTGA
Source organism: Strigops habroptila (assembly GCF_004027225.2). Lineage (NCBI taxonomy): Eukaryota > Metazoa > Chordata > Aves > Psittaciformes > Psittacidae > Strigops > Strigops habroptila. Next base: position 32,050,637 of record NC_046358.1, read on the forward strand.
TACTGCTGAATTTTTGACATTAAACGAAATAGGATGTTCCTACGACGGGATGGCCGTGGGTAAAACACACTCCGTATGTTTGCCAACATGCTGATCCCCAGCACAATCAGCAGGCAGGTTTCAAGGGTACTCAAAGGCCATCTAAAACCTTCAGAACTCTCAATTGCTGTTGCAAATAGGCTGGTGGGGGAACGGGGGGTGAAAGAGAATGCTTCCTTCGTAAGTTTACCCCCCGAGGAGAAAAAAAAAGATATGCAATTGCTAAAATATTTCATTATATACCTCCCAATGTATAGTGGTGATGGCCACGCTGGAAGCACAAACCGGACCAGTTTCATGATCAATGAGTCTATTGTATTATAAGTCATTACCATGAAGTACAGTGAAACAAGAACCTTAGCCCAGGCCCCCCAGCCGATAAACGCTAAAACAGCAAATAGCGGCTGTAAGTAAGGTACAACATGCTGAAACTCTGAGATCAAGCGCAACACGTCTGAGAGCCAAATAATCACCATTGTGACGAGTAGTAACAATGAATGCTTATCACAAATATGATTAAACACACTCTGGTCAGATCTGTCGTTATCTCAACCTTTCGAGCCCCACGTTGGGCGCCAAAAAGAACTGTCGTGGTTTGAGCCCAGCCGGTAACTCAGAACCACACAGCCGCTCGCTCACTCCGCCCCCCCCTTCTTCCTCCCCCCGCTCCCGGAGGGATGGGGAGGAGAATGGGAAGAATGCAACTCCCACGGGTTGAGATAAGAGCAGTCCCGCAACTAAGGTATAACACAAAACCACTACTGCTACCACCAATGATAATAACGATTAGTGAAATAACAAGGGGAGAGGATACAATTGCTCACCACCCGCCGACCGATACCCAGCCCGACCCGAGCAGTGATCTGGGCCTTCCGGGTAACTCCCCCCGGTTTATACACTGGGCATGACGTGCTGTGGTATGGAATACCCCTTTGGCTAGTTTGGGTCAGGTGTCCTGTCTCTGCTTCCTCCCGGCTTCCCCTCCTCCCTGGCAAAGCATGAGACTGAGAAAGTCCTTGGTTAGAATAAACATTACTTAGCAACAACTAAAAACATCGGTGTTATCAGCGTTGTTCCCAGGCTGAAAGTTAAAAAACACAGCACTGCACCAGCTACTAAGCAGGAGAAAAAATGACTGCTATAGCTGAACCCAGGACAGTTATATATGGTGAAAATGTGCCCATTTTCTGATTCCTATTTGTACTTAATGAAATGAATCCCAGAAAATTATCTGATTTTACATTACTTTTTGTTGATTAGTATCTACATTGAACTGAATAGCTGGTAATATTTCCTCTTTCTTAGATTCATAGCTAAACCCAGAAAAGTTAGTCACCTTCAGTTTAAGGATTTTAATTTTTCTGGATAGGATTTGTAACACTGGAGTCCTTGTCTACATTGGAGGTACCCCATGCTGCCACTGTCCTAAGCCCAAAAATAGCCTGTGTTTAACTGAAGCCTACATGACTTCCATATCTCAAAGGATTCATTATATGAATTAATCACCTTTAAGTTCTTGTTTACTAATAAAATAAAAAATATATAAGAGAGGAAGGAAAAGCAGGGAGTTTTGTGAGTTTGTGGGTTTTGGTTTTGTGGGCTTTTCTTTGGGTAAGTCAAGGCAGCTGATAATGTTATTCCTTTCACAGCACCTTCACATCCTTTCATTTGACATCTCTGTCTTTAGTCCTTGCAAAGCAGAGTTATCACAAAAACACTGTGGCTAATATGGAAATATTAGAATACTGAAAATATAAGCAAGACTCATTATTAGAATGTTAATTTAAAAAAAAAAAAGTGTTCCATGACAAAGGCGATGATGCCTGAAATGGGTTCTGGAATGATGTTCTGAATCATTCAGTTACAATACACATTGAACTCCCTTCCTACAGAGTAGAAACAAATATATATCCACTTCTGAATATCCCACGATGCCATAGTCCAATATCCTTTACACTGCCTAACAATGTTATGAAACTATGAGCAACTATTGATACTCGATTTTAGCTTTGAACTGTTCTTCTGTCCACTAATAAGAAAACTTTCCCTTGTTATCCTTTGAGACACAACGCACACTTTGTTATTGTCTACACCTTCTTAATGTTCTTGCTCTTAAATAGGTATTATTAAACTCCGCACATTTGCTGAAATTCTTTATAAAGTAAGCCTATTTATTGTTACTGCTATATGATATGTTCCAAACTCTATTTTCAGAAACTTTTTTTTTTCTTCAGAGACCACTTAAAATTCCTAATTTATAGTATACAGTAGGTATGATGCGTCATTGTCTCTTCAGGAAAAGTCATTTTCCCTATAAGGATGGCAATTTTATACTGGAACATTCATAATAAAAAACATTTCAATGCCTCAGGAAGGTAAGCTGTGTTTTCCTGTGTGTGGTTGGCATTCCTGCTAAAGTGGCAACTCCTTCCTTAGCCAGGTTTTCTTGGAAGATGAAAGTACAGAATAACATAATGTAAACGATAATAAAGGGGCCTAGACTTTCAGCACCTTTGAGAGCCAGAAACCTACAGCAATCCTGTGCCTGGAGAAGCTGTCTTGGGAGAGATATTTAATGAAGATGCATTGTAATTGTGAGAAAAGGAACTGTTCAGCAAAGCTTTATTGCATCTTTCCTCTATTTTTGGGCTGTCTTCAATTTTAGCTAGAAGATTGCTCATGGGAATCTTTATGCATCTTGCAAAAAGCAAACTGTAAAACAAATAACCAAGAAAAACAGAGGAATGCTCACCAGTAACATAACTTGCAAGTCCAGATAGAAACCACTCAAACTGACAGGATTAATGCTTGAAACATTGTTGTGAAGAACAAGGGCACCCATTCATACACAAACAATGCAAGTATTATACAAAGGGAAAATATTACTAATGCTGTGTTTCACCCCTCCCATTACACTCCCATATCTCCTGCCCCCATTTCTTAGCATTTCTGTTTCAGATTCTCTTTTAACGCTGAAATCTGTTTCATATTTTCCACCATTCTTTTTCTTTTTTGGGTCTTGCACAAACTTGTAAACCCTCCTTTGAAAAAAAAAATAAATATTATTACCTTCTTAGCATCTAGATTATTTTAGAAAGTACCACTAGAATGAAAAGCAGGGCTGTTAAACAGGCACTTCCCAACTCACCATTTCCCCTTACATTGCATCTTCCTTTTTGCTGTATGTTCCACACTTCAAGCTTAGCTGAAGTAAACCAAATACTATTGCTAACTGGTTCTAAGAATAAGTAAGAGATAATGGAAAATTCAGCATAGTACTACAGAAACTTCAGGGAAGATCAGCATATACATGTTTTCTAAAAGTAGCATACTATTCAAGTAGGTAATAGAGAAATAAAGAATACTTCCCCAGAGAATGGACATACTCTAGCTGTCTCCAGCTGAATGTAGATAGAAATATTGCAGAAATTAATATCTGGGTTATTCTGTGTTGGAAGAAGTACTCTGCAAAACTAATTAAATTAGTTTTCTCCTTACCAGACCTGCAAATTGTAACCTGGAGGAAGAAATGAGCACTTTCAAAATTTCTCTGTTGTAATATTAAAATTTTTAGCTAATTAACCTGTGAGAGATTATGTCTATTCTTTACTAATTACTGAGAACTTGTGAAAAAAGTGTGGAAGTCTCAAAAAATTCACCTTCGCTATAAATCGAAAAGATGAAGCAACATTTGCATCTAAAAGCTAATTTACACCTCACCTGATTTGACATAACACTAAAAATTGTTAAGGGATTTGGGGTGTATTTTAACAAAAAGTAGAACTAAATTTGTACCAGTAGTTTCAGACTACCTTTTAGTGAAGATATACAAAAGAAAATGTTGGATTTGGATCTTGAACATTAAAAAAAAAATCTCACAGAAATCGCACATAAAATCAGCTTCATGAGACTGAGTTTCTACTTCCTTTTTTCTCTCTGCCTTTTTTTTTTTTCGGCTACTGAATTATGTCTTAGCTTACAGGCTTTTTTTTTCTGTTTTGAAACAGAAAAGCCAATCACCCAAGACATTCAATCCCTTGAGGATGGGAAAAAAATAACAATTTTTGTTGGATGTCTCCATAGTTCATGGAGACATGGTCATACGGTAGACTATCCAAGCTCTTCATCAAAATATGGAACATCTTATGTTTCCATCCAAAACCCAAATCAGATAGTCAGGCTCAGATTCTCTACTACATTAAAAATGAGAAGATATCAGTACAATCTAATCGAGTGCTTTGGTTAAAGCATAGATGAGAGTCTGTTCTACTGAATTTCCTGTTTTTCCCTTACTAAATGGTTTCAGATGTCGTTTATGCTCTCACCTTCCCTCAGTCTTCTAAAAACAAAAAATGGTAACTTCTACCCATATTTGTTTTCCTGTTACCACTATCCAGTTTATCCACTGATCATAACTGGTATGATACAATCATGAGAGTTCAGCTAAATTTTACCACAAGAAATAAGCACTTCCCCTTCTCCACTTTCTTCTTCTAAATTTTACCAAACCAAAACAAACAAAATCTCCTACTTCATGTGAGTTTTCTTTTTATTTCTTACAAGATGATTTGTGGACTGTATAACAGTTCAGTAGTCACTACAGCAAGCTAATAGTTTATGTAATGAAGTGAATTCCAAATTTGAATAGAGCTCATAAGTAGTTAAAGTATGAAGTGATACACAAATTATTTTGTAAGACATTCAAGTTACAAATGCTTATTAGACTATAATACTCCTGATTCATAGCATGCCAGCTGCTAACAATCAGTTCTCAAATTCCTGTTATGCTTTTAAAGGTATTGTATTATCATTTTTGCTAAAGATACAGCATTTCAAGTTAATGTAAAAGAAAATGAAAAAATTGTTTCTTATTTCAGCTGTATCATGAAAAAAATTTCACAAATTTCTAGTTAACAACTCTATACTCACAAAATATAAGTTCATATATATTATAGTGTGTTGTTTCTAAACACAAGTGGTAAAGGTTGGAACACGAAATGTTCCTGAAAACTCAGAAATGAAAATTCTCCCCAAAATCAGAACAGATAACTTTCAGGCGTTTCCCTTAGTATCTTTTTTTTTTTCTTCTTCATATATTCTCTCTCCATTTCATATTTGTTCAATTTCAGCTTCAGAACACCACTGCCACAAAAGATGCCTTACTGTTCTTATTATGCCTGAGTTCATACCAGGACTTTTGCAGTGAACTGTAAAGTTGAATTTAGAGTAGCATGTGGAGGGGGAGTGGCTAAGAGAGACACAGCTCTCCCATTGCCCATGGAGCACACAGTGAGATGTTCACTCCATGCCATATGAGAGCGGGAAATCACTGTGCAACCTCTGCTCTATGAACACTGTAGAAGTATCTTACCTTGGGTCTACAGCAGAATTCCCACTGATGTTAATTACAACATGATAAAGGCTACTGTGAGAGTACAAGATATGTTGTTATGTCTCTGAAGACTGGTAACATGCAATTCCAAGTTCTGTTGATGAACTTGATGAAGTTAGGGCTGAGAATGTCCAGCCCACCCTTACAGCTTTTTCATCCTTATGTTTTCTTTCACAGATATGGTAAGTATGCTGACATTTCATGATCTGTACAAGATGAAGAGGGGAAGAGAGTGACATCATAATGACACAAATCAATATACTCCTTGAGCACATGACAAACTTCAAAACATGGAGAATCTCAGTACTACTGATTCAGCATACATATTTCTTTCTTGTGATAACACTCATTTTCCCCTCATCGACAGGGAGTCATTGTCACACATTTCTAACAGCAGAGAGCTTCTAGTGCTCCTTCAACTGAAATAGTCAATGCCCTATCTGGCATAGTTTTATACAAGTTACTTGCCCAGAAGTCAGAACTATGTATCTGGAAGCAAGCTTAATTTTTGTCAGCCCAATATCTAATCTCAGTCTCTACTGACTATTAGGTGCCTGAGGAATAAAAGTAACAAAATCCTCTACTGAAAACCTTAGTCCAGCAGCTCTTTATCTGAAATTCTTTCTTGTATTTCAGCTAAGGCAAAGGAAGTTTGGACACAGAAAAATGATATTTTCTCAGGGAGGATGAGAAGAGATTTATGCTGTATCTGGGCTTGTATAGCTAGGTCTTTGAGAAGATTAAAAAAGTCAGTTTATGCACTAAAAAAAAAATAAAAAAAAAATTGTATTCAGTTTTCTAGATGCCTACCAGTAAGTTCCAGAATCGCATTTTACTGACCCACATTAGCTGCATGAGATGTGCTTGCAATTCTTCTGCCTGTACAAAGGTATATGCTAGCTTCCTTCACTCTCATTTCTTTTTTTTTTTTTTGTAGCTTAGGGACAGAACACCTGTATGTAACACTGCTCTTGGGGTGATAAATACCGAAAGACAATAATGTTTTCAGCAGACTGAGAAGTATATGTAAAGTAATACAGTGGGAGCTGGAGATGCAGAATATTTTTTCATGTTTTGTCAAAAAGGAGGAAACAAAAAGTATTTAAAAGCTAGCATCTGAAAACTGTTATGAGATTATTCACAGTTAAGTGAAATAAAAAAACAATATGGCATCTGTTGACAGGTGAAGGGAATTTAATTTTAAAGGAAGTTGAAAATAAATATGAAGATCTCTGTTGAGTAAAGAGTCTTGGCAAGTAACTAAAAAAGAAAAAGTGTTGATGGGATATTAACCTAGGGAAAAAGTGTTCACAAATGTTTGAAAAGAGAGCAATCACCTCCTAAACCAATTCATTGTCTGCCACTGAGAATACAGATATTTGCCTGGAGATTACTATCAAAGACATGGGCATTACACTATAAACAAGATGTGCAAGGGGAGATTTTTCTAGGATTTATTAGCTGTTAACCAAAAGTAGGCTGATGGGATGTGAGGAGAGGCAGGTATATCTGCAGTAGATATGTGAGGTACAATAGGATCCTGTTCATAGCTTTACTGAATAATTACTTGCACTAGTTTCTGTGGCAAGGAAAAGCTCACACAAAGTACCTGCCTTGGTATGGTACCATGGGAAATCCATGGAGACTGGATTACATTTGCTACAAGCAGACAGAGGAAAGAGCACACTCTTCTGGACTCCAGTCCCCAGATTCACTCCTTAGTTAAAGCAACCTGGTGATGAACTAATTTGCTAGTATAAAACAGCACCAAATGCCCCCTTTTTTTTTCCCCCATAGTCCAGGAAGGAATATGGCCCAGGGAAGAACATAATTCTTGACTCCTAACTTCTTACAGCTGTTACTAAGCTGACACTGTTGATTTACTCCTCTCTCAGACGCAGTCCTGAAGTCACAGTGCAAAAATATATTTCCAATTGATGGTGTACTGAGGCCTCAGTCCTGGTGAAGAGTACACATTTTTGATACTCCATTCATGTGTTTACAGAAAAACAAGAAAGGACTGCAGCTTTTAAAACTATTAAAACATGCACTCCTTGACATTGGCCAAAATTTAGACTTTGTATAATTCCTTGCAGTGCCAAGTAGTGGATTGATGCATGCTGACAAGACCTGGAACGACCTCGAAGAACCTGAGAGCTCTTGATGTAGGTGACAGAAAATAATAAAAACCATCTAAAGTTACAAACAAAAAGAAAAAAAAAATGCATCAAAGTATATCAGGTTTTGGTAAAGAGACTGTGTAGAAACAACTAGGATGGCTAAATTTATACTTACAAGTGCATTTGGACAGGATTGCTGAGGTGACCTAATGCTGCTGCCAGAAGGGTCTCCCACCTTCATAGCCCACCCCAGCTCCTGGCCACTGATTCCCACCAGCTCGAGAACTCCTCTGGCTTCTCACTGAGCAGACACAACCGACTAATTTGGCAGAGAATTAAACCAGCATGAAAAGTTAGTATTTTCTGAGATTTGAGTCGGCCTGCCAGAGCAGAGATGAGTGCCAGGTCCAGGACTGCTCATCCAAGGTTGAGAAAGGATAGTGGGCAAAGCAGAGTGAAGCAAAGTGTATGAGACTGCCTCTCTCAGTGGGAATCAAACAAGTACAGCAGCTTATCTGGTTTATACAGCCAAACCCCAGTTTGTCTACTGCATTTCCACGTAGATATGCTTAGAGCAAAGTACTCCTGTTTTGAAATCAGAGATCTAATTATGTGGTGGGATTTTGTTGTGTCTTGGTTCATAGGCTTTCCATCATAGTAGGAAGGTTATTTAATACATATTCCTTCTTAGTATCACTAGGAACACTGGCATTAAGGCTTCAATCAATTCATTGAGATATTGTTAACATACACAAAAATCAGTGGTTACTTAATATTTTAAACTCAGTTATAGTGTTCTCTTATGCTACAGTTTCACAACAAACTACAGTTACTTTCCAATGTTTGCTGTCACATTGTGCCCCAACATCTGCTATTATATCATGGCTTGAAACACATCATAACCAACCCCTCCAAAAAAGCAAATAAAAAGTCCCACGAACAACTTTATAAATATTTCAAAATCTTACTTGTCTGTTCCCTGCAATAATTTAAATAAGGGATTAGACACAAAAAGAAACACATGGACTTTCAAGTCATCCCGGCTCCCACAGACCAGCACCAATCTGTGATAGAGCTATCCTTTCTATGCTTTGCACAGTATATGTAAACCTTTTGGCTTTTCCTACCAGCCTATGTTAGACAGAATCTATATTTTTTTCCCTTACTGTTATCTGCTGGTTTACTTTCAAACCTAGACACAAAGTCTGAAACAGAAGTAGCTACAGTTGTAATAATTCTCACTCAATAGCAGAGAAAAAGAATAGCGGAATTGAGAGATTTAAGGACTATTTTACTGCAAGACCTCTATCTGAAGGCACGTATTTGTCAAATGTAACAGGAAGAGTCTCAGAAACTACCACAGCTCTTGCTTCCTCAGGCAGTTTTCTCTCAGTTTGGGTATCCTTGCACTGAGCCTCATAGATCCACATGCTGTGTGCACAGCCATTGACTGCAATGTACTTGACTAACGAACCTTGGGGAAAAAAAGAAAATAGATTAAGCTTCTTGTACTGATAAAAGTTCCAGACCTTTCTAGTCCTTTCAGTAGATTCTTTCTATAAGCCTCAATCCCCTGAGTCTTTTCAGCTTAGATTGTCATTGACAGACATGCAATTCATTTCATGGTGCTTCTGGAAATAACTTCCAGAAGTAGCTCCTCAAAGTACTGGTCATTGTCTTAAATGAAGGAGTCTTGATTAATTTACTAGCTTGAAAAATTCTAACATTGACTGCTGCATCAAAAATATTGTAGGTTCTTTTACTTAAGACTTCAATATAAAAAATAAATATGCACTTTTTTATCAAGATGTCAGAGAAAAGAATTCTTCACTATGTGCATAATCTTGACACTGTTTAAAAATAAAGTTGTTAATTAAAATCTGAATTCAGAACTTCCTGCCATCAGCTTTTGAGCAGTGACTTTACTTGTGACACTGACAGTTTGTGGGCCTGAATATGAGAGATGGGAAATCATTTAGCATCCTGCTGTATGTAGACTTGGAGGGTATGGTTTGTTAGAAGTGCATATACATCCCAATCTACTGAAAAAAACCCAAAACCCCACATACACAAAAAGAAAAAAAAAAAATTCAAAGTTCTGCACTCCTGGTCTTGCAGGATAAAAACTATAAACCCTGATGCAATCCTAGGTGAATTTAGCAAAATTCTTTCCATGGCTTTAGACATGCTTTGGATAGACACCAAAATCAGCTGAAATAGGTGACGGTACAAAGATCCTTCTGTAAATATTTCAGTGTATAAATTATTCATTTAAGAATTTGCCCTTTTTGCTTCATTTTTCCACAAGTATTTGTGCAGCCAAGTTCTACTAGCATGAAATATTAAATAGTAAAAAGAAATAACTTTCAAATTATCTTGCTTAAGCATCCAAGCTGAAAATCCTAAGATGCAGTATCCTTTAGCATTTACTGTAGAGAACAACATGAGGTAGCATACATGGCAAAGAGCATATTCGATACTAAAATTCTGATATTGTACTTTTGAACACAAACCTTTCTCAAAATGCCATTATCCCCTGCTTGTCCCTTTCTATGATTTCCTCATCTTAAAAATTGTCACAAAATTCCTTTATAAAAATTTATACCCAGTTAATATTCCCTATGAATCTGACACCACCTCCTTGTGGTCAATATAAGACAAACTGTCAGCAGGTCAGCACTTTACATGTGCATATGCATCTTTCACCAAGTAAAGGGTGGGCTGAACGATCTTCTATACTGTGAGATGGGGCCAGCACTTCAGAAACAAAGGCTGCTCCTTGACCTAACGCAAAAAAATAAATATTAATTATTTAGGTGTGGGCAAAAGAATGGTAGCTTTTACACTGTTCCTTTCTGTCCGTTATGAAAGCTGCACAAGCCAAAGTACCTGTATATTTATTCTGCCTGAGGAATGAAAGCCAAGCAGCAAACTAAAGTTCTTACATTCCACACATTCACGCATCAGGATGTGAACTGCTTTCAGTGCAATGCTGTGAAGCCACACATTTGAAAACAGTCACCTGAGTTATAGAAAGATAGAATTCATACCTGCCTTAGGGGGCATGTGAGGTCAGTCTTCTTCTTGAAAAGGCTGCAGCAACATCTTGTCTCTGAAGTTTCCTACATCCTAGCAAGGTCAGAACAACATGGAACATGGGGCACTCCACATGGGTCACACACTGTAGGGTCTTGCCTATTTGTGCTAAAATATTGCTACTACATGTCCAAATGCTAAACTTGAGGTTTGCTCAAGTGCACAGCCAAAACGCAGTGATAGCCCATATATCCTGACTTGTAGTGAACAAAGCCACAGTATCACCTGGAACAGAACATTTTATAGGAACGGAGACTGAGGCACAAAAGCACCAATGATTTTCTTAGGTGTGCTGATGCTCTAGAGTTTGGTATCAGCATTGTAATGTCAGAAGAGAACTTTAGAAAATGTAAAAATACCACCCTACTAATTTCTTTACAAAATTAGTTTCTCCTTCAACTACAAACAAAAGCAAATTAGTCCCTAAATATTTAGATTGTAGATAAATATTCAGTTGTGGCTGAAACGTGCAAACACTCATTAACATTTTGTAACTTAGGTCCCAGACTTTCAAAACACTTCATCTTCTAGTGAACTCATCCTTCATGGTTAAAACCATGCTGCAATTTAGTACACCTCTGCATCTTTGATAAGTTATCTGCCTATAAACCTCACCTGAGCCTAATACATACAGGAACTTTTTTGGCTTGTATTGTTCATGAAATCCTACAGAGACTTGTTCATCAGAGCTGCTCGCTGACCTACAGTTGACTACAGCTTTGGTTCCCATTGCTTCTTCATGAAAGTTCATACTTAACTTATTAACACATACTTAATTATGTGGATTGAATTAAGTGTTTTCTTTAACAGTATTTGAAAATGTATGTTTAACAGGACCTGCTGCTCCTGTCTTGTTGCATCATATCAATCAAGAGAAGAGCAAAGGTCTCAAAGAATCTTTCCTGTGTATTTTTCAAGAAGTTTGGAAGGTGTTATTTTATTTTGTTGGCACACTACACCTCCATTGATTGAAAGTTCTCTGTCTCTCTGCCTCCAATCACATCTTGTGTTATGAGATAAGGCTTTGCAAAAATAAAACCATGTAACTGGAAAGTAAGATCCACGGAACAGCAGGATCTCTAATTGCTGTTACTCTGGTGAAAAACGTCTAGCCTTCCCTGTCTGATAAAAGGAAAATGCTCTAATTAATAAATACATTAATTAAGGAAATGCCTGATCTTTCCAGGACTGATTGTGGTTTTCCTGTGCATCTGAACAATAGAGTGAGGCTTCGTGTAGTTTGTAGCTGGGAAATAATATTAGATCACCTAACTCTCTCAAACGGTATTAGGTAAATTTTACAATATATGTAGGCCAAAATTACACTAAAATGTATTTTTCCCCTCAGCATTTGAAATAGTTTCAGGCCAAAAGTCAGAGAGCAGGAGATACTGTATAACTGAGGACCTTGCAATACTGAGAAAGTGATTGAGATAGATAGGCTTACATAGCTTAAGCAACTGAATCATGCCATATTTTAAAGCAGTGGTTGAAAAGGCACTTGTCAATAGGACTGGGAGAAGGGGGAAGCAGGTACTAGGGGAAAATGAAGGGAACTGCTCTTGGATAATTCAAAATCTGCCTCTTAGCATGATCTCAAGTGAAGAGCATCCTCAGAATCGAGTGAAGAGCATTCTCAGCACACCACTGCCTGTTGGTTTCTTTCCAGCACCTGTCTGGCCTCTGCTATTGGACAAAACCCAGCAGACCCAGATAAGTGACAGACAGGTAGCCTTTCATTTTGATCTCAGGAACATTTCCAGAGCATCAAAAAGCAACCTGATAACTTACTACAGACTAATATCAAGTTTTAAGAACTACACCAGTCTCCAAACAGACCCTGACAAATAAAAGAGTAAACAGTCGATAGCATTAGAAATGAGGAAGTTTAACAGGAGGCAACACTGAAACAAAGAACCTGGTGCAGAATTAAAATAATTAGAAAAAAATCATTCTAGTTACATAAAATATCCTGATGTATAACTGTAGAAGTAAAGTACAGAAACAATCATCTGAGTAACCTTCTAATTATTTTAACTTCAACAGACATTGTTGTATGTAGCTATTTATAAATTTAAAATATAAACAAAAAATATGTTTTCCTTAAAGGGTATTTTTTAATCTACTTCTCAAGAGGAAACCTCTTCTAAGGAGCTAGAAAACTGATACTTAAGAAACAATAGAGACAGAATTAAACACGTGCAGGATGGGGACAGGGTGGAGTAAACTTTTATATGTTTAACTGATATGTCCCTTTTGGTTTGTTTCTTTTTTTGTTTGGGTTTGGGGATTTTGGGGGGTTTGGGTTTTTTTGGTTGGTTTTGTTGTTTTGGTTTTTTCCAACGACATCTGCTAGGCAGGGAAAACTGTTATCTCCATTAACATCAAACTAAGTAAAAATAGGACTTCTGTATTAAGAAAGTGATGTCATATTTGGAAGTGCTGTTTTTGCTGACAATTGCTGGGAGAGGCAGTATTCAGGGTGAGTGGTAGATAGTGATTTGGAACTAGATCAAATGGCCAAGCTTTCCATTACAGCCTGTGAACACTCTTGTTCTGCTCTATCTTTTACTCTAGTCTCAGCATGCAAGTAGCTCCTTAAACACCAGTAAAGGGCTACCCTCTGTGTTCAGATCATCTCTACCAGGTAACTGTCCCTTCCAGGTCTGGATGCTGATTCGCTGCTCTCAACATAGCTCTAACTATTATATTACTATGATTGAAGGTCAAACACAGGCAGCTTTGATGAGTAATTTTTACAGTTTAAAGTTCAGCATCTGGGGGCTATTTCAGCAACATATTTTTAAACAACTGGAAGTCGGGAATCCACAAGGAATCCTCAGACACTCAATTATTTCTTCATTTATTTTTACTAGAACATAGAATCATAGAATGGTTAGGATTAGAAAGACCCTTAAGATCATCTAGTTCCAACCCCCCTGCCATGGGCAGGGACATCTCGCACCTGACCATGTCACCCAAGACTCCATCCAACTGGCCTTGAACACTGCCAGGGATGGAGCATTTACCACTTCTTTGGGCAGCCTGTTCCAGTGCCTCACCACCCTCACAGTAAAGAACTTCTTCCTTATATCTAACCTGAACTTCCCTTATTTAAGTTTAAACCCATTACCCCTTGTCCTGTCATTGTAGTCCCTGATGAAGAGTCCCCCTCTGGCATCCTTGTAGGCCCCCTTCAGATACTGGAAGGTTGCTATGAGGTCTCCAGACATGTGCAATAAGAAACCTTAAGCAAAACAAGATCTAATGACAGTAACTCAAAGTGTCATTACAACAGCTAATTCCATTTGTTTAAATTCAGAAATGCAAGGGAACAAATTCCCTCAGAAGTTTGCCAATTTTTTTAACTTATGATAAACTTCCTTGCAGTTTTTCCCCTCTGTCTCAGTTTTTCATTCCCACTGTCCCCTTTTCCCTTCAAATAACATAGGGAACAGAGCACCATGGCTAGATTCCAGCATCAGGAGCTGATGTCACATCTGTTCAACAAGACGACCAAGGTTTTTCAAGTCTAGGAAGTGCCTGAAGCGTTAAAATGGACTTCGGTAATTTTTTTAAATTATTATTTTACATAGTGCTATTTACTATGGGAAGACAGTCTTATCAGAATCATGTAACTCTAGAAAAATTTGCCAGGAGGTCTCTTTGCACTAGTGATTTTTTATTTTTATATATATAAATGTGTATATATATACACACACACCTTGAAAGACACCATTTTTGTACTGTGAAGTCACCTAAAGGTGCAAGCATCCCTTTTAAATACTTCTAGCCAAAGGTCCAGCATCTCATTAGTGGCCATACTGCTTCTGAGAGTACCTAATCCAGGTACCCCTGCTGCCCACTGCTGTATTGAGCAATACATTCTAGGAACCAGGAGCATTCCAACAGTCTGGTTTATTTGGGGGAATGACAATGCCCTTAATTCTAACAACCCGTCTGAGTTGGGTGGGAGTCCAGCACTTCTCTAGGTTAATTAACAATGCTGCTGAGACAGCCCTGTGACTGTTTTAGCAAATAATGAAAAGGTTTTCAGGTAGAGTCAGGGGAAGGGTATGTATGTGTATGTGTTTTCATTTGGCAGAGAAGTTGATTTCTGGCCTATAAATTTGCACTATTTTAAAGAGTTGAAGCACCTGGTCTTAATTACATACACAGATTTTTTGCCACCAGGCTGACAGTATAGTTTACACCAATAATTCTTGATAGTTTAAGTGATCTGAATGAAGTCATCATGAGTAATTATGAGTAGCAAGATGAACTTTTCCACAGACACAACAAAAGTAAAGAATAGTATTTTTCTAGTAATAAAAAATTTACCAGGAAACTGGAGACCATACTTGGACTTCATAGTCTCCCTTTGGCTTCAAATAAAACAAAAATTTGTGAGTAAAATGAATCTGTGTTTTCAACTATAAAGCCCTGTATTTTAAAAGGAAAAAAAAAGAACTAAATTATGAGATAGCTCCGCAGTATTATTAAGCTGAATTATCTTCATCCGCCCTCATTCACTTTTAAAATTTTATGAATATTGAAAAAAGCTAAAATGAGTTTTCAAAACCAGTATCACTATAAGCCATTCCAAGAGTGACAGCTGCATTGTTCTCTCACCTCTAGGTAAAAAAGATAGACAAGTTAATTGCTTTTGAAGTTTCAGGCTTTTTTCAGTACTGGATCTCATTACTATTTGCTTCCATGACTTAGCTTTTCATAGAATCAAAGAATAGTTAAGCTTGGAAAGGACCTTAAGATCATGAGGCTAAATGCCTCAGAATATAAACATACTTATTCAAAATAAAACTGTCTTCCAAGACTTTTTTCTTAATGCTCTCAACAGATAAACATAAAAAGTGACTCTGTCTTTTTATTCATAACTCATACCACCAAGCTGTCTACTGTGACAGTTTAAAATAAAATGTATTTTCCAGTTTGATCTAGTATTAAAGAGCAACAAGACTGATGAGACCTGACCTCTATTACTATCTTTGCTCCATGCTAGTTTATAACTTCAGACTCACTTTTTTTCATGTGCAATGAGAAATTAAGGGGAATATTCACACTACTCAAAGATAAGTTATAAATTGATCACTCTATGACTACAGTCTCTGCTTCCTTCTGACTCAGTTTTGCAATCTGTAAAATGTGTAAATGGCATTTATTTAAAAGCAGGGTTTGTATTATTAGTACCTTAGAGAGTTATAGAACTGAGGGAAAAGCAACAGAACTAGAAAATATCATATTTTTCCTCAATTCTGAGACAAGCAGCATGACTCGAGATAACTATTTCTGTGAAATACGTTAAAGATTTACAAATAATCACTTATACCATTGGTCTTTTAATAGGTTTTACCGTCTGGTTAAAGAATACTGGGAACCGGTACAAAATAAGTTTGTTGTTTGAACTGAAATAATCAGGGGTTTAAGCAAAGTGGGGGAAAAAACAAAAACAAAAAACCAAACAACAAACCCTAACAAAAAAGGATTTACAATCTACTACAGAAGCTTTATGTTATTCCACATGGAAAAAGAAAAAAAAATAAAAGTTTCAGGTGGAATGAAGCATTTTACTCAACTCAAAATGAAGTGGTTTGTTTAATTCCAGGTTAGTTCATGCTTTTTTTTAGCCTCCTGTTTTTATTTTGGTCACATCTGAAATGAAAAGTACAGTTGTGAAAAAAAAGTTGAAACGTTTAATTTGAAAACTGTCAAAACAATATTTTTACATCTCCATTTTTTGCCTTTTGTCCCCTAACTGAAAATATTTGAAAAATGGCACTCAAATAATGATTTTTCCCTATCAATAATATTTTTAGTGAAGGTACAACACACCAATAAAGATAATTTTGCTCAGTCTAGCAGGATCTGGTCTGACAGCATGGGCAGTGGTCATGCCTCAATTGTGAAGGTGATCATGTGTTTGCTCAAAGCAGCTTCAGTCCTTCAAAGGGCCACAATTTCTTGGTAGATTAGAAAAAGAAATAGGAATAGCAAGTGTGTGATATTTCTACACGTGTCACAGTCTGCCTATCAACCCAGTCATTGCCTTTCTCAGTGTACTTGACCAAGCTGCAAAGCTTTCTTTATCTCAAATGCTCTGTCAAAGCAATGGGTGTAGTACTTGCCTATGCTGTGGTTTGCACAATATTTGCAGCACTTTAAAGGTATATGAAGCTATGCAGAGTAATTAAAAAGTAGAATTAGCAAGGTATCACAGATGAGGCAGGGAGGAAAGACTTTACAAATTAAAGCAAGCATTATAAAGGGTGAAACACTGACTGCTGCTGGAATAGAGTCATTCCCCTGAAGCCCCTGACAGCACTTTTATATTTAAATTCCTCAGGATGAAAAGATCAAATTATTGATACACTATCAGTTTATACTGTTTCATAAATATAGTAATTACACTCTAAGATACAGTTTTATTGCAAATGCATTTTAGTGGGGAGGAAGGGAAAAAATAAGTGGAGATAGATACCTCTTTTCCCTCTTAAGAGAGAGGATCATGCTAGCCATAGTCTCACAATAGACTTAAAGAGCATAATAGACACCATCATGAACCTAATCAGCCACAGTGCACTCAGAAATTTGGTGGAAGAAACCTATGAATTCAAAGTACACCTAAGAGAGAGTCATTCTATATATGCCTTGTTCCTTGACAGATAATTTTTAGAACAGGATATTGATCAATGGCAACATCTTACATTTTCAGTCTGCTCCTAGTAGGTCAGACTAAACAGCTAGTGGTGATGACCCAATATCTGCACGTTATATGTTCCAAAGGTTTTACTGTGTACTAATCTGGTCCCAAAGGAGTGAATGCACATTAGTGGTTGGCATGCAACAGGTGTCCTCCTCAAATCCATCTTCCAGTTTAGTTTCACTTTAAGAAATCCTGTGGAAGTTCTTTGAGATCACAGTATGATGTGAACTAAAGCACGGTCAGTAGATTGATTTAAAAATTAACTCCTGATCAGAACTAAAATCTTAACATAGACATGCTTAATTACAGGTAGGATACTACACCAGACTGTCCATCAGCTCCACTAAGGTGTTGTTTATGGCAGTCCTTGTAAGAAGTAACAGAAACTATTTTTACCATTTCATTTACAGAACAAAGTCTTGGTTTACAGCAAGACAGGTTTATTTTATTTTTATTGATATGGAAGAGGATAGCTCATGCTTCTGCAAGATGAAGTTTCAGTTTGTAGATTTAAATACATAATGGCAAACATTGCCATTTGGGGAAGTTTTTTTTTTTTATCTGAATGAGCTAGAAATATAGTTTATAGGATATTTGTTACTTTTGGGTTTGTTTTTTTCTTTAAATGATGGTGGTGAAGAAAGAGTGTGAATGCTCCCAAGCAAGTTATCAGATAGCAATAACTAATAAATTGCAGATTTAGAAACCCGCATTTATATACCCTTCCTTTTTTTAATGAAGGGAGTAAGTTTAAAAAAAAAAAAAAAAAGAGTAGAACTACAGCAATTGCAACATCCATAACATGCACACTGTCTACAAACTCTAGCCTAGGGACAGAGGAATTTCCTTCTAATCATTTTACTTAATTTTTACAGCCAAAACTCCTATTCTGTTTGCCACCATGTACCCTTGGAAAGGGCAATATATGCTCTAGATTTTTTTTTTTTATTTATTTTAAATAAAAGAACAACCAAACAAAACCCCAGATCTGTGTCTGCAGTGCTTGACTCACTAAACTGTTATTCTTTTCTCCTCCTCTTTCTTAGCCCCACAGTTGTACTACTACTATTTGTTTGGGTATAATTACAGGAATCTTGAACCACTGAAACATCCTAAAAACATAAGTGAAAGGAACTGAAGACACTATATACGTATTAATATTTTAACATATTTCAGGATCTTTGAACTGCTTGAAAATATCAATACATTGAATTTTACAGAAGGAACTTTATTTTTCCAGATGAGTACACCAGGCAGCAAAGGAGTAAATATATTTATTTTGTTTTAAGTAGACATATTCTCTGCACATTTTAGGTGAGATCCTACTCAACCAAATTGGATCTAATTTACAGTTTAGACAGCTGCTACCCATCTTCATGACAAATAACTATCCAACCTATCTACTAGACCATATTTCTAACTCCATAGGCAGCTAAAGTCATTGAATAGCTCTGTTATTTACCATGACATTTCCTTGGACATTTAACCATATCTGTCCTTGTTTACTAAAAGGTGTGAAAGACTCAAAAATCCTAGAGACAAAGGTTTAGATGATCAATGCTTGTCCCTTGTCAGAAAGCATACAACTCAGCAGGACAGACAAATTCTTGTTTACCACCTCTCTGTCCTGTGACACATTTCTAATGGGAGGATTCCATTTAAAGAATATAGTATAAAAATTGCCCTCACCTTGGCTTATTTTTCTCTGTTTCAGGGGTATGAATAATAATTCTTAAACTGAGCAAAATTTATTGCCCTACACTTCTTAGGAGAGTGCTCTAACCACCAAATTGTTGTGGAAACAATCTCTGACTAATTTGACCTATGGATGACTCTTACGCAGAATTTTGGGTGACTTGAGTAAATAAGGGGAGAGATGCAGAATTCAAGTATCTGGTTTCTCTAGTCAGATTATCCCTTCAGGTAGAAACGGATGTTTCTTTGCTTCCAGATCAGACTTGGCCTAGAATGGCTCAAAAGTGAGTATTTCTTTGTCTTTCTGGTTCAGAATGCATTGTACAGAATATTTGAAACTTATCTTGCACTTCTCTACACTGAAGAAAGAGCAGTTAATGCTAGTTTTGACAATACTTTTCTAGCAGCCACAGTCAGCACCTGTGATCAGTATAGCATCATTTCATTTATTTCCTATAAAAGCAGCTAAATACTCATCATCTGAGCCATTTCAAATTGCATTGACAATACAAAATGCATCATAAGGAACAATCATACTCTGATGTGGATGGATCACACAGTTTATTGGGTCTATTCCACCTAAAATTTCCATGATGGCGTGACTTATGCTGCACTAATCTGCTACCTCATAGTAGAAATGCATTTAGAGCAAATCTTTCTCCACAGGTGGCATTTCGCAGTAATGAATTCTGCCATTCAATTATATAATCAGAGTAATTTCTCCATGTTAAAAAAACACCCCTTCTTGAGCGGCACATAAATTACCACTGGATTAAATTAGTGCTATTGCCAGGGTTTTGAGATTTCTCCAGTAGACAGACAGCACACTACTAGTAGCGATGATGAGAAAACATGGCATCTCAGAGATTTTTCAACTTTATTTTTCCATCTCTTTGCACCACTTTTTCTGCTTGCTTTTATAATAATATGTGCTTCAGGTATCTTTCAAATTATTACACCACAAAACCACCACAGGAGACTTTCAGTGCCATTAACCTCTGGGTAAAAGTGTTCATCTTTGCTGAGGAATGACCACTTGAGTCAAGTAAGAGGAAAGAGTACAGAGGAAGGGGGGGGAGAGATTTTGACACAAATAAAATACTTGGTTTACAGATGACAATAAACTTTTGCTGGATATAACTGTCAGTTTGATTTATTCTTCTACAAAGCTAGCAGAGCATTAAAGAATTCAAAAAAGAAATAAAAGCTCTTTGATGAGTGCAATTGAATACCATATTTTGCATACACAGGCAGCAGTAAGAATGCTAACAAGTATTCATTTGATAGCATTAGTCTTAGTCCCATGGTAAGACCTCAAACAAAATGAACACAAGATGTGTGTGGCTTGCAGGGTCATCATTGACGAAATTCAGTTTAAAAAAAAAACCACAAAAAAAACCCAAAAAACCACCACACACACAAAAAAAAAAAAATAAAGCCAAAAAACCCTCAAAACAAAAGAAAAAAACAAAACAAACCAACCAACCAAATAAACAAAAAACCCCACAACAACCCACAAACAAACAAGCCCACATAAAAACCAGATTCCTTTACTTCCTTTAGTACAGGTGAAAGGGGGAAACACAAAATTATACAAGTAAGAATAGCTAGTTGAAAAGGAGACAAAGGGACAAGTATTAATGAATCCAGAAACCCATTTCACTATTTTCAAAAGCAATTGTAAAGCACGTCTGCTTTCAGATGTTACAGGTTACCAAAGATTTAACCACAGCAAACTAGAAGTATGTAGGTCATCTGTATAAAGCTAAGAAACTTTGTACTTTTTCCTCCAGAAAGCACCCTAAGCTGTACTAGTCCTCCTGGTAATTGAGTTGCACTCTGGTTCTACAGTTCACTACATATTATAAAGTGCCAAGCACACTTCAGCCTGACCCGGCCACAGCAGGGTGCACGTGTAAGACACGTGTTCTCTTGTCATCAGAAAAACACCACTCCTCTACGCAGTGTATTTGAGTCCTTCTGTTACCTGTTCCACAGTACACACCCCTAAGTTCTGACCTGAAGAAAAATGCAGCAAGGAAGTCTTTCTTTGTGACATTTTCATCAGGGCTTTCACTTTTAAACAGTTACTAGAGAGTGGCAGCTGAGTCTTCCGCACATCTGTCCATTACATAAAAATGTTATAGAGAGTTTGCTCCTTTAGTCTTCATTACAGCTACTTAAACCCATTATCTATGTACTTAACCACACAGTGGAGAAAACATCTAAAACACTGCTCTTCTGCTCTTGGCCCCATAACATTTTACCAAGATAATTTAGTAAGTCAGAATCTGTTAAGACCCTTTTGAAACTTCTGAGGTAAACAAAGGATTATTCTTTGAGGCCAAATGTTTCTTTTAAGCACAGTTTGCACTTGACAGCCTTTTTCAGAATCTAAACGATGTTCCTTGTCCCTAGAGTTAACCCATCATGCAAGTTGTTTGGGGCACCTTTGACCCTAATTCTGGGACATATTCAACAGGGAAGTGCCTAGGAACTGGGACATAATGCTTCACAGATCCTCTGTGACCCAAACTTTTACCCTTCAGCACACAACTCTACAAAAACTGCAGTGGCATTGTAGAAAAGCAGTCAGCTTTGAGTCATATATTTTCTTTAGTAACACCAGATACTGCGCAGAAAAACTTCACAGCAGAAAGTTAAGAAACATTTTAATCAAAGAGAAAATTTTTTTCTGTATTTAGGCAGACTGTCCAACATCATAAAGTAAGATAGTAAATATAGAGTTATTATTCAACTTTCTCTGTATTAAAATTTTAGAAAAATCTTTTTGTTGTTGAAAAGAAGAGAGGGATTCTGTATGAACAATCTTTAGTTCCTCCCAGGTTTTTGGTCCTACGTGGCATATTTTTGCCTTCTATTTTCTTTTTTCCCCAGCCAGCAACAGTCACTTGAGGATGAGCACACACTCAGTGAATTTCTCAAATAGTTCTGTTAGATTTTGTTATTTTATGCCTTGTTTTTTAAACAATGCCTTGTTTTTTAAAACTCTAAGAGTTTTCATTAGATTCCAAAAATAGGACGCATTCACCTAGACCTCTGAAATATCTCCTTCCATTTGTTGAAATACACAGTGGACAACAACATTAAAGCAGTACTTCACTTTAAGTTCTCTTTTTTTTAACTAATTGCATATATGTATTATTCTAAATAAACATCCAAATATCAAAATCATGTTAGCACTTGCCAAATGACCCAATAAAACACGTATAAACAATGTCAAATAACTTCATACCTCTTCTGCCTATCCACTATCTATGCCTTATTTGCTCTATTTACTTTCCTTATCACACTAGCAATTGAAGTTAGCATCACATGTAATGTGTCTGGGCCTTTGGACAGCCTGACTCAAAGAAGGAAAATAAAATTGTCAGTTTGGTGTGAAAGTATCTTCATTTAAATGGGAAGCAAAGGATTTGGGGGGAGGACTGTTAGTGGGGTTTTTTTTTTTTTGTTGTTGTTGTTTTTGTTGGGGCTTGGGGTTTTTTTGTTGTTGGTTTTTCCTTGGTTTTGTTTCTTGTTTTTTTTTTTTTGACACAATGTCTTAGCAAAGGGAACACATAACAGCACTACAAGCCAGCTTTTCTTACAACAAAAATGTTTCTAGTTAGTTTTGAAGTATGTCAGCTGCATTAATTCAAGATTCAGCTTGACATATGATGCAAAGAAGAGAAAATAAATACGTAGATAAAGTACAGTAAATTTAAGGGGGAGGAAGAAAGAATGAACAGCGAATAAAATACAGCACTAGCAGTTGAGGAAATAGCAAGGCAAATAACCAAGAAAGAACACTGCTTTTACTCTGGAGACCAATGGTTTATGAAGCCCAATTCTAATCATAACCCCACCCCTTTTTCTAATGGAAGTATAATTCTGAACCTAGGCCGGGGTTTTGTTATACCACTGGCTTGGCTTTCAGTTTATACTTTGTTTTCTCTGGAACCAGAAGAAATTATTTGGTAGATCTAGGGTTGCAGTCAGAGTTGAGGATAGCTCGTGATTTAATGCTGGTCTGACTAAAGTTTTATAGGGGAAAATTCTTATTGCACCTTGCTTGATTTATACTCCATATTTTTGGGGGAACATAAGTATGAAGATCACATGCTTACTTGGCTTCCACATATTTTGTGCTTTTCTTATTGTGGTTCCAACTTTTTTTCAAACAATATTATTTTAAATTGACTTCAGGCTACATGCCATGAATTACTGATAGGATACTTTCCCAGTAAAATTATTTTAAATTTTAGATTACTGCTAAAACTTCTCAAGAAAATAACAATGGCAAAAAGAAAGTCCCAGAACCTTGGACCACAACTCCACATTCAAGTTTCAGCTACTGCATTTCCTTCGTATCTCTCTTCCAAGTACTATTACAACAGCTCCAATATCATGGCTGTGTTTTATTCTCATTCCCACCCAGTGTAAACTGATTAACATAAACTATTAATCATTTTTACACATTAACAGAATGATGTCTTACTCCCCTTTACATGAATGAAATACATTATTCTCCAGCGTTAAACACTTTGTCAAAGTCATCTTCCCTGATCTTCACTGAATGCACATGATGTAGCCATTCTGGCTATGCTTGAGAACCCTTACTTGTTTTCAACACCACTTACTCATGCCCGTAGTGCCAAACACGTCATCCAACTTGAAAAGATTATCAGTTGCATGTGTGCATGTATATTTCATCTTCTTGATACAGTAGACTCAGGAATGTTTTATATTATGTTTTCAGATTTTATACAGCTTTACAGCCAGAACTGTATATATTTTCCATAAATATTGGGGGAAGAATGCAAAAACCTCCATGTTTCAAAGAAGCAGTGCATAAAACTATGAGCAGATAGAAGTTTTGGGGTGGGTTTTTTTTCCTTCTTAAACTGAAGTAGGTGACATTTCAAATATTCTCTACACTGAATCTAATCCTTTTCTCTGTTAATTGGCATTACTCTTAGCCTTTCATTTTGCTCCTTTAATAGAAATACCATTACACGCAGAACGTTTCTTGCTTTATATTTTTGTTGTGCTTTGTGCTTTTCTGCATGTAAATTGTTGACTGAAAGAAAGATCTATTCACCTATGTGTCTCTCTCTCACACACATGCCCCTCCCCCCTCCCTTTTAAAAGCTTTATTTTGCTTCTACTGAAATCAAGGATGTTATATACATCATGTTTCTTTCTGTCTATTGGCTGTTAAGATACTGGCCACAAATATCTTCACTAAAATATATATGAATTCTATCTTCAATAACATGGCCAAAATAAAAGAATGGCCTATGTTTACCTTCTAACTATTTCTACTTTTTGAACTGAAGAGTCAACCTTATGAACTACATGAATATGCTGTCCTATTATCTCCTTGTAACTAACAACCAGCTCATCCCAGAAAATGTCTGTGATAGAGGTAGTGTTAATTATGGTTTGAGCTTTGGCTATTTTCCCTCTTTGGTTTTTATTCTTTCTATAGAAACTAAACTTTGAATAGACAATAAATTAAATGTCTTTGTGCACAAACCCAGCCATGTTAATGTCATTGTTCTGAAGATGAGAAACCTCATGTGAAATTGGCAGCACTCACACAGAAGCAAGTGTTGGAGGGGAAACATGCCTGACTCCCAAATTGCAAGTAAAGTTAGAACTGTTCATAAAACAAATCACCTGTCCTGTTCCTTTCAGGATATTGCATGCCAAGTATAACTAATCAGCTCACTGATATCACAAAACAAATTCATAATTAAAGGTTATTCTCTGAAAGCATGTCTTTCTGCTTTGCCAAGGTATTTTCTCTCCATCTTGGCAATTACTCTTATCTTAAGGAGAAAGAAGATCATACAGTTCTCTGTAAAGATCTAGTTTCTTTAAACCCTTCCCATTAATTTCACAGCTTGCTAACTCATGTTCTGTTACCCTTTAGGGGAACTGCATCACATACACACCCCGCTATGAATCTTCCAGGGAAGATCTTCAAGCCTTTTTTACAGAAAGGCATGGAGAATCCTACCCAAGGTAGTAAGAAATGCAAGCACTACGCTTGCAAAGTTTCACTGCCTTCAATTCCAGCTCAGGCACAATACTTCTGACAGGCCCCTCTAAACAGTTCAGATCTTCAGGGCAGCTTGTGTTTTTACAGCCTCTCTTTGCTTTCGATTATTACACAAGCACATTAAACTATTCTTCCTCCTTCTGGATTCCATACAGAATACTTAAAATGTTACAAGAGCAAGTAATTAAGAAGTCTTAAGATCTCATTCATCATCAGCTTCCAAACTAATAAGCAGGCAAGTGAACCTAAAATTCTTGTGTATTTTAATCAAGACTGAGAAGAGTGCATTGTTATATGCCTCTCTCTTCAGTGGAAACAATTGCCCACACCTAACTCTCTAATTAATGGTTTTACCTGCATAGGAACTAAGTTTCTGTTCCACGGACTTGTAGACGTCTGCACTTGGTTCATTTTTATGTGACCCTCTATGGCTTAAATTTTAGCTATACACGCAGTGCTTCTTTAATGTTTTTACTCTTGGTTTGAGAGTTAAAAAAGAGCCTCAGGCTTAAAGATGTATCACAAGCTAATTTAATTCACTACAAAAAAAAAAAAAAAGGGCAAAATGAGAATTTTCCACCTCTTACTTCTCAAACTGCTTCATTTAGATTCATGGTCTTTGAAATCAGTTGTTCTGGTGGGTTTTGGTGTGGGTGTTTTTTGGTTTGGTTTTTTGTTTTGTTGTTGTTAGTTGTTTGTTTTTTAATGAACAGAGTATAAAAAGGCAGCTATTCATAAGATTAGACAGACACATTATGTAAATGGAGCCAATTCCCTTGTCTTCAGTGAATCTCTGTTAATCCACATACTGAGATTTGGATAAAATTTGTTTAATGTATAAACAATGTTAATATACATATAAATTATGGTCTATTTAAAGAAGTATTATACTAATTATTCTACTGACAAATGTAATTTATATACTCTGATTGTCTTAGAGTGGCACTTCTGCATATTATGAATTAGACTCAAATACGTGTTTCAGAAATATTAATGCTCCTAAGGAAAGTGTTATTTAAGAACTAAAGCAAGAACTGGAATAGGAAATTTTATTTTTTTTTTTAAGGGGACATGAGGCAATAATACAGGTATGTTAAAGATGATAAATGTGAGATTGTGGCAATAGTTTTATCATGATTTCTCTGTTTCATGTAGAAATGCAAGGCTTCCTCTCCTCAATCAGTAGGAAAATTCCCCATTACCTCAGTGGCATAGGATCAGGTCTGTCAAAAACCACAATCCTCCTGCACTATATGACTGTTCAGAGAACATTTCATGGCCTGTAAATCACCCTCAGTATTTGTCTGAGAAACAGCTATGTTAACAGACCTCTCCATTACCTAAACAGCAGGAGGCCCCTGCAAGCTCTCTCAACAACCGCTCAGGAGTACATCCACACTGTGGAATCAGACAGCATCTGAAAGAGAAGCTGAAGTATGGATCACTTTAACACAACTGGTAAGGAAGAATGAAAAAAAAAAATTTGGAAAAAAAAAAAAAAGAAAAAAGAAGTACTTCCTTAGGACTAGAATAGCAGTCATTATTCCACAGCCTCGACACACCAGAGCTGTGGATAACCACGGCACTTAGCAAGAAGAGATACAGTGCAGAGAAAATGAGATTTATTTTTTTTTCTTTCCTCAGAGGACTTTACTGACTTAGATGGGAAAAGGAATGGTCTACTGCAGTCTACATATATTTCGACCTTTGTAAATCCACAGCCACTCACAGGACTTCACTCCAGAAATTACTTTGGATCAGTGTGGGCATGAATAGTCAGCAGACCAGAAAACTAGCTTACGAGTAAGTAAAATGAAGTATACCAAGCAAAAGACAGCACAACATTGCACATTATATGGAATTGAAAAAAAACAGCCCTTCTATTTATCAGCACATTAAATTACACTCAGACGATACACTGAGTGCCTGCATCAGTAGGCATTAGAGGTGACTTAGGCATACAAACAAGCCTTGTAAATACACTATGAAAACCACTGAACGTTGACATGGCCCTGGTGGCTCCCAGCATGCAGTGGGGAGCAATCCCCCTGGGTGTAACCACATGGCTGGCATGCCAGGAGCCATCCCCATCCCAGCTGGGCTGCCCTGCAGCTGGGCCTGCCTCATTCCGCTGCTCAATGCCATTTCCTCGCCTGCTAAAGACAACACCATCCCACCTCCCCAGTGTCCTGTGTCGGCTGTAACACTTACCTGCTCTTCTGAAGACACATACTTCACACACACTCTCCTTTCCCAGGCCTAAACTTGGGCGCCTGCTGCTAGTTTTCCTCTCAGAGCAGGGCCACCTGCTGTGACAGGCCCACCCACCCCTTCCCATGGAGCACATGGGCCTGGGCAACGGTGTAAGGAATTAAATCATTAAAAAAGGAAGAGTTCTCTAAAGGAGATTATAATGAGCAATAATTACCATGGAAAACTTCAGGCTGAATGATTGTTTTCTCAAGTAATGATATCCTAAAAGCTGAATCATCTCTTCTATCCACAGTTATATGGGACCCTTCATACTGAATCCTTTTTCTAAAACATCAGGAAATAGAGATAAAAACAAGCAAACAAACACAACAAATTTATTTTCATTGGAAAAAAAAAAAAATAAATCCCTGAGGGAAATTATTACAAAAACCCAGAGTCTTTATTAAACAAATCATTTCAGGGAGAAATCCTTCTGGAGACAGTCAAATTCAATGAAGAGCTTTTTCTTCCCTGATTCCTGATAAAGATAATATATCCTGAATTATTATTATTATTGCTCTTATTGAAGAAGATTGAGGCCTAAAGTGAAAATTGAGTGTCTTTTCACAAAGTGGGTAAGTCTCTGTTCAAAATATTTTCTAGTTTGAAAGGAAAAATAAGGTAAACAATGCACAGAAGAAAGGAAATTTTATTATACTCATTTGCAGAGAGAGGAGAGATGCATGAAGAAGTCAAACTCCTTTCTTAAGCTACAAAGGAAGTTTATATTAAGGAACAAATAAATAGAAATTACCTGACTTAAGTTGAAGGTCTTTTTCTCTTTACTATAAATGTCATGTTCAGGAAAAAAAATAAAACTCCCTGTCACATGCACCCACTCAAATTCCACTGCCCATATAGCTTTCCCTAGCTTCTGCAACAAGGTAAAATTTTCGGAAAATTCATATTTCAAGTTTTCTGTAGTTTCTTCACTTGTACTTATTTTATTCAGTTAAACTATGACTAAAAAAAGTCTTATAAGTGTTTCCAGAGAACACTACTCCAAAAATAGAGGTGTGCTTAGCTAGCTGAATGGTTTACTCCTAAGGACAGGAAGATTTTTATTTTCCATTTCTCAGTATTTTTAAGGGGTTTGCTTCAAAAATATTCAGCAAAAATTTACAGGCGTAGAGCAAATTGCAGACACCTGTCTGTATTTCAGTCTTTTCAGTTTATCAGAAGGCCTTGAAAGGCAGATTAGAAGATTACTAAGACTCGTTTTGGCTATATGAACAAGCAAATTTATAGCAGTGTGCTCTCCAGCTCACTGTGTTTCATATCTGTCACTGTGCATCCAATAACAGAAGCTCTGTATAGATAAGCACCCCAGGTTTGGATTTACCACTAATTTACTCAAAATTTTGATTTGAAATCAGCTTGCATCCTCAAATTAAAGAAGGTTTTGCAACATCTCTCAGTTTTTATTAGGGAAAAATAATGAGAGATCTCATTCTATTTTTGGTAATTTTAATCACCATTCCAGACAAAGATACAAGCAAAGAAAAGTGAAGAAATTAAAAATAAAATGCAAAACAGTGTACTGAATTTTTTGTAAAAAGCAAAAGAATTATCTTCACTTTCAGAACATTTGAAGGACTGAGATTATCTTTATTAATTGCATATTATCAAAGCATCTTTTTGTTTTTTTAATGTTGTACAAGACTGCAATAGAGAGAATGTTCCATAACTCACTACAAGCAATATATGATAGAGCTTTGTAACTGGAAATTACCCATAAATAAAATGATGTGGTCAAATTAGCCATCTGCAGTATTCATATTATTCAAAATTACCTGGGTTGTTTTTCAGGACTTTTTAGCAATTCTGAGCAGTATAAATCACATAAATAAAATAAAAACAATATTACTATTTCTTGAGAGAAATTCCTAATTCTTATTTCGGAAAACAATTTATTTTCCTGAGCTTTCACTGTAATCAAGGTATTTATTAGCATGATTTGTTTTGCCCTTCACCAGCTAAAATGGCAAAGCTGACAGGTTGGTGACAAGATCATTAATTTATTGTTTCTTCAATGATAATAAACCTTAAGTGGAGAAATT
This sequence comes from Strigops habroptila, assembly GCF_004027225.2. Classification (NCBI taxonomy): domain Eukaryota; kingdom Metazoa; phylum Chordata; class Aves; order Psittaciformes; family Psittacidae; genus Strigops; species Strigops habroptila. The sequence goes on from NC_046358.1 coordinate 32,080,083, forward strand.
ACACAAATCTGAGGACTTAGTTTTCCTCAGCCAACAGTTATAATTCCAAAATTATTTGGTATTGACATACATGGAGTTTTATAGCCTTTCAGGGTGAAAGAGTTTATTTACCAGATGAGGCAAAATGATTGTTTGAGTATCAGTATTCAAAAATTATCAAAGAAGTAGCAGTCCTTTGTTTCTGCAGCAGGTTGTTCACTGGTTTGTTATTTGTCACTGTTACATCTTTATGACTTTAAATCTTTTCATTAATTGGTGATAACATGGGTAGCTAAAAAATAAACAAAACCCAATATGATACTATTTATTTATTCTGAGGTACTCAGGTGGCATGGACTAAACAAAGGTATCAAATAAAGATTATTTAGTGCTCTTAGAACCAGAAATTTCAAGCTGTTGAGCATGCAAGTATGAACCAACTCTTGAGGAATTTGTTTCTTGGACTGACTGGATGACTATGTTGGCTGGTCCAGCTACAGGATGAAGAGGACTATAGATAATCAGGATAGAGACAGATGGTTCATAAATCAGGATGAGTCAGGTTTCTTGGTAGCACTCATTTTGCCTTTGATTAACAGGATGTAGCTATCATATTTATTCATCCATCTGCCTGCAATACAATCAAGTAATCATAAAACAAACAAACAAACAATGCCCTCCAAAAAAAAACCCAAAAAACCCGAAATCCAACCAAACAACAACAAAAAAAAAAAACCAAACCCAAACAAACAAACAAAAACCAAAAAACAACCCAAAAAAACACAACCATGCAAGGAGCCATTGTTTATATTTACTAAAAAAGTCAAAGATCCGTGCATCTCTGGGTGCATCTTGGGATTTGGCTGCGGAGGCTCATGAGCAAGTTAGGTAATGGCACAAGTGTCCAGCTTTGGAGACAAAGCTCTGCTAGGAAATCTTATCAGGGTCACCCCAGATGGCAGATACAGAAAATTCCCTCTGTGTGTGTACTGAACAGAGGATGTGATTGGTTTTACAAATTAGCACAGTGTCCTATCGTGTTATCAGTTGCTTATCAAATGCCTGCATCATTTGCCTGCTTATCCTGTGCCAAAGTAGAGCTTAAACCCAAAGTTTTGGTGCTGCAAGGCATTGTGGCATAGATGTAATTTTAGGTGCACAAAGGTTTTCATGGACTTCAATAACACCTTTCGCGTGCTTGAAATTTTACATAGACACAAAGCAACTTATGGCATTATAAATCAAATTATTACACTCAAAGGTAATCCCAGGAATGTTAAATTTAAAATCTGTAGGAAGAAAGTTAACCTTTCCTAATTACCAAGTCCACCATGCCAGCTTAGCAGCCTTTGAGGAAATCCAGCAACCTTCATAAGCACTGTGTTCTATCAAGCTGAGTTTCTTGGTTTTTGCTGGAAGAAATATGCCAAGATCATGGGAAATTGTCTGAATAGTATTTTATAAACAGAGGGATAAAATATAATAATAAGAAGGGCTTCCTACCCCCTCCTCTATATATTTGAGGTTTAGGATGTTAAAGCTATGTAGAAATAACAACAACAAAACATTTGGACAATGTATGCTTACCTATACGTATATTTGACTGAAAACATGTGTAGTGTATGTGTGGGATTATAGAGTTCTAAAAATGCAGGAAGTAACAACCTGGTAATAGAAAATGTACTTTTCCTATACCAATATCATTGAACTGTGGCAAAACATGGATGTAGATAAATCCTAACATTGCAGGCCTGATACAGGGTTCTGCTAAGCTGAGCTGCTGGTCTGGTGGAAGTAGGATAGATGCAATCAGACAACTTCCAGCTTTGCATGGGCTTTCTTTCTCCTCAGGGATATAAGCAATCCTTTTGGTCATACGCTGTAGTAGAAACCTGAAGGACTGAAGCAATCTCACTGAAGGAACAGGCAACTCAGATGAATTTAATAAATTGAATTGGTTTATAGCAGGATAGTAGCACCTTTTTTAGAGGGTCTTTCCAAGGACAAACAAAGCAATTCACATTTGGCTCAATAACAGTCACTTACATAGCAGGAAAGAATAATTGCCCTGTTACAGGAATGAGAAGTGAAATTTAATAGCTTAAGTTATTTTGTGGGTCAGATAAGATGATCATGGTAGTTCTTTTTGACCTAAAAAATCTATGCATCTGTGCTTTAAGCTGTAGAAGCCCCTCCAGATTTTTCATGTATGGCCTAAATTTGAACACTGTTCGGAATGATTAGAAACATTTTTTTTTCCCCTCCCTAGTAAAAACATGGTAGGAAGCAGATGCTGATTTTACCCACCCGTTTTAAAATCTCCAATTTCATTTCAGACACAGTGTCAACAATTTCTTTATTCCCTCAAAGGTTTCTATCATCTGAGACTGAATTTAGTAGATTTAAAAGTCACATCTAAAGAATACAAGCATGCATCATTCCTTGATCTTTGCAGCACATACAGTATGGCAAAAAGTAATGAATACAAAGCACTAAATTGCATTTCATAGGTTCACATCAGATTAGTATGATAACAAAGAAATGCTGAATTATGCAGTTTGATTGCCTACAAAACTGAGTAAAAGGAATGATTTTCATTTCCCTGACAATACTTCAAGAGCTAATCATAAGTGGTGAAGAGCTGACTGTTGTATTCTTTCACTCCTGTGAAAACACTTAATGTCTCCCAGTTTCTGTGAATAGCAAAGGAAAAAGTAGAAACAATGGCCAGATTGTGTTTATTTTTATGGATTAGTTTTCTAACTCAAACTGTCTGCTGTCTTCCACAAGGGTGTAATTTGCTAGAAATATTTCCTCAAAATGAAAGTATCAAATACAAAAATAGGCTCATCCAGTGGTCTGGACATACCTTATTTTTATGCTCGAAACAATAAATTCTTTTCATGGGAAATGTCATACTCCTTTCAACTGGAGTGTAGTATGCTCTATTTCAATGAAAGGACTAATCTCTATTTCACCAGCATTTGTCACCATAGCCTTTGTTTTCTTGTACTCAATAATTTTGCCATTGATTTTGGGACACTGTTTCCATGAGCAAAGTGGTTTTGAGCAAACAGTACAAATTCTTGATTGTCTGTAAGATAATTAATTCCATAGAGGACACCTCTGAAGAAAAGGTTGCATATAAAGAAAAAACAAAGTTTTCCTCTATTCAAATTTTACATATTCTTATCCCTGGCTATAATATGACTTTGGAAATTTAGGGAAATCAAATGATTTAGTGGCTTACAATGCTGATGTGACTTCAATTTAGCTCAGTTTCCTACATAGCTGTTGTCCAAAAATTCCTCTACCTTACCAACGCATACTAATCTATACATATGAAATCCTCACCAAAATCTTGTGATTCTTTTGGTGAAAATTGCTGATACAGCTTGCAGCATATTAGAATTCAGGCGTATCCTTTGCCTTAAGTTGCTTATCAGCTCTGGGTGAAGACAAACTGACAGTTCTCCAGTGTCTTCCAATTAACTTTTGTATAACCAAGTAAGTTCTTTCAGCATTCACTGCAAAAGACTTATGGAACAATTTAACATAGGGGCACATCAAATCATCCTCCAATAGTAGCTGGTGAAAACAGCTCACCTGTAGGTGAAATACAAGAGTCAAACCTGCTGAGTTTATCAAAAGCACAGGATCAAACAACAATAAATTAGAAAAAAAAAAGCAGCTTTTTTTTTTCTTCTTTTTTTCTGTTTTCTTTCATTTCACCTGTACAAAATATGGTAACAAGTGTTACCTCCAACATTATGGTAACAACTACTACTTTGCAATATTATCATAATAAACAAACATGTATAAAAAACAGCAATCAGAATGTTCGGGGAGAGGCCTGTCTCCACAAAAATTGATGTAATGGGAAGTTTTATACTTCTTTTTAAACAAAGCTAGGAATTATCCCAGTCAATATTAGCTGTATGTGACATGTCTTTAAGTGAAAACACTATGGCAGCTATAGGTGTTGCCTTCCCCACTACATTGAAATACTGTGGTTTTACTACATCTCACCTATAGGCCAATACTCTTCCTGTTTCATCAGCATGACAAGTAATGTTACAGGCCAAACAAAACGTATGAAAAAAAGCTACAGAATCTTCTGGAAGTTATACTGAATCAGAAAAATAACCCAGAAATAAACCCCACACACACATAAAAACCCCCACCAAAAACCAAAAACCAAAACACCCTAACCTGGAAATAATGAATAATTTAGAAGTGTTTACCTAAATAAATACACATCCTCAAATTTCATGCATGTTTTAGAATGTTTAAAGTTTTCATTGTAGGTTGGACAAATAGTGAAACAAAAGTGCAGGCAAGAAGCAGTCTAGTAGATTGTTTGAATTAAAACTATGGTGAATTCTTTTCTTTTTTTTGTTTTTTTTAAAAAAAGGACACTGCCAGTATTAAGTTGTTAATTATTTGGATTACTCTTCATTGTTGATCAGTGTTTAGCAGTCACATAGTCAAAATATGTCAGATATCTCAAATAAAATAAAATAACCACAGAACTCCAAATTCAATTGAAATTACAATAACATATGAAAGATTTTTCATATACATATGAAAGATATTTCATATACAGTTATTTTCAGGTATAATTGAGACCTGCAAATAAAGTAGAAGGGAAGAGAATTATTTAAAGCTGTGTTTAAATTTGGCTTACAAGGCATAGAAAAATGTGTAACAACAGCTGCATTTTCAGCTTCATCAGAAGATCTTAGCACGATTACAATGGGCTCATTCAGTATTTGTAGAATATAAATGAAGCCAAATCCAGTATTTGTAGAATAGAAAGAAACTGTCTACATAGTGCTTTTCTGCTAAAACCTTCTGTCCCACAAGGATAACAAACTAACTTCTTACCCTGTTAAACATAATAAGTGGCATAATTTTTCAACAATTATAAATGACTGCAAATGCCTGTTAAATCCTTACTCAGCTCTGCTTCAGGAGATATACCGTATCCTTACAGTATAGCTGTCTACCTTGGAGACTAATTCTCTGCAGCCAGCTCTGGATTTTCTCCTTTCCCCTTCCCTTCCTTTCCTTTCACTTCTCTTTCCTCACAACCCAGTGCACCAATCAGAATAACAGGGTAATTTTTTTTCAAATATCTTCCTTTGTGAATTTTGGATTTACCTCTTTGGATTGTGCTATTTTACTGTCCACTAACATAATTTGGGGGAACCTAGACTGTATTTTTTTAAAAACCTTTGGTTTTCCTTAGTACAGAAAACGAGAAACCATTTTCTTTCATGAGTGAAGATCAAAAGTGATGACTAATAACCAAATAGTCTGGTCTTTTCTGCCCTGTGTGTGTTTCTCAGGTGAACCTGGACGCCGTTTGGCTACATTATTTTGTGTGTTTGAGTAGAAACTTATTCTGGAGACCATTTCACTGAAATTGACACCAAAACACAGAAGGTATTTGAAAATATTTTACAGCTCAAGCAGATGAGAAACTGAAGAAAGACATGACATGCAATTAAAGCTGCAAAACATATTTAGCGTGATTTCAGTGAACTGAAGTACTTACAGTTCTTGGAAGAAGGTCATGGGATTTTAACATGCATAAAAAGTTTGTTGTGTTGACCACAGACTACTAGAATATGAGTTTACCAATTAATTCCAGTGTAAGGCTGCCACTTAACAGAACAATATACCTTCTATTTTTTCATATTTCTGCAGAACTGAAAAGAATTTTTCTGGAAAATTAGATCTTAACAAATACATCCTATTTTTTTACATGAAGAAATTACCTTTACATGTCATACACTTGAGAAAATAATGTACCTTTTTAAACATTTTCTTAACACTGCTAATGTCATGAATCTTGTTATTGAAATAAACTTTTGAACATGAATTATTGATCAGAATATAGAACTTTGTCTTCTTGGTTTTCAGAGTTTTTGGGAATAAGTGTTAGAGGGTGAAATAGTGTTTTGTGAGACAACTTTTCCTGGAATATGGCTTCAGAGAGTTCAGATTCCTGACCAAACAACAGAACCAGTAACAGTCGTTCTTGCTTAACTGGGTAGGAGGTGATAATAAACTTTGTAAAATTAAAATAAAAATTAAATATGAACAGGATGGATTGCATCAGATATGTACTGCACTATTATAAGAATCTAAGGCCAAACAAAGTTCAGTGGCTTACTGCTTCAGTGAAGAAAAACATGGACATGAAATCAAGCTTGCATTTGCAGAAACCTATCAGAGGTATCTTCCGGCTTCTAAACTACTGTCCAGTTGGAAACCTGTAACGAGTGGTGTCCCTCAGGGATCGGTATTGGGACCGGTCCTGTTCAACATCTTTGTCAGCGACATGGACAGTGGGATTGAGTGCGCCCTCAGCAAGTTTGCCAACGACACCAAGCTGTGTGGTTCGGTTGATACGCTGGAGGGAAGGGATGCCATCCAGAGGGACCTTGACACGCTTGTGAGGTGGGCCGATGCCAACCTTATGAAGTTTAACCAAGCCAAGTGCAAGGTCCTACACCTGGGTCGGGGCAACCCCAGGCACTGGTACAGGCTGGGCAGAGAAGAGATTCAGAGCAGCCCTGCAGAAAAGGACTTGGGGGTGTTGGTTGACGAGAAGCTTAACATGAGCCGGCAGTGTGCACTTGCAGCCCAGAAAGCCAACCGCATCCTGGGCTGCATCAAAAGAAGCGTGACCAGCAGGTTGAAGGAGGTGATCCTGCCCCTCTACTCTGCTCTTGTGAGACCCCACTTGGAGTACTGCATACAGTTCTGATGTCCTCAACATAAAAAGGACATGGAGCTGTTGGAGCAAGTCCAGAGGAGGGCCACGAGGATGATAAGAGGGCTGGAGCACCTCCCATATGAAGACAGGCTGAGAAAGTTGGGGCTGTTCAGCCTGGAGAAGAGAAGGCTGCATGGAGACCTCATAGCAGCCTTCCAGTATCTGAAGGGGGTCTATAAGGATGCTGGGGAGGGACTCTTCCTTAGGGACTGTAGTGGTAGGACAAGGGGTAATGGGTTCAAACTTAAACAGAGGAAGTTTAGATTAGATATAAGGAAGAAGTTCTTTACAGTGAGGGTGGTGAAGCACTGGAATGGGTTGCCCAGGGAGGTTGTGAATGCTCCATCCCTGGCAGTGTTCAAGGCCAGGTTGGACAGAGCCTTGGACCACGTGGTTTAGGGCAAGGTGTCCCTGCCCATGGCAGGGGGGTTGGAACTAGATGATCTTAAGGTCCTTTCCAACCCTTAGGATTCTAGGATTCTATGATTCTATGATCTCAAACAAGGGAAGTAGATACAGGGTGGAAAATTAGCTTTAGACAAAATCTTGTGTCTGAATTTCACCCATGTGCCACATAGTGTCTCACACCACATCATTACTAAATTTAAACACCCCAAACTTGGAAGGAATGTAATTTCAGCCCAGCCCAGCATTTTGAAATTCTAACTTATTTTAAACCAAAAGTTTGCATAGATGATACTAATAGAATGAATACTGAAACATAGCATATATTACATGTGTTGGCATTTCTTTTACAGACACTTCCACACAGTTTTACTGGAAGTAAAATCAAAATTTTGCATAAGAAGAAGAGAGTATTTGAATTTTTCAGCAGTGAAAAAGCTGGGAAAGCTGGAGGAGAAAGTGTTCTGTCTGGAGGAAAGCAGAGTGACCTGCATTATGTAATTATGTTGTGTGTGCATGGTATCTAGATTTTCAGTGCATATCAAACTATGTTGTAATAAGAAAACATGAGCCTTTATTCATTGCCCCTTACCACTGTCATTTCCCAGCTGAATCTTTAGTTCTATGTGTCTACTGATATAATTGACAATTATTCTATCCAAAGGCTGTTGCAAAGACAATTACTCTTGCTTCTTGTTTTCTCTCTTGGCCACTATGTTTTCCACCAGACCAAACACAGACTATTTGTCTTTACTTTTCAAAACACTTAATGATCAATTCTCAGCCTCTGTATCATTTTCCATTCAGTATTTGTTTGCTTCTATGCGTTTCTATTAGGATTCCAGCATCATTATTGAGTAGATTTTCATTCTATATTGTCGGACTTTTACTCCTGATGTTCCTTCACAGATCATTATATCAGTGTGGGATTTCCATCAAATGAAAACGATATTCATCCAGATAAAAGTATCAGCCTGTGTGGAATCCCATCAAAACCAGGCTTGTGGCCCTGATCATAGGCCATTTAACATGCACTCAGATCTCTTTACAGTATTTGACAATTTTGGATCAGTCTTAGATATTTGCATGCAGGTTCAAATGCAATAATAGAAAACAAATGGCATATGGTTCTTTAGGGGAGCCCATGATGTCAAGTAAAACATCAGATAAAGTTCTACAGAACTTGAAACTGAATATTTCAATTGCTTTCATTTATCAACTCTAATGGGAAAAAAAAGTAAGTATGTCTCCACAGAATGTTGCAATCCAAATTAGGCAGTCTCAAGCCAGAACAGCTTGGTCTGAAGATGAAAATGTGGACAGACTGGAAGTGGTCAAACACACAGAGGAGAAATATGCAATGATGCTTATGAAAGACAGAAAAAATCGTATAAGAAACATTTTTCTTGAAGTTAGTTCCTTTTTTGAACAAGCTTCAAGCTTTTTTTTTTTTTTTAATTTAAACTGACTTCTATAATTTTTTGTGGGATTACTTTTTTTTTTCAAAAAGTATAATTTTGTCATTTTCACTTCTGTAAACATTATTAGAATGTATGAATTAGTTAAGACAGATAAAAATCCAAAGAGTGATAATAAAGTAAAATAAAAAAAAAATCACCTGCCTTCCAACCAAGACTAAAAAGGCTATGGATCTGTGTTTGGCTGATTACCACAAAATGCTCTTTGCATTCTGCCTGGCAACAAAAAGCTTGATGGTGTTTTTGTCTGCCTGGTCTCTTGAATTTTGTTGCCAACATTTTAGATTTGATTGTGTCATTTTGTTATTAAGAGTATCCGGGAACCAAAAAGAAAATTATGTTAACTACATAGTCATATAGTCATAGCTGTAAATGTCTACATAATTCTTACTCCCAGTGTCATACAAGCACACCGCATTTTTTAAAAACACAGCTCTGTTGTATGCTTTCCATATCAATGAAAAAATAGGATTGTGTGATTTTTTCTTTTCTCTGCAGTGTGCCAAACAAAATGTTTAATATGAATTTCCCTCCTCATTTTACCAGCATAGTAAATAGACTTCAGAATCAAGTGCACAGAGAGATCAGTAGATGGACATGTCCTCGATTTCTTCCTATACAAAGTGGGATCATCCTGTCATATGTTCTTTCTTCCTTAGCTATTGAGCTTCTGTATTTCAGGCAACCACCTGAGCTACTTAAGGGAACCTTAATTTCCAAGACCTGGGCAGCCTGCCTACCTTTTCACACACTTAATAAAACCAGACAGACAGAATTACAGACTTAAAAGAGGAAAGGGAAAAAAATGCTTATGGAATAAGTAACAGAAGGTTGTTATTCGAAAGAGGGTTCACATTTGTTTCCAATATGAACCTTGAATATAGCATGGAAAATTGAAATAGTATTTTTTTTTGAGGTCTGCACCAACACGAAAATGAATAGAAAGTGTGATTCAGGATTGCAGAGAATACCCAGCATACAGCAACTTCAATATGTGTAATTTCTAAGCGATTCTCTTTACTTGGTTTTCATTTTCTTGGGTTAAATAATTGCCTCAGCATTGTTTGCCCCCCCCCTTTTTTTTTTTTTTTTATGATAAGCAGTTTTTTTCATCCCAGTGTAAAAGGTAATGCCATTTTTGTTTTATAAACTGCCTGGTTTAAAATGTTACCCAAAGGGTTGGAGTAATCAGTATATACAGGAGATAAATGGAGAATACAACTTCTTCAGCTCAGGAACAAACAGAACTCTGTGACATGAGTGTTCCAAAGAACTTGGAATTGGCTTATTTGTATTTGTTTATATTCACTCAGATTTCAGGAAGGCACAATAACATGCAGATTTAACTATACACCAGATGCAAAGTAGCAGCCAAACCCATCCCTGTCAGAAACCATGATATGACAGCTTTCATTAGTTCAGCACTTAACATGCAATGACTTTTGCTTTCTCTGGCGCTCTCACCCTCCCTGGGACACTGCAGGTGAAAATGGTTAATCCTTTGCTCATTAGCTTGGTGCCGCACCCCTGCAATTTGCAAACAACTCCCCCTTGGCCTCAAGTTTGGCATTTGCTTCTCAAGACCTCCTTGGAAATACTTCAATTATGTTTAATATCCACGATGAGTAATAACATTAGGTAACATCTAAGCCTCAAATGATGTAACTGACAAATTAGACATAAAGATAAGGATTTCTTTAGCAAGCAATGTGACTAGACAGTAACCTAGATGCAATTGTATTTATTTTTTATTTATTTTATGACACTCAAAAGGGAGTTTCAAGGTGGTTTTCTCTTTCTTTTCCTTTTCCTACTTAAATTCAGCTTCATGCTGTTTTCTAGCAAAAGAAATTTAGACTTTTTGCATGTGCTTGATGTTTAGCACTAAGAAGATGCATGCAGTTCTACTGAAAAGACAAGTCTTCAGCACAGAGGAAATGGCTCCTATTGTTACAGGAAGCTCCTACAATATTCAGTCCTTGTTCAGAGAACTGTTGTGTATGGTTCTATGGTAATGGGATGTTATGATACACATATATATCAACTTGTAATGAAATATCAAAGATGAAGCACCAAAAGACTGCCACTGAACTGCTGAACTGAAGATGACCATTTTAGAACTCTCACCAAATGCAAAACTGTTTGTCTGGAAAGGTGAAAGGCTACTCTTCCACACTGATGATCATTTGACTACTTATAGAATCTCAGACCATAGTGGAAGGAAGTCTCACAGAAAAAGAAAATACCTTTAATAATGCTGATACAGCTTGAAAAGTTGCAATGTCTGCCGAAATGTCCTTTCAGCAAGATGCTGATCCATTAAAGCCTATCCACTTTTTCTAAATGTACCAGTTTGTCCGCCCAAAAAAAAAAAAAAAAGCCTTTCTCTGCAAATCTCGACTCCCTCCTCATTAAACCATCACAACTGTAATAACACCACAAAGCCAAAAATATGAATATGTGACTGTAAGTCCTCCTTAGTGGATAAAATTTCATTTAAAATATCCATTCCCATTGATAATAATGAAAGACAGTCCAGGTCATTTCATATTTGAGCAAGTCAGAACAAGATTTCTCCCTGTCATAAAACAGAACTGGAAATTTGCTTGCAATAGCATTAGTTAGTAATCATGATAACTTAGTAAGCCATTTTTCTGAACATTTTTAAATTTGTCCTCCTTTTTTTTAATTACCTAATTACATAGAAGATTTTTTACAAATATATTTGTTATTTAAATTATGTTGAAGAATTCTTTATGAGAATAACTGTAATTTGTCTGCAAGCAGTTAATGGAACTGCTTTTGAACTTATGCCATTTTGTTGAAGTATTTTCTTTTTTATATCTACTGTCTGAAGAGGTACCTCATTTTGCCTCAATTAACTATATAAGAATCTGACCCCTGATTGGTGCCAAAAGTTAGGTGCTGAAAACTAAATAATACAAGCAGTGCTCTCAGCATCTTTTCAATTAAAAAAGTATAACAATCTCTACCAGTCTAGAACACTACAAATGATCCCCTAATCCTTTTTTCTTTGCCAACAACAACAAAAAAGCAGAGAATTCATCACATGTTAGCTATCTAATTAAAACCAAGCACAATCCTGGAGAAGAGTTGATTGTACTTTTAACATGTTAGCAAGTCAAGATAAGCCTACTGGAAGCTTCTTCATATCAACCTACTAATTCATCTGTGAGTGACTTGTGTCATTTTTCTTTATCTGACCTTTAGATAAACATTTTTCTTTTTAGATATACTTTCTTCCTAGTTATAGAACAGTGTCAGGGAAATACGTGTTCATTACAATGCAGGCTGAGTCATCATGCCGCTAGCAAACTAAAACAAAGTAATCATCACATTCATCACAAGCATGTAAATCCTGATGTGAGTTTGAATAAGAGATCTGTGTGCTGAATTTATGCTGTTTCTAGTGAAACATGTTCACTAGAATATTCATGGGAAATGAATGAAAAAGAGGAAGTAATCCCAGTAAAAGTGAATTTATTTTAAACATGGAGTGTGGATTTTGCTTTGCTTAGCCAGTAGTACCTGAAGTTGTCCAACCTCCCGCAGGCTTTTCATGTTAGTAAAGTTGGCAGAATTTATCTTTAAATCAGTGGTGGTCAATTAGAAATAGTATTTAATCTTGTGTCATTAAAGTAAATTGTAATTTTGCCCCTATGTGAAGTGGGCACAGGACCATGTTCATTATATTTTGCTTTCAAAAATATTCTTTTTCACATTCACAGCATTTTACAGATATTAGACACAGTCTTTTCTTTAAAATGGCAATGCTTAAAATAAAAATTATTGTTGTAATCTCTCTCAGACTGAATTTAAACTTCAAGCAGGTATTTCCTCCCTTTTTTCTCTTTCAAGAGGAAACTTGTTGGAAACACGGGACCAATTACAGGTTTTTGAGAGTAAGCCAGTGAGTTAGGATGACAAGAACTATTCTGAAGTGCTTTAATGGGAGATCATCCAAAGGGAAAGAAGGTTAGGGCCTCATGTCTCTAGTGGGTACTTCCATTCACATCTGACCTACTGGATGCTAGTAAATGTAGGTTATCATCATTGTTTAGAATGTTGGCCAAGCCCTCTCAAAACAACTGAGGTACTATTAGTGGGATATGATGTTATGAGCCGGAAATGATCCTATGAATACCTGCTCTTTGAAGAGGTGAAATGTTTACCCTTTTTTGTGTTGCCTTTTTTTATCTTTTCTTTTTAAGCAGTTTTAAAGCTGGATGACATAATTCTTGCACCAGTGATATTTCACTGAGAGAAGCCAGTTGACAAATCTTGCAAAAAGATTGCAAAGCTGCAGTTTGAAACATAATCTCAAACATTTAAACACTTAAATAAAGTAGCCAGCTGAATGTCAGCAGTTTAAAGCACTGGCAGAAGAATAATGAAATGCACTTCTCAGGAGGTGCATGTGTAATAGTTATGGAAATCTTTGTATTGTATCTCATTGTTTGTAAGGATGTCTGCCTAAATCAGAATCATCCTTAATGTTTTTGCTTCTACACTACTATTCAGCATTGATTTTGGCCCCTGTGCACAAGGCCTGAAAGACCATTGCCTCAAGAGTGGTATTAGACAAAAAGAAAGGAAAGATTTCCTGGATCTCTCTACAACTTAGCTATTGCAAGCAGTTTCTTAAATACCTTGAAGAAAGATACAGCAGTAGCATCTTCTGCTAAGTTTCCCTCTAGACTATCTGATGGCATATTGACTATGTAAATTAGGTTTCTCCAAAGATGACACCTCTTTCTAAACATCAGTCCCACCAAATCTAGCTGACCCTAATATTATAAGTTTGGATTACAATGTAGGCAATTAAATTTATCTCCAAAATACTCACAAAACTGAGTTCACCCATGACTGCAGTGCAGCTATTGCATCTGCATTCACACGGTTTCAAAAATATACACTGCTACTAACTGAACAGCCAATGAGCAGCTGGTAACAGTCTGTGGTGACAGCCCATCATACTTGGTCTAGGAATAGTCACTACTCACAGCCTAGTCACAGCAGAGTTAAATACAATGGGTGGCTATACATATAAAGTATAAAATAAAATGCCAAAATAAATCAAAGCCCTCTAAAGTTATCTGTGTCACACTAAGGCCTGATCTGTTCAGTAGCTGCGACACAGAGTCTCCACAAACAATTGAAGGAAACTCCAGGAAGCCTGTGCACTGATCCCTTAAGCAAAGCAGTTTCAGGAGACAGAATCTAGCACAAAAACTTTCCCATGACTCTCCATCCCTTGAAATGATGCCACCACCGAATGCATGCCAAGTAGTTAGTGAAACTGGTGTGTAAGAGAATTAGTGTACATTAGAAACATGTGAATTATGTCAGCCAATCTGGTTCTGGTTGGGCTTTTGTCCACGAAGGATATCTGTTTTGACTCCCTATATCAGAACACAACAGACTGGAAAATAGTTTACAGGAAGATGGAGTTAGCGAGTGTCTGGATCTAAAATTCAGAGCTGTCCAGCTACTTCTCCTATACTGAAGAAAAAAAACTAAAAAAATTCTAAGAGTGCAGAAAAAGTTTGGATTCAGAGTTGTCCATTGAGATCAGGAGTGTGTTACCTTATAATTTCTTCAGTGGATGGCAATATAGAATGTCTCTTGGGAGACAGAGGTGGTCGAGGTGGTGCTTTTCACATATGTTTTCCAGTTCAGTTAAAAACTTAAAATCAAACACTTCGGTAAACATTGTTCCCTCTGCTCATCTAAATCAAGAAATTTTAGCTGACATTGCTGTTTTCAGCTAAAAACTTTGAGGATTTTAAATATTTGACTCTAAAGATTCTTATTAAAAGGGGCTAAAATATATTCTGTGGAAAATGGAAACTTTTTTCAAAACAGTTAACAAAGTTGATCATAACCTTAGCTTTATACACTGAGATAGTTCTGGCAGATAATTTCAAATGTACCAGAAGGACTTGTAGGTCTTTAATGAAGCTGGATCTGTTCTTGTAGATTGTGCAAGCTGGACTGGGTAGGCCAGAAGGCTGTTATGATGTGGAGTCATCTTCAAGTACCAGAATCTTGAAGCTGTTGTAGAAGAAAATTCTTATCTATTAAAGCTATTCGTGTTATGAATTTAAAGGGTATGCACAGTCAGGAAGCTGTTTGTTTGTTTGTTTTGTTTGTTTGTTTTCCCTGGGACAAAGATACTTCCAGCCTTCCCTAGTCACCATCTTCCTAACCTTTAAGATGAAGGCGACCTTCAAGATGTAAATTATGTAGTAGCTCTAAAACTATCCCTCTGGCAGCTGAGAGACTGTGTTTTAAGTGACTACATTTAGAGCTGTGCTCAGACAGTCTCCCTACATGTTGCTGTTCTGTAGATTAGTGAATCACTTTATTTTTCCATAGAGCTCCCTCTTTCTGTTAGCACCATTTACTCTGCCAGACTTGAGCTACGTCTGTACTTATTTAAATGTCACTCCTAAGCTTCCAGTACACACAGCAAGCCTTTCCCTGGAAAAGGCTTAAAGTGCCACAGCAATTCCATCTTTATCTAGGCTGGTCTGAATCAAGTCACCATGTGACTGGAGCACGCTACGGGGACCAGAGAAGTGCTGAACTATCTTAGGAATCAAAGTCTTAAAGTATGTTTGCAAGAAAAAGAGAATATTCTCAGCTAAGTCTATGGAAATGCAATCGTGCTATTGCAGACTGCCATGGTGTGGGGATTCAGTCCAAGCCACTATATCATAGGTGTTCATTAGAGGTATATGCTATGTACCCTGTACAGTAGCTGTGAAATGCAGCTCCTGCTTTGAGCTTACTCATTATTAATGACCTGGAGGTCATTAATAATGTGCAGGGCATGTTACCTCCTACATCCAACACAGTCTGGACTGGAATATGGCATTGTTAGCCTTCTCCTCTTCATGTCCCTTTCTGAACTGCCCTGTTGCAGCATTCATAGGAAATCAGTTAATGAGTGGCTATCACAAAAAAAAATTTACTGTATGAAATAATGTTCAAGCTAAATAACAGTTATATCTTTGTAGATACTCATAATTCTAAAATAAACAGATGAATTAAAAATGCACCCAGAAGTGAAAAGTAGTCTGGGAAGCATATTTTGTATGTTGCTCCTTTTGTGCAGTGAAACATAAACATATTTTATATGTGTGTGTGTGTATAAACATGTATATTTTTATATATCTCTCTATCAAAGTTCTCATGTGCATTCCTTGCTGTGTACTGGATACTATAAAATCCCACTTCTCCTTGGAGGGAGAGCTGACTGCAGGGAGAGTGTGCAGAGACTGGCAGTGTTTTATGAAACCTGGCAAATGTAGGTGTAATAATGATAGATGTGTCAACATCCAAATGTCAACATCCAAAGTTTTCTTTAAATGTCTGGCCAGACGTTTAATTTTTTATGACCTGGAGATACTTACTACCCTTTAAAAGATCCCCCAATGGCTATTAACAGATGCATTGTATTTATGCACATTTATGTACCCAGTGTTACAGAAGTGAATGACACCATTTTTAAATAAATACAGTGCAAAGAACCTCTATTAAATATTGAAAAGAGAGAGAAAAGACAGAGAAAATAGCTCTTACATGAAAAGATCTTCCTATGAAATAAAATACTTCTTACACTTGTTTGTATTCACATTATAGCTGCATTCCCTCTTCCACAATACTCTGTAGTAGGACTGAGCCAGTGACATCCCTGTCTTATTATGGGTGCTGATTCTGGGCTGAAGTTTATCATCCTGTCAACAGAAAGTGTGACCATTTGTAGGGCAAGGACATGTCAGGACACCTGGGACACATTTATATATACAGCCTTTTCCTGCTGCCTGTCTGCCTGCTGCCGAAATTCAGTCCCACCCACATTTCACTTAAAGTCTACAGTGCGAGAAGGACAAGGGAAAAGAGAGGAAGGACATGGGGGTAGGGAGAAGAGGGAACAGTGTTGATAAGAAAGTACAATGACTGGAATGTATATATTGAGGGGTGGGGGGTGTTCAATGTTTCTTCTATGAGGAGGCTACTTAGAGGAACAGGAGAAAATAGCAGTCAAATGAAGACAGGAGGAGTTGCTTAAGAGGAGTTAAGAGAGGATTTATACAGCAGTCTTGATTTTACCTATGATTCTTAGTTATTTCACATTTTAATAATTAAAATATTATAAATATTTTATCTGTTCTTTATACTAATATCTCTTTGCATATACATACAAGTATGTCTTTGCATATACATGCATATATGCATCTGTATGGACATAGACCAGAAAGCAATTAAAATTGTTTTCCAGCATCAGTCTTGTATCTTCTTTCTCACTACATCTAACTAAATAAATTCAGTTCAATTGCTCAGGGAAAGTAGGGATACTGACTGTCGTTCCTTGTTTGGAATAATTTGTACATATGCACTGTACATTTCATTCCTTGTACATAGGTGTAACATAGTGTTTGACTTGCAGTTTTCATGAACTGTCAGAAGCTTAGATTGATCTCTCTGTAAAAGTATCTCCAATGGCACCATCCCTTCAAAACCATACAGTGCCATACCATCTTCAGGATTCATAATACCGATTCAGCATTGCTAATACCAATTCAGCATTACTAATTCTTTCAGATTCAGGGTTTCCTTTAAGTTCCTCTGTTCAAAACTGACCCTGTAACATGTGATTTCTAGTACTTATAAGGCAGGAAAAAAATGTGCTGTGTGCTACAAAATGGGAAATCACAAATCAGTCTATGTCAATCTACCCTGGTAGTAAAGAAGGCAGAAAAGGAAACAAAGATCCTGAGTGTGAGTGTGACAAGATTTGGAATATATAATGTAGTGATGCTTAGGAAGAGAGAACATTAGAGCAAAATCTGCAGTAATTCTTTTTATTTATGAATAAGCCACTCATGTAAAATCTACACCCTGTGGAGTAACTGTAGGTGCCTAATTGACTGCCTGTAAGCAAACCATTAAACTCTATTACTCCATCAGCTGCATGGAGGACACAGTGGGAAAAAAGAACTTGTAAGTAAGGTTTTCACACCCCTGCATCATGGTGGTGGTGAACTTCTCAGCTGCTTTTCACATTCCAAATTCAGAATGTGCTTCTTCTCACAAACTCCCTATCTGTGTGGTGCTGGCATAAGCAGCATGCTCTGCTGTGGCAATTGTGCCATATAATTAGAAACAAATTTAGTCCTGGTATAAGCATGCACACAGTTCCCAACAAAACCTCTGCTTTTATTAAGAAAAATGTCACAGTAAGAAAGAAGTTCTGTGACACTTATGTAAGTGTGAATGTGTCATCATACATCAGCAGATCTCCAGCTCTTCTTGCTTATCTTCACTTTGGTTCTCCCTAGAAGTAGCCTAAGAGTGATGACTGCAACAGAAGGTGGAAAAAATCGGAAAGCAATGGGGTGGGAGTGGTTAAATATATTATTTTATTGGTATATTTTTATTGGTAATGAATATTTTGTGACTAGGAAACCATATCTATACTTTTTTAAGGAAAATGTGAACAAGAGTATAGATAAAATCCTCTTAGCAGAGTCACTGTACTCATTAACTTAAAACTTTATACTGCTTCCTCCATCTTTCCTCAAGTTAGCTACTGACTTCTGCTTTCAGGCTACAGAAATGGATAATACATGGTACAAAAGGAGAACAAAAATTAGTTCATTCCTGTCTTCTAATCTGCTGGATATCTAGGAAGACCTCTAAACCAGAGTCAATATAAAGACTGCTGAAAATCTGCAGAAAGGGCAGTGTACTCTGAGGAATGTCCCCCTGTGACCCAAGCAGTACTCCAGAGACCCAGAGGATCACAGTGGAGATGCTCAGGAAATGCAGTGACAGGAGACATTTCTGAAAACTTTTTGAAACTTGCTGCTCCTGTTTGGATAAGATTTATCAAGAGGAAGGTCAGTTGAAATTTAAAAATGCAAAACTAAAAGCGAATATGAATATGTATTTATACATATGCATATGCATGTAATTTTATCTCTCAATATAATTTCTTAACACTTAAAAACTCTGTCTTAAAAACTCCAGAAAAATTTGGAACTGGCTTCACTTCAAGTTTTAGTAAATTTAAATAAATTCTTGTTTCATCAGAAGTAGTCAAGCTACCCCACCCATTTCTGTGGCTTAACTGATTATTGCCTGTTATCCACAAATTAGACCAGACATCAATAGAGGTACAAAGAAGAACCACACCTTAAACAGGGTCAGGATTGATCCTTGTGCTTCTCATGTGTCATCTCATATTAAAAACAATGAACAATGACCACAGAGCTGCTAGTCAGCAGCCTTTTATAACCTTCATGATTTTGCATGCTTAGTATTCAGCTCTCCTATGATGGAAGCAGAAAATCATAAGTGATTACTGCTTGTGGGAACTCATTAAACTGGGGTAACTCAATTGTTTACAATCACATATTCTCGTCCTTATTTGTCTTAGCATCTGGTGTATTCTATCTTCTAGACACCATACCTATGAGCCAAGGGATCAGCTGAAAGGTTTGAGGTCTTTCAGATCTGAACACATGAGAGTTCCACATAGTAAATAATTCAAGGTATTGTAATTGCACTTAATGACATGGCATGTCTTCAGCTTGGTCTTCAAATGTAGACAATGGAAAATCAGGAAAAAAAAGATAAAAAATGAACTGAAACTTTATGTGTTGAATTAAATTAAGATGTTCAGCTTTACTCAGTAGCAACTACATTGAGGAAACTGGGCAGTGTAGAGAATTAGTCTTTTCCTGGGAAAGAGGTTTACAGGTATGTTTGTCTCTTTTTTTACTGCCCAGGAATCCCTCTTGTTAACCTCTAAGGATTTACCCTTTGTGCCTTCTTAAAAGTTATAAAGATATTCATAAGAGCCTCTGGCATCTGTTTCTATATTTTTCCATACACAATTTTCTTTCTTACAGGCTTCCTTCTTGTCAATATGTTTTGATGATATTCATGATATTTCATGATATTTCATGATAGCTCTCGGAACAATACGGTTGTACTCTTTACCTGTTTAGACAGTGACAACCACTAAGAGAATGATGTACAGAACCTGAAAGAAAATCAAACAACAAAACAACAAAACACAAACCACAAACAAACAAACAAACAAAAAAATACCCCGCAAGTAAGATGTATAGAAACATCTCAAAATTAAAGAAACACAACTGTGAGAGCTCAAGGTCTAGAAAATGTATGGGGATGTTTCCCTACATTTTCTGAAAATCTTGTTATTTTGGGTAAAATCCAGGCTTATCTCAATTTTTATCAGCTTCGAGAACACAGAGCAAAAATAGTTTTCTCAGATCAGGCTTTTTATTGCTTCTCTGTTACACCTGAATGTTAGTTGTTAGAAGCTTGAAAAGTAAAATTACCAAAACTCTTATGCAGATGCAATGTCCAAACCAACCAAGGTGAGATTCAAAACAGCACTTAGGCACCTAACACACAATCATAGTGAAATTTAAACATATCCAGAAGGGTGATCTAGAAAACTCCATGTACTCACTTACGCGTCTGGGAGTCCATAGTTTTCTAACTTAGTGTGTCATTGCACACATCCAAATATGTCACACTCTCAGCTGAATGAAATATCTAAACGCACATCAGTCCATCTAGCATGCAAAATAGTGTGTTCCTGAGCTAAGTCCGCCCAGTGGCCCGGTTCAGTAGGTGTGCTCTGAGCTCACTTCATGCATAATGACAGCATCAACTTCAGCACATTGCATAGCTCCCACAGTCACTTTCATTCAAAAATAGGTCAGGAGAAGGCGGCAAGTACTTTCATAGCAAAACTGTTATGCAAAATGTGTTTAGTAATATCACCTCCTCCTCCTCCCCCTTCTCACTGGTTATCTTCTGAAAGAAAAGCAGGAGACAGTTGTCTTTGCTGAAACTTCGTACAACTTACACAGAGAAGTGCAGGCAAACCATTTTGGTTGCAAATCTTAGTTCCATATAAGCTAATCTGAACTATTGACAAGTGCCTAAATTCAGGAGAAAGACAAAATTTTAGATGCTTCTCTCTCTGACATTTTCAAATACGTAGCTTAGACATCCACCATCCAAAAATATTGGCTGATATGAATCATGGTTGAGGACTGTACTGGAAAGTTTAGATGTCCCACGCTGCACCATGAATTCCACTCCTCAGTCTTGTATCTAATTTTGAGGCACTGAGCCAGTGAGCAGTCCTCCAATACTTTTTATATTTTTTTCTGATTTAGGCCCTTAACCAGATTTTTGAGTCTATTGAACCTTGCCCCATGGATCTGTGAGTGTCCAGTGCCTTTTTCTTCTGAGTATCAAAATGAAGAAAGTTAGATCCTAGTATTGTCAAATAGGCACCAAATAACTTGAAGACTGAATCCGTGCAGTTATTCCAGGGAGCTTCTGGTCAGTGCCAGTAATTAAAGGACATTGTAGCCCCAGAAAAAAAATTCTATTTATAAGATGAAATGTAAAAATAGAGGATCAGTCCTCTTCTACTCTAAACTTTGTGAGCTCTACTTGCCTCTACCAGCTTTATCAGGAACAGGAAAGTCAAAGTATCACAGATACTTTGTTTTGTTCATTTCATTGGCAAAGGTGGCAATGAACTGGACATTTCTGAGCAGGATTTCTGTTTCACAAAGCTACCTGCAAATGAAGCAAGGGACACAGTGGCAAAACAAACCAACAATAGTCCTTTTATTTGTACTGACAGTTCAGAAAAGAACGGTTGCATGAAACAAGAAAAAATGAAATCCTTAGTTAATATAACTTTCCTTATATTCAAGTCAGTGTCTTCATTCTCTCTCTTGTAATTCTACAGACTTGCAATCGTGTTGCAACTGCCTATTATTACAGCCTATTGTGGACAGTCACAGCCATGCAGAGGTCCAAATCTGTGCTCTTTGGAATCCTGTTTTTTGAAAAGCAAGGAGTTGCAGTATTGGGAAATTTTTTGAAAGGAGAAAATGAATTTAATGTTATCCATGAAATTTAGATTCTTCCATCTTTCTCTCTCAGATTTTCCTTGTGAAGTATCTGTCAGATGATTACTACAGCCAAAATTACTGGGCTATGAAGACAAAGGTTCTAGTCCATCCCAATCATTCTATACATATCCCTTTCAAATATTATGTGCTATTTGACCATTTTAAGTCCTCTTCAGAAATGAGATATTCAAGTTTTCTGAAACAAAACCCTTAATAAAGATTGATTCATGGCATCTATATGTCAGTTTTGTTAACCTAGTGTTAAGGGTGCTGGAACAGAGAGGTGGGACAAATAGCCTTATGATCACTGAGTGCGTTAGCAATTAAGTCCAACATGAACTTTCCTGCTATGGCCATCAGATTATATCGTCCCTCCCAAAGCTGGCCCGTTTTTCCAAGACCTATTCTTGTAATGCTCAAGGGGACAGACTTAACTGCTTTATTTTTAATGAAAAGCCTATGTGGACAGTGGGTATTAATGTTTATCAAGGTCCATGCTAAATTGGCTCATTGACAGTGTCAAGGATACAACAAGCATGCTGATCTCTGTTTTCATTTTATTTTCGGTTTTGCATTTCTAGATCTGTTCCTGCCTCTCAAAACATTGCTTAGGGCTCCCTGGAGCTCTTTGTTTAGGTATCACAGTGTGGGTGTGCATATCATATAAGTGCTGATAAACGAGGCCAGGTATATTTTAATAACCCTTGATGTGGAAGGTATTTGTGCACCACTCTTACACACAGTCAGTCACTGTGTATCTTGGCAAAGCAAGATCCATTTCTGAGGAAAGAGAACTATTTCCATCCAAGTTATTCCAAGTTTCCTGTGATGTTATAAATAATCGGGCAAGCAGCTGGCTTTATTGTCCCTAATTTGATATGGCAGACTTAGAGAGCAGAAAATTTCAGTCTCAACATAAGCTCTATAGTTGGACTTTGACCAAGATTTCCCCCTTCCCTCTCCTAATGAGATAAAGTTTATCATAAAACATGCTTACCAAGGCAGCTGAGACAGGGCCCAGGCTTCACATTTATTTCCTAGGAACCCCCTGCTCATAGCCAGTCCTTCATGCTGCATACATGAGGTCACAGCATGGTGGGTTTGCTTTGGGGAGCTGGCAGCTTGGCTGACAGTCTTAGCTAATACACTTGTCATTTGGGAAAATAAAAAAGCGCTTGCGAAACGCAGCTTAAATTAGTTTGTGAGTAATTGGAAAAGGAAATATAAAGTCACACTGGTTTATATGCATGTCGGGAAGGCAGTGAGGTGATGCATTGAGTACCTGGGTTACTGGCAGAGGTCAAGCACCCTCATGACAGGCTGAGATCTTTTCAAAACTTTGGGGAAATACAACAGTCTCCACAGAACTTTCAAGATCTGCAAAATGCAGAGACATGAGGAGGTTGCAGAGCACATTTTAATGCATGAAAGAATTGAAAGGACGCAATTGAAAGGACACATTCTGTCATAATTGTAAGAGTAACAAGAGGAACTTGAGATTATATTAGAACCTGAGAAAAGATTTAAGTCTGCCTCTGCAAATGATGCTTTGCAACATTTTGGGAAAGTTGTCCAAGCTGTTTCTAATTGTCTTTCAATTGTAAAGGAAGTTAAATAAACAACTCTCTACCCACATCTTGGAAATTCAGGAAAATTAATTAGATAATGTTATTGAAATAGCTTATAGGCACTCTATAATAGTACTTCAGGCCAAAGCACTACTTTAATGCTCATTACTTTCAAATACAACGGGAAGGGCTTTTTTTTTTGTTGCCGAAATGCTTCAGGTCGTATTTTCAGATCAGCCTCATTTCCAGAATGCAACCCAGATGTATTGTTATGGACCTTAAAAAGAAATTATTGCTTAAAGGTAAAGCATGATAATAGAAAAATTAACTTGTTCTGATGAGTCATAACATAAGTAATTTCCCTTTAACAACTAAACTAAAACCTCACTTTGCTCCCGTAACCCAGTTGGTATTCTTTCAGAAGAGGTAACATATCCAACTTGGATCTATTATGCTTCCTAAAACACTCTTTATTCCTAAAAAAAAAAAAGCAAACACAAAACGGTATTATATGGCAATTAAAGATATTTTCCTAAAGAGATCTACTCCCAATTTTAAATCCTGTGTTAAGAAAATTAAGAAACTGTTAGCTGAGTTATACTTTCCTATAATTTTTATGACTTCTTGAGCAAGAGTACCCAAGTACCTCTTCTGGTTTGCTCTCTCTTTCCTACCTCTCTCTTTCTACTAATCACCATCAAAAGAGCTCTCTCAAAGACTCAAAAGGTCTTCCTGGATAGTGACATAATGTTCTCAGGTGGAATGGAGGTTGGAAAGATATAGAGGGACTGCACAACTTGTTTGGTTAGTGATGCAAGCCTGTTGCCTGGAGCAGAACAGGTTTTTTCTTCTGCAGCAGCAGGTCTGAGCAACACAACCTGGCTGCTTTCTGGAAACTGTAGACCTGAATCTGATTTCCACAAAAGCTGCTTCACGCCACTCGGGTGGTGGAAAGGAGTCTTAAAATGAGTATAAATCATATTTATACCTATTACAAGACCTCTTTATGTGGATAAGTGTGTGGAAAGTTGCTTTGCTGTAAATGCACTCTAGGCCCTCATTCTTTTAAGTTGGCATAAAAAAGGAAAGAAAAAATAGAAAGAAAACCCTTTCAATGTCCCAAGTTAAGGTTGGATAATAGCCATACTGTAACATTAGCTACGATTTCAAAGGTGTCTCAGGAAACAAGTCTCCAGCTTCCATTCACTTTTCAAGGGAGCTGATTGACTCACTTCCTTAGACCTGTTTGAAACCCTATCCGGAACGATTACTCTGTCTGCTTAGGACTAGATTGTTTTCTAACGACTGGCTGCAGTCTGACAGACCACTATGACAAAGAGTCTGCTTTGGGCAATATTGATCTTTGGTTTCAGCATTGGAAGTCTTGCCTAGCAGTACACATGTTCAAGCTGTAGCTGGCAAAGGTATTGTTTTGCCTATAGCGTCACTATAGTCCCACCTCAGAGGAGCTAATCAGGGTAAGGTTTGGCCTACGTTTAAATGCTTATGTGGCAGGTTCCCAAGCAAAACACCAGGTGTTAGTCATTCCGTCAGTCTCACTACTCTCTTTGAGTCAACAGTGAACCATTGCCCCAGAATTTCAAAAGCAGCCAGCAGCAGAATTACCCTGTGACCAGCTGGTGGCTGCAGGGTCAAGGGGTTTTGATCCACACCTACCTACATAGTTTGTTTTCCTGAAGTGCCAGGGGCTCTTGAAGAAGTTGGTTCCCATTCTGTTAGAAGTACACAGATGTATGTGGAGAGACTGCCCGTATTTTCATCCTGAGTAAACAGGCTGAGGAGTTAGAAGAAGGCAACTCAAAAAGAAAACCACGGCAAAGAAATCTAAAGTTGGAAAAGTTTCTGTGGTAGTTAAGAATGTAGTACAACCTCAGCTAATCTAACTGCAGGCAACTGTCTGGCTTCTTCCAACAGTCAGTGAAGAGAGATAGGTGCCTGCAGAAGATAGTCCCTCCCTTCCCTGACACTATAGAAACAGCAAAGATTACTCATACCCTGGAGTTAACTTTTTCTGTCCATTTTTGGGAAATCACGAATGTAAAGCATCTTGACTGATTTTATATGAATGAGCTTAGCCATGAACAGTGTAACTACAGCCAGAATATCTGACTACAAAAACAAAGCTTTCTTGCAAAATCAGTAGGTGAGAATTTAAATGTCTTCTTGAAAAGAGAAAAACAAAAGGAAAACAACAGCAACAAAATGCACGGTTAATTAATCCATTATTCATGCTCTAATTCAGTTTATGACATTATATTGAGGAAACAAATCATTATTTCACAATTATTTTTTTTATATCACTTGAAGCCTTGAGCATTTTTAAGCTTTTACTTGTATTATGAGTCTTTCGTGATTTCAAAAGGCATAGACAGGAGAAACTAGATTTTAGAATCATAGAGTCACAGCATGATTTAGGTTGGAAAGGACCTTAAGATCATCTAGTTCCAACCTGCCTGCCCTGGGCAGGGACATCTCACACTAGACCATATCGCCCAAGGCTCTGTCCAACCTTGCCTTGAACACTGTCAGCTGTGGAGTATTTACCACTTCTTTGGGCAATCTTTTCCAGTGCCTTACACCCTCACAATAAAGAACACCAACACCCCCATGTCCTCCGCAGGGCTTCTGTGAATCGCTTCTCTGCCCAACTTGTAGCTGTACCTGGGGTTGCCCCGACTCAGGCGTAGGACCTTGCACTTTGCATTGTTGAACTTCATGAGGTTGGCATCGGCCTGCCTGTCAAGCATGTTAAGGTCCCTCTGGATGGCATCCCTTCTATCCAGTGTATCAACTGAACCACAGTTAATGGTTCATCAGCAAACTTGCTGGGGGCACCTCAATCCCACAGTCCATGTCACTGACAAAGATGTTGAGCAGGATCGGTCCCAACGTCAACCCCTGAGGGACACCACCTGTTACTGGTCTCCAATTGAACACTGAGCAGTTGACCACAACTCTTTGTGTGCAGCCACCCAGCCAATTCTTTATTCACCGAGTGGTCCATCCATCAAATTGATGTCTCTCCAATTTAGAGACAAGGATGTTGTGCAGGATAGCATTGAATGCTTTGCACAAGTCCAGGTAGATGATGTCAACTGCTTTGCCTCTATCCATCAGTTCTGTAGCCCCATCATAGAAGGCCACCAAACTGGTCAGACAGGATTTGCCCTTAGTGAAACCATGTTGGCTGTCATCAACCACCTCATTGTTTTTCATGTGCCCTAGCATGCTTTCCAGGAGAATCTGCTTCAAGATTTTGCCAGGCACAGAGGTGAGACTGACTGGTCTCTAGCTCCCTGGGTCTTCCATATTCCCCTTCTTGAATATGGGGGTTATATTTCCCTTTTTCCAGTCAATGGGAACTTCACCTGACTGTCACAATTTTTTTAAATATGATGGACAGTGGCTTAGCAACTGTATACTTCTGTATCGGTGATCTTGCTCCAAAAACCTTTTCCAGCTTACCTGGAAATAAATAAATACATGAAGAATAATAAGCCAAAACAATAATAAATGCTAGTACTGGTTTTACTGGTTGACTATTCTGTGTGTAACAAAACAAATCAGTTTTTACATATCAACATTATCACAGTCATGGTCAAAAGCCTCACAGTTTCATCTGCTGTTGTGCTTCACTCTTTAGAGATACCCAGAGGGAGGCTATCTGGGCTATGAAAAGTTCAGAATGGAAAAGAGAAGACACACATTAAAGGGGAGGAAGAATGATACTTTCCATCAGTTTAGTAATTTGCAGTATTTCTTTTTTCCCCCAGAAAAAGTAAAATAGTGTATTTTGCAGAGAGCTGCTATAAAGACGTACATGTTGCTTATAAATGCTTTCTCATTTCATCAACATGCTTGTCTAAACTACACTTCAAAGTGAATTGAATCAAAAGTCATGCTCAGTTATTTTGCATGGGTACAGGCGAACACTGACCTAGAAATATGGTGAGATTAAACACAGGAGAAGGATTTTATCTACTTTTACTACAGGTTACTACCTTTTTGCTTATGTCTAAAATCTTCATTTCTTCAGTTTGGTATTTACTATTACATGACTGTGTTATGGCAGCATTTTCCTCTCTGGAATATTGTACACCATATGGTCTCCAGCCTTGGGCCTCAAACAGTTTAAACTATTCTCTCCCACATCCTCATTTGATGTCACTTAATGCAAACTTCATGATGGTTACCCACACTGGCTACAAAACATTTGAACAGTGACAAATAGAGAGGCATCTGAAAGTCTTATATTTTGGTTTTTACTGCTGAGCTTGAAATTACTTCAAATTTTGCTCTTCACAAATATTCACACACAGTCACCTGGCACAGAGTCATGGCTTAAGCTTAAACAGCGAGTGGGTTACTGTGGCCTAGCACTGATGACTTATTTTTATGAACAGTAGTGCTTTTTAAAGAGAGGGATGCCTTAACCTGACTTACAGCTCTTCCACTACTATACCTATGCTGCTAATAGTGTACTGCTGCGTAGTGGCACTGCTGCTTTATGGTGTGCCTGTTCTCTCTGTCCATCAAATGTGACACAAGTGGAAGAATGCAACTCCATTAATTCTAAATGCAGTACTGATGAATATGGAGGATTTCTCTGGGCATGACAGTTCGTACTTTCAGCCATTGGTTATTTGAAATTATTTTGGAAAATTATATAGACTTTTGTTTCCAGCCAGAGGTCAAGATACAAAACGCTTTAAATGTTGTCTATCAAGTTCCTTGCTCAGGCTCATATTACTGTATAAAAATTGATTATTACAATGAAAAAAAAACCCAAAAAACCCAAACATGATAAAAGCAGATGTTTGAATGAAAACTGATTACATCTTGGGCCTATTCTGTGCGCTGTTTAGGTCCCAAATACACTTTCCAAGACTCTTTTCTATGAATTTAAATTTACTTTCTTGGGTACATTAATATTTTATAGATATGGTTTGTGACTGGGTGGGATTAGGGGTTTTGTTTACAGACGCTTGAGGTTTTTATTGAAACTTCATGTTTTCTTATTTGTGTTGAGGATCTGAGGTCTGACACCTATAAATTAGAATTTGTTATTAAGATGATGATTTTTAAAAATATTGTATTAAGCCTCTTGGGTCATAACTGCAATACAAAATTTTGGTAGAAAAGAGATCAATCTTTTATACTGCTATCACTACAATATAACAGATATGAACAAACCTTTTTCAGGTACAGTATCAATAATAATACTTTTCATTTAGGCAACTTTTTTAATCTGATTATCTCAAAGCACATTGCTATCATAGAATCATAGAATAATAGAATGATAGAATAGTTAGGGTTGGAAAGGACCTAAAGATCATCTAGTTCCAACCCCCCTGCCATGGGCAGGGACGTCTTGCACTAAACCATGTCGCCCAAGGCTGTGTTCAACCCAGCCTTGATCACCGCCCTTACTAAGCAGGTTCCTGAAGAGGCCAAAGTCTGCTCTCTTGAAGTCCAGGGCAGAGAGCTTGCTGCACGCTCTTCTCACTGTCCTGAGGATCTCGAACTCAACCATCTCATGATCACTACAGCCAAGGCTGCCCTGGAGCGTCACATTCCCCACCAGCCTCTCCCTGTTGGTGAGCACGAGGTCAAGCATGGCACCTCTCCTTGTCAGGTCCTCTATTACTTGCAGGAGGAAGTTGTCTTCCACACAATCGAGGAACCTCCTGGATTGCTTGTGCTGGGCCGTACCGTCCCTCCAACAGCTGTCAGGATGGTTGAAGTCCCCCTCATGAGGACAAGGGCCTGCAAGCGTGAGGCTGCACCTATCTGTCTGTAGAGTGCTTCATCCACAGAGCCCTCTTGATCAGGTGGTCTGTAACAGATCTCCACAGTAATGTCCCCCATCGCTGTTCTCCCTTTGACTCTGACCCATAAACTCTCTGTTGACTTATCACCTGTCCCCAGACAGAGTTCCATACTCTCCAGCCTATCACTAACATAAATAGCAATTCCTCCTCCCCGTCTGCCTGGCCTGTCTTTTCTAAACAGCCTGTAGCCTTCCATCCCAACACTCCAGTCACAGGAGCCATCCCACCATGTTTCTGTGATACCAATGATATCATACCTGTGTAGCTGTGGACACATCTCTAATTCCTCTTGTTTGTTGCTCATACTACAGGCATTTGTATAGAGGCATCTGAGCCAAGCTCCAAATGAAGCCGACTCAATGGCTGGAGCTGAAATATCTCTGCATCGCTCCAAGCATCTATTACAGGTGCTGGCAACTGACTGGGAGTGTTGGAATGGATCTATGCCCCCTCTTCCAACACATCTAGTTTAAAGCTTTCTTGAACAGCCTGGTAGGGAAGTTCTTCAATTCTCTATAAGAATCAGGAGTAGAACCTACAGTTAATTTTTTTGCTTAATGCCCTAAAATAATTTGTGAGAAGCATAAAAAAAAAAAAAAAGGGTTTATGATGTCTATTTCATGGTTTATTTGCTTTTTACTTTCTTTTCTCTTTTATAGTAAAGAAATGTACCCTTTCTCCTCCTGGACAAAACAACAGGAAATCTTGGAAATTAAAAAAAAAAAAACCTGTAAAGAATATAATGACAAATAATCATAGGAGAAGCTAAAGTGCTTTTTGGAAGGTGATAGTGTATATTTTGTCAAATGAAATAAAAAAAAAGTATTGTCAGATTTTTTTCTTATTAAGTTTACCTGACGTAATTTTTATGATTGGTAACACATGATATTCACAGATCAATTCAGTCTTGAAAATGTGTTTTTCCAGTAGGTGGTTATTTTTTGTGTATGTAAGAAGGATTTTATTTTTAACTGTACTCAAAAGTCTGTCCACAATACAACTGGATTTTCCCTGTTATTCTCAGGAACCATATCTCCAGCTTGTGCAATTTTGTATTGCTGCACTGACTTTACCAGAGCAGTGCCAAATTGCTACAGCTGGGTGCCTGGGCCCTTATAGTGAAAGGAAGCCACTGTGATCACAAATCTGTAGGCTCAAAATTGAGGAAGAATTCATATTCATTTTGTTTCTAGATTAAGAACTACAGACATTGTTACAATGATGTTATCACCTGGAAAGGTTATTCTGTAATGTTTGTCTGATGATTTAATAATTGTTCTGGAACAATTAGTGTTTCATAGTTAATTATTAAGAAATAAGAATTTTCTATTGGTTTAACTTATAAATTTACACAATAGGTGCCAAAAACTGTCTATGTTCAACACGCTTGAATCACTGCAATTCATTTCTGAATTCACTCATGACAAGTAGAGTTTTCTATTGTTACATTAGAGATACAAATTTATCACTGGAGAACAAAGTTGTATATTTGAAATTGGAATGGTAGCCATTTAGTCCAAATTCTCTAGCTTAAGTCAAATTCATGTTTACTCATCATGGACACTTGGAAGCACAGCATAAACAGGATCACCAAATTTTTCAATCTATATTTCAAGGACTGGTGCTTTAACTAGTGGGATCTTATATAGAAAATAAACAGTATTATTAACATATAATATGTAAGTATGAGTCACAAATGTATTTACAGGTAGCCTGGTCTCATCATTATTTTATAGTGATAGGACAAGGGGGAATGGTTTTAAGCTGGAAGGGGGTAAATTTAGATCAGATATTAAGAGGAAATTCTTCACTGTGACAGTGGTGAGACATCGGAACAGGTTGCCCAGAGAAGATGTGGATGCCCCATCCCTGGAAGTGTTCAAGGCCAAGTTGGACAGGGCTTTGAGCAACCTGGTCATGTGGAAGGTGTCCCAAGGCAAGGGGGTTGGAACTAGATGATCTTTAAGGTCCTTTCCAACCCTTCTATGATTTTAGGTAGAATATGTCTGAATACTCCTAGTAGACTTGACCCTCTGTATTGAGACAGGAGAGTAAGTCAGGTGTGGTTGCAAAAGAGTTGCTAGAAGCTGAGCTGGAGTGAGCTACTTCTGTGAATTTATCTCAGACAGTTTTATTCCACAGAAAGTGTGAAGATTCTTTCCATACTTTAATAGAGAGTTAGGCTTTCTCATGTTTATTGCAGAGTTAAAGTATAAATATTAGGCTCTAGGAGGAAAACATAATATTAAGAAAATCCCAAGTCCCTAACTTTTTTAAGTATGTTGTACAAGTCAGTAGATCCTCTCACTTTTCAAACTGCAGTCTCTAACAGTCTAGGTTTCCTTTTTCACCACTTCATTGCAGATACCTTGACATTTAGCCTTTTATTCCTCTCAAATTCTTCACATGTAAAAGGTACTGGATGTTCACGTTCAATTCAAACTAATGTCTTTCTTTGTCCATTGTGTTAATATGCCTAACAGCTGGTGGCAGACAGACTGAGATACGTCTTGTAAACTTGTCAGGTTAGACAATATAACAATCATGAAACAAATCCATATAATTAAAGTATGGCTAAAAATGAATGGACTTTTTTAAGCTTAAGTGTACAAGTGTTGAGCCTTTCCTTTTTTCACTCCCATATTTTGAATTGGGAATTGCTGAAACTAGCAGAAGGATGTTTGTAAAAAATATTTTAATATTTTTATTAAATAAAATATAATAGAATCTAGAATAGTATATAAATATAAATAGTATATAATAGAATATAAAAGTATATAAAAAGACTAGTAATGAATCAAAAGTTATTGTATGGACTAGTCAGCATATAATTCAGCCTATATACATCTTTTCGTTCAGATAATACTTCAGGAAAATGGAGGGTTTACCCTACATGTCAAGCTCACCTTACATGATCTTAATTCCTCCAGCCCTTCTCGTCAGAATACTAATCATACAATCATTACATCTAAATCATAGGATAAGTCAGGTCAGAAGACCCTTCAGGAAATATCTAGTCCAACCTCCTGCTCAGAGCAGGGTCAGCTATAAGGCCAGAGCAAGTTGCCAGGGCTTTGTCTGGACAGGTCTTGAAACCTTCTGAGGAGGGAGATCAGACAACCTCCCGGGGCAACCTGCTCCAAAGCCTGACAGTCCTTATGATGAAATAGATTTTTCTTTACTGTTAAGGGAACCAAATCCATTGGATATTAAGACTCGGGGGATTTCTTCAACAAAGTATGTTTGCTGTTGTTCCCACTGGTAGGTCTATCCAGCAGCAAGGTTGAACATGATTTCAAAATGCACACACAACCACAGCCACAGAAACAGAAAACTTCACAGAGTGTACATACAGCCAGCTATAAGACTAACACACACACAGAACTGTCAACCAGGAAAGTGCTTAGGAAAACAGGACAAATTGTGGAGATCACACACAGTGCTTGGCCAGGCAAGGGTACTCATCTGAAGCCTGTTTACAAGTGATCATCCCTTCCTCCTCCTTTTTTGTTTCCCCACTCTTCTTCCTTCTTGATCTACCTTGATCCCCCGTTTTCCTGCTCTTGGTCCTTACTGTGAACATCCAGTATATTTTTCACAGTCCCACAAGCCCCCTCAACTATTCCATAAGAAGTTTGTTTCCCTCCTCTTTACTAGTTATAAAATTCTGTATGAATCTCCTCAAGGCTCTTGGTATTTCAGTGGCTTGAGACCTCTGGTCCTTGCTGGTGTTTCTATTACCTACTGTTCCCTAGGATCTATGTCTGGATTTTAATGTATTACTTCTCTGTCTCTAGTCCCAAACTGAATGTCCTTATGTTCCACATACCCTAACATTTTTACCCAGGCACAAGATCTCCTGTTTCCAATTTATGCTGTCTTGTGTCTTCCTGTGTTGTAAAATTGTGTGTCTCCATCTTGTTGATACACTCCTTATAGATACTGGGGGTCTTCTTTTAGAACTCAGCAAAGCAAGCTTCTCCTCCAGGCTGAGCCCTGGACCCTCATCCTCTTCTTACACAGCAAGTCCTCCAGTGTCTGACAATAACATGTGTTTTACAGACACACTGCTTTTTAAAATCATCCTCTTTCTAGTTTTTAAGTAGCAAATGCATAGCATGGAAAGTTAGCTGATAAGATAAAGGTTCCTGGGGTGCAAGGCTCTTTCACTGACCAGGATAAAGACTTCTATGGAAAAAAACCCAACCAAACAAACAAAATAACCAACACCACCACAAAATATCAAGTTAATTAGTCTAGAAATTATGTTCCCTAACCATGTGCACTTTATGTTTTCCCTTTTGTTTCTTTTATACTTGAAATGTTCTGACGGTTTTTTTTCTGGAGGGTTTCTTTTCAAAATGTGTCTAAAACTTGGTAATCAAGGCTACTATTCCATATTATATTTCTAAAAATAACATGATTGAGAAATCGATGGTGAATTATATTCGATTATATCAGGAATATCTACTCTTAATCTATTAAAGCTTTTACTGCAAGGTGAAACCAGGAAGTATATAGCAAAGAGTAAAGAAACTTCTAGGGTAACAATCAATAAATTTTAAGAATTGTTCAGTGACTATACTTGTGAACACACAATTTGGCTGTTCTCAAACAATAATTATGGTCTTCAGTTCTTATATGGGCCAAACTTGCTATGACTTCAGGAGAAACTTAAAGATGCAATGCCTAGAACATTTTTGATTAAAAAAAACCCCAAACAGATAACATGTTTGAAAGTACTACACGGGATAGCATGGAAACCAGGGCTACTAATCACAAAAAAGGGAGGGTCGGATGGCACAAGTTTCAACTTCTACTAAAATATACAAGCATAGTATAAACCCAAAATTTAATTTAAAAAAAGATTATGGAAAAACAGTGAATATGCAAGATACATGCCTCCAGAGAGATTATTATGTACTATGAGAAGGAAATTAAGTATCTGACCAATTCTATCTCTTAGAGTCATAATACCAGTGGCATTGTGTTGATGTATTCAGGAATTTAGCCAACTAATCCTTTTGAGGCAATCCTTTAAAGGTAATGGTTTTGACTAACTAATAATTTTGGCTAAGTGAGAGAATAATCATAAAGTGGATGCCATAGAATCGTAGAATCATAGAATGGTTAAGGCTGGAAAGGACCTTAAGATCATCTAGTTCCAATCCGCCTGTCATGGGCAGGGACGTCTCGCGCTAAACCATGTCTCCCAAGGCTCTGTCCAATCTGGCCTGGAACACTGTCAGGGATGGAGAATTCACCACTTTGTGCAACCTTTTCCAGTGCCTTACCACCTCCACAGTAAAGCACTTCTTCCTTATATCTAATCTAATCTTCCCCTGTTTAAGTTTGAACCCGTTACCCCTTGTCCTACTACTACAGTGCCTGATGAAGAGTCCTTGGAATATTGCTATTAACTCCCTGAGGTATGGAAGACTTAGTGATAGGTATTTAGTAAGGGTTCCTCTTGGCTTTCCATTGGTGTTGGATAATCCCTTGGTTAATTTACTGTAATCTCAGGAATTTGAGGTTTAAGGTATGTTGAAGGCCAAATTCTTTTCTTCCCGTGTAGTTAATTGACTGATAGAGAATACAATGCCAGTGCTTGGATTAAAGAGCACATGGACTACTGTCTACAACCCAGAAGTAAGAATATGGTTTATTTCTGCACAGAAGGGCTCATTCTATATAACACAGCACTGTGCCAGGAGGACTTTCTCAGTGTATATAAGGCTTTCCTTAGAGAGGGTAATATTTCATTATTTCTTAGTATATGCCACAGTTGATCTAATGGATTAGTTATTTAATTAGTTGATTAATGGATTAACTAATGGATTAGTTGTCTGGAATCACTTCTACAGATCTAACAGACTGCCAGTCCGGGCTGAAAAGGGAGTCTCAACCCTTCTTTTAGTCTCCTCAGGCTCATTCTTATTCCTTTTCTTCTGGTGATGCCAGTGTGATTTTAATATCCTCACATGTCACAGGTTGAATCAGATTCAAAATCCGAGTGTTTCAAGAGAGGAAGTGCAATAAATGCAAGGATGGAATCAGGGATAAGGAAGGCATTCTTACACTAGTGTGGGATTATATTTATATGCTTAAGGTTTTACTCAACTCTGCCTGAATTCAACAAGAATCTTTTATTGAATTTTGTAAGTTTACCTGACATTTCGTCTTATATAAGGAGATTTTTTTTTTTTTATCCTAAAGAGCCAATGTTTGAAGATTTTATCCAGAGTTTTTTTACAGATATGCAGTCTGGGTTTTTGGTTTTGGGTTTTTTTTTTCTATTAATCATGAAGATGAATGCTAAATTCATCAAGTTTGGATAGGAACCGTGTGAAATCTCATCTGAGTCTTTAGAGACAGATGAACTTGAAGGCTTCCAGTCCCGTCTCCCGTGATCAAGCAGCAGGTTCTATAGGAAACTGGGTTTAAAACAAAGGAGGCCTCTAAAAGAGAAATGCCATTACTTCTTCCATTTTTGTAGTGACTTGATGTGCAGTCAGCACTAAATTATTTCATTTGTTTCTTAGTTTTCCCATCTGTAAAGCTGAGAACAACTATCCCTAAATACCTCTTTGTGTGTGTGTAAAGATTTATTGGTTTATAAATAAATCACTCTTTGAAGCATTTTCACTGCATAGATGCTATGCATTACTTTTTGGTATCTTTTCTGTAAAGAACATGCTTGCCTTTGCAGCAATGTGCCATGATTTTCTGTGTCATGCAGAAACAATATGTGCTTTCCTTCTGACATCCCGTATCAGCATAGCAAATTGTTTCATTAAGTGCCACTTGTTCAGTAAGTGTAACAAAATTAAAGCCGAAGAAGATGAATCATCTATGAGGGCAGAGATCAGGGAGCTGTTTATTTTACAAATGTCACTAATAGGCATATTTTTTCTTTAAATCAAGGAAATATTTGTCTTATATCAATGGAAGTATCAGTATAATAAAAGAGCATCTGTACTTTTCAAGGCTTTGTGTATATAATTGATTTTCAAAATATATTTCATCACTATTTCATTTATTAGTTCTGTACTACGATATTTCTTAGTGTCAGTAGTTTGCAACTGTAATTGTCAAGAGCATGATGCATAAATGTGAGTTATTTTAAAGACAAAAAATTCAGAAAGAAGGGTCAAGGAACTGCTTTATCTGTGGTTCAAGAACACTTGATAGGACAGTTTTAAATTATCCAGCAAGGTTTATAATCTAAGAAAAAGGCTTGCAAGTTAAACTTGAAAAGGCATCAACCAAACCACTAAGTGCTATCTCTTGTATATGTTTATTTGAATTCACAGAATATTTAGTATAATTTTTACTATGTGAATTCATATATACATTATGTGGAAACTCTATAAGAACTGCATTCATAATGACTCTAAATGACCATTTTAATGCATTTATAGTTCATGTCTATCTTGGTTGATTTAGCAGTGAGACCAAGTAATGGCTACTGAATCATCTGCTTTGGAAATCATTCTGGCCACTGCAGCATCCCTCATAATTTATGGATATGTTATATCTTAAACTTACACTAGATACCTATGATGCCTGAGGAAGGTGGAATAAAAAGGAATTTGTATTTTTCTTTAAGTTTTACTCATTGTTTATGCTTGCAGCATCAGTGGCCATTTGTCTTGCAATGTAAGTGCATATTTGGCTTCTCTTCCCCTAAGCTTTCTCAATATTAGTACACGTAGGAATTTACTTCTAAATATATCAAATGGTCAAAATCCTTCAAATATTTTAAAGAATCTGTATCATTTTACTTTTTACTTAATAAAAGGGCATAGTTGGCACATCTTTACTTGTTTTATAATAACAGAAATCTCCCTGAAATGTTTCTCTTGTAGTAAGGTGCTTCTCCTGTGTGCATTTTGTCTGGGTGCACACTGATTGCGACTCAGCTATGGAGCAGATGGTTTTCATACAAACCCCACTCAACTGGTTGCTGAGCTGGTTGCTGGTGAGCCAGTGAGCTGGTTGCTTACCCAGTTAGTTGTCCATTTGGTGGACCTCCTTGGACTACGTCATAGACTCAGAGTGATTTAGATAGTAAGGGACCTTTTGCTGTACCTGTGGTCCAACCCATTTCTCAAAGCAGGAACAACTTGGAAGTAGATTTGCCTTTAGAGTTATATCATGGTCCATCCACACCTCAGCATCCAAGTTCCCTTCCAAAGGAAATCATGATACATGGATGTACACTTAGGTCTTATGTAATATGCGCAAGTGATTTATGGCTACACCAGCTTACAGACGTTAAGAGTACAGGGGACACTGTTGAACTTACCAATTTGTAGCATAGATTAATTTTTTGTGCTGTCACTGAACCTTAGTTATATATTACATATTGGAATATGATATATAATAAATGCAATGACAGTTGCTCAGCAGAAGTGTGTGCTTGGAGATATCAGTGTGAAGAAATAAGGGAGACTTCGTTACTAGTTTTAGAGAATTTATTGCATGGAAGCTGAAATCCATATCCAATCCATTCCCTATTTATAGCAATACAAATAGACGAGCTGAAAGAAAAAGCAAAAGCAATGTAATGGGAAGGAAAGGATGAGAAAATTCAAGAGGATGACTAGTCCAATCAATTCTAAGACGTGACCTTCCTTTCATTCCACTGCCTCTGTACTACTGGGTAGTTAATATCCATGTGCAGCTCCAATGAACAAGTATTATTTGTTATTAGCCACAAGAATAGCTGCACTCATAAATAAAAAAAGGCACATGGACTGTTATTTATAAAAAATCTTGAAATCATTAAAGAATTCTATATTAAACTAAAACACCAGGCACAATCTTTGAACTTTTATGCTCACCACTTTGAGAAGGAAATGCTATAACATACACTTTGCAGAAATAATTCTGTTAATTTTTTAAAAGATCCCTATGCATGAAAAACAGAACTGATATTGAAAATTCAGGGTATAATAGTTTGGTAGTAACATATACCTGTCAACTTAAAACTAGGAAAAAAGATCTTTGGGGTTTATCTCTACTCAGGTCCTTTTGGCTTAAAGCAGGGTAGTAAGAGACTAAGGTAATACAGCTACTTATAAAGAAACATAATTTCTTTCCTGACTGTTAATCCTCTCTTTCTGCTACCCTAGGATGAAACCAGCCTTAAGCACTGTTTTTGTAAAGCATAATTTCAGAATGTTGCCAGTAGAAAAACGGTAGTTGTGGGGGACGAAGCAAATTATATCTGCAAAAGATCTTGTTTCCAAGCAGATGTCAGTTCTAAAATCTATGAGGCAAAGACAAAAAGGTGTTACCAAGTTCAAAGTCTTTTTCTAGTTTTTCAATGCAGCTCCATTTCAGAGGGCCATCAGAGCCTATTCTAAAAGTCTGAGGTCTGTAGAAGTGATTCACCACAACACTAACTTCTGCTGTTCGGTTTATTGAAATGGAAAGTGAACACCTCTGTTAAAACAGACAGAACATGCACAAAAAAAAAAATAAAAAAGGAAAAATGAACAATAATGAGGAAGATCCAGCACCTCAGGAAAACAGAGTGAACAGGAAGGCAAAATAGAATCTGTTATACTACTCAGACAGCTGAACAGGCTGCTAAACTCTGGCCCAAGGATGGTGCACATCAGAAACTTGCTATGCACATTTCCTGTTTTGCATTGTTTCATGAATCCCAAAGCAGCTGCTGTGCCACTGAAGTCAGGAAAAACCTCACCCAGCTCATTGTTTTTGGACACTATGGCAATAAATATTGATGATGTAAAATTAGAATTCCTCATGCCAGAGCCATCAGTCTGTCCCATGGACTTTACCGTGGGCAGGAATTTATGCTGAACTTTGACTTCCACCTTACAGCTTTAACCTGTAAGATTCCAGAGGACATTTTGCAGTGTATTTATTTGTTATGTTATTATGTTTTATTTTATTATGTAATGCAATTTATTGTAATGAAAAATGTTATAATAAGACAAAAAAAGTTAAGGACAGTCTGTGTTTATATCATCTAGAGGAATAGCATGATAGAAACACAAAAACTAAGAACTGTAATTTAGTTTCTCGGACAGGAAGCTTTCAAAAAAAAAAAAATAACCATCATCCCTGAAAATCCAGTGTCACTAGAGAGTTTTAAAAAATTTAGTTCCTTTTTGTCTAAGTATGATTA
Source organism: Strigops habroptila (assembly GCF_004027225.2). NCBI lineage: Eukaryota > Metazoa > Chordata > Aves > Psittaciformes > Psittacidae > Strigops > Strigops habroptila. The sequence goes on from NC_046358.1 coordinate 32,119,318, forward strand.
TGTAGAAATTTTCTTAAATTTTAAGGATCAACGTTTGTAGACATTTTTGTGAAAAAGCAACTTAGGTCCTACTCAAGACCTGACCTTCTTCTGTCAAATAAGGTGAACATTCCCACTGATCTTAAAAGAAGTTGCATTAAATTGTGGTTTTATTTAAATGAAGTGACTAAAGAGTTTACTGGGATCTTGCATTCACGCTCATTTTTGAGCAAAACCAAAATTTGGACATATGATCCCTTGTTTTCACAGAATCACTGAATAGTTGAAATTGGAAGGGATCTCTGGAGATCATCTAGTCCAGCTGCCCTGCTTAATGCCAGCTTATCAAAGCAGATTTTAAAGACCACTTACTTATTCCTCCATGTACAAAATGATGTCAGTTGAAAAAGTTCGAAACGATATCTAGAAGCACTCTTTAAAAATTGATGCCATCTAAAGATTTTAGATGTAAAGTACACTACATATCACTTTACTAATGTGATATTCTCAGGCATCTCCTAGGACAAAATCACTATTTAAATTTGTATGCTTTTATAAATATATACAATCCCCTCTCCTCTAGGAAAACAGATCTATAGTTATTGCAAAAAAAATTATCACACTGTATAAAAACACTTCTTGACTGGAAAAAAAAAAAAAAAATCCAAAGATTTTATTTCAATTATTCATCAATTTTGAGACTTCTGCCATTATGAGTTTTGTGTTATTCTTGTCCTCTTAGCAGACTCTCAGGAAGGAGACAATACTATTAATAGCGAAAGATAAAAAATAAAACAAAAGGGAACTAATTCTTTACTAGGCTGAGACTATGTTTATAATTAGTCCAAAATCTTTCCGAAGAAGAACTCATACCACTGAAGTACTGGATATCAGATCTTTGAAGGGTGTGTGGAAATCACTAAAGGAAGGAGAAAGTGAGAAAAAGGGGTGCTGGAAACATGATGTTTCTTCTGAAATAGTGAACATCAGGTTATCAAAGTACACATTATCAAATTTTATAAACATGGACAGAAGTGTCAAAGATTCAAGCATCTGTACCTGTTTACTGCTGTAAAGCATAAGGATTTGCTTTGTAGGCAGTGGAGTATGTGAGGAAATCATCAGTCAGCAAAAGATGTCCAAAAGAGAAAATGGAAAAGAGCAAATTTTCCTCATTTTTTGGCAGCTAAAAGAAAGAGCAGATCATGAGTAAAAGATACCTGCAGATCTTTTGAAGACTTCCTTCAAATATTAAATGCAATAAGCAGAGAAAGGTATCCTGGTAATCCTGGGAGATTTTGTTATTCATCCAGCATATTTTTACCCCTACCAAAAACTGCCAGTCCACACAATTATAATATAAACTACAGGATCATTCTTTTAAGTGGTCAGCTCTCTTTTAAGACTTTCAGCATTTCCCAGTGGACCAGGCACCACATAATGTCTAACTTCTTTCCTCAGTTTACTCTGGTTTTTGTATGTTTTTTACAAATTTCTCTTCAAAAAAAAGTGACTTGGATTTTTCTTACAGCAGGAAATAGCAAGACTGTCAGGCTGAAAGAAAGCACAGAATGCTTAGAGCAATTATCTAGCAACTACAACTAACTATGGCTGAGTTAGATATCTTTATGACTTTATGCACAAGGTCAGCTGAAATAATTATTCTGGTCTTTTTATTATTAAGATTTACAATTCTACTTCATTTACTTTGCTCTTTTATTGCTTTAAAATGAACTTGAAGCCTGATCTTAGAATCCCCATTTCCAAATGTCTCACAGTTACTGACCTGGGATGGACTCAGACTGCCTTCTAAAGGTGAAAGGCTCTATATTGCATGCTGATTTGAAGAGTGGGCCTTACTTGTACTCCAGGGAATTAATGGCTTGTTAGATCTTTGAACAATACACAGAAATAACTGAAAGTGCTACAAAACTTTAGTTTCATGAGCTTCTGATTTCATGTTCTGCAATATACTTGCTCCTCAGAATTTCTGTTGAATTCTTTAAAACCCTAGGGGCTCCATAACATTTCATTGTTTCGTCTTAGTTTTATTCTGGCCTCTCTTCGTGGCATGGGAAGCTGAAGCATCCTTCCACTCAACCCTTCTCCATTAAATTTATTCTAATTTGGAGAAAGAGACTAAAATTTTTTCCTCCTCAGCTACTGTGGGGAATTTCTCTAGAATTTAAATTCTGAGTAATGTGGCACATAATTTAATCCTAGGTCATACTCTTCAGGCCATTTCAGCAGAAATTTTGAACTCCAGAATAGTTGGGGTGAGAGCAACTTCTTTATGTCACACCATTAAAGTACAGAGATTTTTCAAGTTAGCAGGAGGCAAGGCCACAATGAATGTAACAACTTTACCTAGCATTCACATTGGCAAAAGTAAGAGGAGAAACTTGAATCACGTACAACACAGTTTCAGTTAAACTCTGAGTTCATGTAAAGTTGAAAATTGGTGCTGTAGTTAGGCTTGTAAATTCCTAATGACTCCAACTGTCAAGATGCATCAGACAATGTTGTTATTTTATTATACAGATTTATGCTTTAGAAATATGCAGCTGGACTATGGTCATTTAGAATTCACAGCTTTCTGGTGTAAAAATGGCATAGCACTCCATTGCGCACCAGGTATCATTGTATTTTAATTATTTTTTGAAAATCAGTATGTGAGTTTGAGAGGCACTTCCAAACATAAAAGTAATTGTAGATTGTCTCAAATCGATCCTTCTCTTTTAATTCTCCTCTCTGCAAGTACCATGAGCCTCTCAGTTACCAGACTGGACATTCGACCTGTGTTTTAAAAGAAAGGGTAAGGCTTTCCACTAAGGTAGATCAACAGCTACATGTAAATCAGCCTGCCACATGCAATGCCATTCAGGGAATACTTGCGTCGGCAGCTTTCCCTCCAAGGCACATAGACATCCTCTTAGAAATGACTCAAGGACAAAAGGACAAGGCTAATACCATAACTCCAAATGTAATCTACCAACAGTCTAAAACCTTTTAATAGTTGGAAGCTGCTACTTGTCCTTCGGCAGTTTTGTCTCTTCTTCTGGTTGGCAAAATCTGTTGATAAGGCAGACAGCTTTGCTATCACGATTTCAAACAAACTAAGAAACTTGTAATAAAAGGGAATGTTAAAACAGTTTTTTGGGTTTATTCGATTATGTGTTACTGTGGTTAGTGCATCATGATGTGTGTCTTTTTCTTCCATCCCCCAAAGCAAGAAGAGGTAAGTATTCCATTCAGATAGATCACTGATTAATGTTCACAGCTTTCAGCATTCACTGGCTTCAGGAGTTGTTTATTGAAAATATGTAGCTGAGTCTCAAAGCCGACAACATTCCTCCAGGGTGTCCATTAGGCAGAAGGGCAGCACAGTTGTAAACAATCTATTTTGTAAAGTCAAAGAATTTGATAGAAAAGACATCTAAGTAATATTTGGTAAATATTTTATATTTTGCAATGTGTAGCTTGCAGGGACAGAGAAAAAATGGGAAGACATAAAATGTAAAAAGAGTTACTCAAGAGAAAAGATATCTCTCTCATGATAATCTATTAAGATTTTTTTACAAAGTGGATGCATTATGAAAACTCTATCTGTGCCAGCTGATGTGGGTGGGTTCCGTAGGTTTCATGGAGAAATAGCTACCAGGGAACCACAGGCCAAAAAGAGGAAGAGTGTGTACTGGGAAATTAGGGTGCGGGAGCTTCCCAATGACTGATAAAACTGGAGATGATTTCTTGTGCTGAACCCACAAGAATTGATAGCCAGGACACGAAGAACCTGATGCATCTCTATGAGGTCACAAGCAAAGACGAGCAGCCACTCTAGCTCTGTACCATGTGGCCAGTGCCTGTGGTACACAAATGAAGACTACAGGACTGATTATGTGCCTGGTGAATGAATTGGCCCCCGAGAGCTGTCCTAACACTTGCCTGGATGTCCCTGGCGTATAACACTCAGCCTCACTGCTTTAGGGGAGTACCCCACTGGGGACCACCCCACTGGGGCTCCCCTTCCTGCTGCTTCTTCAGTCTGGTCGCTATGAATGAGCCTGTGAGGGTGCAAGTGAACTGTGTGAGTACATAAGTGTATTGTGTTGAGAGTAACAGATTGATTCTATTATTAATAACAGCTTAATGAATAAAAGGTGTTCTAAGAAATATTGGCTATGATCTGTGCCTCCTTTCCCTCCCAGTCCCCTATTAGACAGCAGAATTTACGACCAATACGTGCTCAAAAGATATACATCAAGGAGGAAATGCAGCAACATTAGGATATTTATAGGTGTTACAGGGTCCAATATACAAATTGTGGGTCTGTAAAAATTAGGAAGACCAAGATGTTGTGAGAAGCAGACATGGATAGATGGTTGTGAATTATTTGGAAGAAGAGTAGGCTCCCTGAAACTGGTATACTTCTTTCATAAATTGTGTAACTGCAACCTGACACCTGATCGTATCTTTCTCCATCCTTCGTATGTCATCCTCTTTGAAAATTCTGAGAGCAGAGAGCTTGTCTTTGTAAGTGCTTGCACAGAGTTTATCTCCACGATGTAAAAAAGGCTGATTATTAAATTAATTAAATAATAATAGTATCTGATTGATAAAGATCAACATTAGAAGTTTTAAACAGGAATGTGTGGGTATCCAGCCTCAATTTTGCATCACCTTAAAGGATTAAAATGAAATTATATAGAATTCTTGTTTCCTCAGTTAATCACTCTTTGTCATATATAGAGCTCATCAAAGTACATTAAATATTCATTAGGGAGAATAATTTGTGGTAAACATCTGTAGCTTTAGAAACATCTCTAAGAACAATAATTACATCATAGAGGTAGAACTTGGTTGTCTCCCTATTTGTTTTTAAATGCCTCAGTAGCTGATTTTAATTTGGCGAAAAACACTAAGATGAAACACTCTTATTTTATTTGTAGTATGATTGGTTTTGTTGTTGTTATTCCATATTATGTTGTTTCTAAGCAGAAAAATAATTACTTTTTTAAAAAAAAATAGCATGTCTTTAAGCTCGTAATAATGTATTAGCAAATTGCCAGCTTTTACAGTAGTAATTGTTTTAATGATTAGAGCTAAGTAAAATTAAGAGGAATAAACCTAATTTAGCCTAACATTATTGTTTGCTAAAATGTTGCATGCACCTTTCCTTTTACTTTCATGTTCTAATTTCAAAGCGTAGAGTCTAACCAGATTCATTTCCTCTGTCATCGAATAGAAAAAAACACAAAACCAAACAACACTTCCACCTCAGGTGCAGCCCAAACTCTGAAAATGTTCTGCAAGTTAATTGTCAAATATATTAAATGCTCACATCAAGAGTTTTATTTCATTTGGAATTAAAGACCATTGTAGTTTCTCATAGTTTAAAGTTTCATTGCAAACTCCTGATATCTCAAAATGTAATATTACATATGAAAAAGTGACAATTGTTCTTAGTATTCTATCACACAGTAACGTTGTACCTGAAATTTAAATACAGTTCTTAGACTGTTCATTTTTAACCCAACTTCACATTTTCACTCCAACAATATGAATTAAAACAACAGCATGTAGAGAATTATAAATCTCCAGCCAACCAGTACTGGTGGTGAAGTCACTCAAGAAGCAGCACAAATTGGCTGAAGGAGGGACAGGAGACCTTTATGTCCCAGTTGTGTACCAGATACTGTCTGGACTTGGTCTCAGACCAGAACTTTCATCCTGGATCTGAGACTATGTTTTTGCAATCATGATGTGCAGATCTCAGTGTTAGTGGATAATCCTAGGCTCTCTACTCTACTAATCCAAACAAAGGGCCAAGTCCCCGGTTCAGACATTGACACATATGTCTTGCTGTTTGTCACATGCTTTTTTGCATGTTTTTAGTTCTTGTCAACTATAGCAATGCCAGAAAATGCCTGGGCACCAGAAACTGTGCTCACAGAAAGTACAGATGAGGCAAGTGAGTCCAGGAGGCTGCTATCTGTGACATACACTTTCTAGGAGTGACAAAAGACAAGCCCTGGAGCATTTTATCTGCTACCAAAGACACCAGTGATACAAATTTGGTCCAGATCATCAGGGCATTTCCAGTGGATTAGTAAGAGCTCACTGAACAGAGTTTATGCCAGATTTCTGATTTTATGCCAGTTTTCTAATAGCTGGGAAAGGACCTAATCCCTACAAGCTGTAAGAGAAAAATGTTCTTAAAAAATGTTTGAAATGCAATCAATAGAGTCTCCTTGCACCAGTTAATATTCTGTCACATGGAAATATCATTTCTTATCCAGTACCAAATACCCTAAAACCAGGGGATTGTTTTGTTTTGTTAACTCATAGCCTGAAAACTTTTTCTAAGTAAATATTTTTTGTGTATACATTCTGGGGTACTTTTGGACTCTTCCAGTCCTATTTTCCAGTTTTATTATTACAATCATTTCAGACAACTGCAAAAATGTACACAACAGCAACCACACTGCTCTCTCCTGTAGTCAAAAAAAAAAAAAATTTCAGGCAGGAAAGTTGGACCTGTGATAATTATAATGCACTATAGCTTGTACAGTTAGAACAAAAATATACTTAAAAAAAATTGTGGCAAACAAGGGCACTACATATTTATAAACTGCATTTAAAAAAAAAAAAAAGTTCTATTCTAAATGCATTGGTATTCAGAAAACCACTCCATGTCTTACTAGAGAGATTTTTATTATGTTTTTTTATTTCAATTTATCCTCAAATAAATAACCATGCATGAAGGTAGCAGCCTTGAGGAAAGACTCCCCACCACTTCAAGCCAGAGTCATCAGCATCTTTTAGTCTCCAATTTTATTAGAATATTCAAAAAATAACCTAAAAATAAAATAATTCTTTCAGCTGAGAAAAGTCAGGACTTGTTAAGCAAGAGACACTAAGCTCAAGATCTAGCAGCAAAATTCTTTCCTGTTCATCAGCATCTACAAATTAAGTATCCTTTCAACAAACTTGGAAAGTTATCCAGGGTTAAAGCAGAATGTTTCTTGAGGATGAAAGTACCGAGTAGGTGGGTTTTCATCTGATGACTTATCTGTGTTTTCAAGCAAGTTCCTAAATAGACCACTTACTTACAATCTACTTTAAAGGTAGCAATATGATAAACAACTATGGGAAGGATCACATCGTTTGAGTCATTCTTGTTTCATGAATTCATCAGTCTCTATGGAATGACTAATAGCCATATGCGAAAAGACCGTGGCTGATAACTTTATGTTTAGAATTTGGCAATACTTCTCCTCAATCTACTGATAAGTAAGTTGAAGTGTCAAAGAGAAAACATATACCAAATTTCTTACCATAATTATTATTTCAGACTACATTAATTCAGCTTTCAATACGTGACATGGTCTAGGTTGAGGCATCCCTGCCCACGGCAGGGGGGTTGGAGCTAGGTGATCTTAAGGTCCTTTCCAACCCTGCCTATTCTATGATTCTATGATTCTATGTCTTCATCCAAGACAAAAGATCTTTTTTTGCAAAGATTAAAATCAACACTGTAAAAAAGAACAATAAATTAAATATAATATTTGTGGCATGAAATTAATTTGATCAGAGATTACATAAGACACATGGGAGTTATTAGAAGACTTGTAGAGGAAGAAGTGACCACAGAAACTTTATTGCAAGGTGCAGTACAGTTGAGAAGCACTTGCCAATACATTCCAACCTGTGAATGTTAGTTGGACAAGTCTATGTGCCAATTTCTAAAAGAATCTGTTTACTTTTTCTGCTGCTTCTGAATTAGTGCAATCAGCATCTTGGGCCTCATCTCCAGTGCTTGTTGACACAGGGGTCAGTGTTCCGTGAAAAAGTACAGTCAATGTGAAATGTTTATCTTTTGCCTCTTTGTTTTGACATTTCTACTGATCTGGTTTGTGCTTCATGATGCAGTTAGAAATCTGAAATAACTATAAGAGATACATGAATGAGCAGCAACTACAACAAAATACTCTTCTTGCTTCATGTATTCTGAATATGTTTGTTTCCACCAGCTGGTAAAGAAAGCTACGGTTAATTTACCCATCATTTACATCCTGTTCCAATGCATATCCAGGTCAGGTGAAAGACAAAAAAGATGATGATTGCTATTCTGCAGACACATTTAAGGTAACAGAACACCTGATGTTTTTACTGTTGTTTTTCTTTTTTCGCCCATGAAGTACAGGCTCCTAGAATCAGGTGATTGTTTGGGAAAGATCAGTTATAATTAAAAACAAAGCAACAAAGAACTCCTCTATCTACATAAAAGAAATAAAGTCTAAAAAATGTGACAGATGAGTGAAGGACATTAATTTTAAGCCAACATTTGAAGTTGTTACAAAGAATATATTTAGGAAAACTGAATCTAAACTTTTTTCCTTCTCAGTTTCAAATTTGTAGCATTTAAGTTGTCAATGAAAGACCAATTTACTCAGTGACAACTGCCTCAGTATCTTCTTATCAATTAGATGATCCAGTATTCTGTCTTTAAGACATTTAGCTCAATATAATTATTAATTTATAAAATGCAATGTTAATGTAAATCTCTACTTCTAAATAAACACTAAGTAAGCTAACTTAGTAACAAATGGAAGATTTCTGTGGGAAAGCAATGGAAGCAGCATGACAGTTTCAGGACATAGAGTTTGTTGGAATAAAAATATATTGTAATGGTCTGTAAAAACCACTGTTGGAGGAAAGTCCCAGATATAGTGGGATCTGGCTGGCACGTTGTTGGTGATTTGGCAAATCTGAAGGCGGATGTCCAGGACCCACCAAATGGAAATTTAAAGGATGTCTTATCTGGATATTTTGGTAAGCATAAATGATTTTTTTTATTCAAGCTTGATTCATTCAAGCATATAAACAAAGAGCCATTTACATTACATAACTAGCTTAGGACACCCAAATGTCCTCTGAAAATAGAGCTGAGAGTAACTGGCTGTCAGTAATGTCAGGCTTGGAGACCAACTGGCTCTGAGAGGAGCTACTGCCTCCTGCATTCCTGCAGGAGCTTTCCTGAGACCTCAGAGCAGCAAGTCATTTTACTACAACACAACATGTTTTTTCTCTGCAGAAGAGGATATCAGGAAATACATCTGCTCATGAATGTTGAGCAAGATTGCAAAAGCAAATTCATGTGCTATTTCCTTTCTTAAAAATCTATCAAAATACTGTTTTTAACCTGTGTCCACGTACTATGATAAGATTTGCAGAGGCATTAAATTGTTTATTTGAAACATTTCTTCTAAGCCTTGCTGAGAATTCTTGAGAATTGTTATCTTTATCTAGGTCTAACTTAAGTCTGTTATGTCTACTATCTACTTGATATTGATATCTTTTTATTAAAGAATAACTATCAGTGATTTATCCTGGGAAAACTTTACCTGTGACAAAACAGACCCTACCTTCATACTGCTATTAAAGTGCTTTGATCAGGATTACTGGGCAGGGGTTGTTTCATTATGTCTGTTGGAGCGTTACTTTTTTTTCATAAAGTAAAGGAAGAATATATTTTCTTAAATAGGAATTTGAATTGCTGTACTGCTGTAGGGTGTGTTTTAATGATGTTGTTCATCATATTCACTTTTTATTTGCAATAGAAGTTTACAAATTTGCAATTATATACACAATGATTTATGAAATTATATTTAAGTGCACCCCTAATTACTCTATGTTTACAGTTAATGTAAATTATTGTGAAGCTTAATCTGAAATAATCACCCATATCACCCATTTCTGAAATACATAAACAAAATTAAATTGACTGAGAAGAAATTAAAATATTTAGGAGTAAAAGTCATATCCATTTTGAAATAAACCCACTTTTTAGAACAAAAAGTATAAGTATTTTATTTAGAAATTTTTTAAATGAGACAGTTTTTTAAATAGTTTAAGCATTTATTTGAAAACAAAAAGAAAATTAATTAAATGCAAATTCACAATTATGTGTTCCATCTAGAAAATAACTTTCAGTGAAAACTATTTTTATTTGAAAAAAGTGCCACTTCTGTCTACTAGTGATTTATTTTGTAATTTTCTGATCTATATTGGTATGCTGTATTTTGTAACTGACATTATAAGTAGAATAGGACAATGAACCTAAATTTTGTAGTGTACTTTCCACTGTACTTGGACATATTGGACTGTTACTAGTTCATGTTTCCTGTGAACTTTGACTGTTTTGAAAAACGTTAGAGAAAAAAGGTGCTGTTATCTCAGTGGGCAATGGAGGATTCAGACTTGACCTACTAACAACATAGAGATAGTGGGTTTCCATTTTAGTGTATCCAGGCAGTGTATGCTGACTGTGGCCCAGATGGTGACACACTGAAAAAGTTTTAAGAGAAGTAGTATAGAAGGTCAGAGCAGAGATAAAAAGTGCAGAATTACTAGTATGTTTGTTCAATGATAGAGAATGGTTTCTGCTGTTGCTTGAGGAGGAATGTATTTACTACATGTATAGATATTTGCTGTTCTCAATTTCTACACTCCTAATGCAGTCGATGTAATATTAATAAAAGACCTGGTAACTTGGATTACTTAGTTTCTTCTGGTTTAACTTAATTTCATTCTGATTCGTAGAACTCGTGAGGAACTTGCCAACAAAATTTTAAGTTGACAAGCAGTTATTCTTTATTGCGGAGCCGGAGAACATGTAGGATAGCTCCCCCTAGCGTGTTCTGTCTGAGCATCAATCAAACCGTGATTATATTGTCGTTAGTCATACATATTCATTATATTGTATACATATTCATGAAGTTGTTTATACATGACATCACATTCCTAGAACATTCTTCCCGCATGTGCACTTTATTATGGTAGTGGTATTTGGGACTTTTGGTGGTTGTTTCTTCATCATCTTCCTCTACATCACCTTATCTTTTCCTTGAATTCTTGTTCTGCTAGTCTTTGAGGTCTGCACAGTAGATAAGTAAGTGCTTACGTCAGTTTAATTAGTTTGGTAACACTGCTGGCATAAGTGAGTGATTTCTCCTCATCCTTCTACTTATCAGTTAACTTAGTTACTGCACATCCTGAACATCTGCTAGTTTCAGACACTCTTTATCTACAGTCCTTATTTTGCTTACAATAAATTTTATACGAAGGTCATAAGGTTCTAAAACTATGTCAGCTACAACGATTTATCTTATACAAGGATCCTTATTATGCTCTTTTGGTTGGGCTTTTTAGGTTTGGAAAGTCTTGTTGTTATGTACAAAGCCACCAAGCTTAAAGTTACTTAAAACTGAATTTTCTTATTTGCAAAGGATTATATTTCATTTTGTGCTTCTTTGTCTCAATTCGAAGGTGTCTTGTTGTTGCATACTTTTCCTTCTAGATTTATTAGGTATGTATGTTAATCATTAATTGTCTCTCTGAAAAAATCCTACAAAACTATACAGTTCTAAATACGTCCAACACTTGTCTTACCTGTGTTTCTGGTTTAATGTTTGCAACATCTTAGTAATAAGAAATCATAGAAACATAACTACATAACATTCCCTTAAATGTACAGACATGTGTTCTCAACACTTGAGGGGAAAAAAAAATTGACTTAATGGGTTGAGAAACCATTAAAACTTGAGCGCATTTTAACATTTTTTTTCCTGAAAACTCTGTGGACAGAGTTGTAGGGATAGAAAAAACTACCTTCTGTGATAAAATAACATAAAGAGCCACTGAAAACTAAAATACAGCATAACAAGTCTGAGGAGTTACCTCGGATGTTGCTATTGTCCTGGCTGGTGCCTCATAGACATATTTCACATCTGGCATGCAACTGTATTTTCACATTGCTTGATTTTGAAATGTAAAAACAGCCATTGAATAGTGATTAGGTTGGAGACGTGTGTGCTTGGCAAAGGTTTCTACAACTGAAATATCAGGCCCATACAGCACAGATCTGCTTTGTATAGATAAAGTAAAATTATTCTAATAAATTTTGGTTATTTATAATCAAGAATAACATGCTCAAAAGTGTGTTTGCTTGATAGATGGCTGGATTTCTTTCCATGTTCCTTAAACAAAGTTGGAATAATACTTCCTTACCAGATAAAACCATTCCTTCTACACTAAATGTATTCTGCATAATTATTTTTAGTTGGTAGAAGACAGATTCATATGTCCTGGGATTACACTGATTCAGCAGACCTATCATCATATCCCAGATTAAACAATACATATATACACTTAGTTCTTTAAGTTCTAAAGGCACGACCTTAATCTATTTTTATAGAATAACAAGGCAAAATAGCATAGTTTATTTTTAAGAAGTTAAGATCCAAATGATGCCTTCATACTTGGAAGACTGACTGTGCCTTCTTCTAGGTTTCAGGAAAAGACATGCTTGATGGAAATAAAAACCAACAAGGAAGTTCTGAAATTTCACAGTGTCAGGAGATATCACTCCAAACGGAGCATAAGGAACCAGGGAAAGAAGCTGAGTAGTTGAAATCATTTATTTTTTAATGGTAGGCTAGTCAACCAAATTCCCTGAGATAAGAATTTGTTGATATAGCATCTACTATGAAGTATAAATGACAAGGGAACAAGACAAAATCCAAATATAACAACAGCCTGAAGCTTTAACCACAGAAGCTTCATTATGAATACTACGCAGTGAAGGGGAAAGAAAGAAGAAATTTTTCTTTGAGACTAAATATTCAAAAGCTGAGAGAAAACAGAAAGAATAATTCTATTGTCTCTTCTGTGTTTTGATTGATATTTTCTTTAATTTGTATGTAAAGAAAAGAAAATTCTATAGTTGTCATACCTTAAAAATAAGTAAGACAGTGAAAATAGCTATTCTGTCTAGCATGTTTCTAAGTCCCTTCTATCCTTCACTTTCTTCTTCACCTTTAAATCATTTAATTACTATCATCTTGTTCAACATGGTTCACTGGTTTTCAAAAATGTGTGAAATCACATGAAGGGCAAAAAATAATGTCTATGAACATGCCATTCCAGTTAATAACCTTTCAATGGGAAGGACAAGTATTCTTTTTTTCATTTTTCCTCTGGATGTTTGCACTTATATTTGATAGAACCACACTGAGTTAATTTTGCTTGTAAACACCTGTAAACTGAGTCAGGATTCAAAGATCTAATGAAGTCTCAGTCCCTCAAACAAGCTGGAATAATTTGTTCAATGAGGAACAAATCTGCCACTGTTGTTGTGTCAGACAAAAATTCAATCCATACCTGGAGGAGATTCCAGACAAAGCCCTTTTTATCTCTGAGGTAGAGATTTGCCTGCCCCATAATTTTGCCACCTTATTTTCCTGTATGCTTTGTCTGTGCTAATATTGACCTTGACTCTAACTTGCACATCTTGAGGCAGTATGGACAGGACTCAGTCTTATTCTTCTGTTGCATATACACTAATTAGTAGTTTCCCTCTGGATTTTTGTAGCTGCAACCAAGGATTGCATTAATAGCAGCAACCAAGGATTGCAGCAGCATGAAAGACACTGATGGAGGCCTGGGGAGAGTTACAAAGATATTTTTCAACTAGTTATATGAATTTCAGTTTAATATTTTGGTTTGTTCATAACTTACAAATTAAGCTCATTTAACAATCCCTAAATCTCAGATAAAAACAGACCTTGATTACAAGCTCATTCATGAAGTACTGAACACTTAGCTTTCATATAAATTAGAACAGTAATTTTAAAACTTCCTGTTTTCTGCTTAATTTAATATTCACTCTTTTTTTTTTTTTTTCCATTACTTTCTATGGGAGAAGTTTAACTACCATTTGTGCTAACCAACCTAGACCAAAGACTAGGGGCCAAAGGAGAAGAGCAAGGTGAAAAACGGAAGCCAAAAACGTTCATTTCTTAAAGTAAATTTCAAAAACCGCAGAAAGGTAGATATAAAAACCATTTTTTTTATTACAAACCAGCATGATACCAAGATTCTGAGACCTTAATTTCTATAAGAGAAACTGTGGACTCAGGTCTGCAGTTCATCAAAAAACTATCTATCAAAAGGTAGACATGACTGTCAGTAAGTGTGTGTGTGCGAGTGTGTGTGTGTGTGTGTGTCAGTGCTTTTAGAACTCTCAGAAGTTTCTGGCCAGGAATTCTTTAGAAAAAGTTCAAAATTAATAAAACAAGATAGCACTAATTCACTGAGGTCAGACAGCTGTCCCTTGGAAAGGACAGCAATGAGTTTTTAAAAAACAGAAAAGCAGTTAATACACTAAAAGCCATTTAACTGATTATTCAGAGGTTTCAAATAGAAAAAGCTTTGTCTGCACCTAACCTATAACAGGAATGGTAAGAGAACAACCCTATAGTAACCTAGAGACTTTGGCAATATACTGAAGTATGTCTGGATAGTACCAGAAGACTTTGCTGCCAGCTCTTTACCAAGTCTTTCATTGCCAAAAGAAACAGTGAAAAAGTGGTAGAACTATGCTTCCATGATTAATGGAATCCATTTTAGTATAAAGGCATGCCTAAAATATCTTGATATTTTCCATGAGATGATCAGTATTATGGTCTATAATACAGAATTTGGAACATATGGAAAAGTTGGTACCAAATTAAGAAATGTATGTAAAGCAAAATAGAAAACAAAACACATGAAAACAGATACACAACCCTTTCCTCAGAAGATAAACAATAAAACACAAGTAGACCATAGCAGCATTTGAGAGTAAGATAACGGAACGCTTTCCAGGTGCTGCACCATCTGAAAGCTACTATCAATACTAAACGCTAACATTTCCTGGCAAGAATAACTTGCCAGTTTCTAAGTATACTAATGTGAAATATGGATAAATGAAAATATATAGAACTGTGCTAAAGCCAAAGCAAACATGAGTTCCCCAGCAACACCCCCAGAAAAAGGAGCAATAAATCTGTTTAAAACAAAGAAAAAAAAAAAGTAAAAAGCTGCATAACAAGAGGCAAGAGGGAATATGTGAGTAATAGCACCAAAGAGACAGAAACAGCTGTTGTCAGAAGTGATAGTATCAGCTCAACAAGATTCTAAGTGGTAAATTTACATTAGCTAAAGGATGTATTAGTAAAAACCAGAGAAGACCACAAAGATAGTTTACCATGTCATCCACGTACTTCATTTTCTAAGCTTCCTTTTCCTTTCTATATGAAGTCCAAGTTTCTTGTCTTCACTTTCAAAGCTGTGTTCACAGCCTAAACTCCTCTTGTTTCTGGCTTTTCATCTATAGAGTAAACAAGTCTCTGATATTTCCACGGTCCATCTCTCTTGTCTACACATGAGAAAATTGAAAAAAAAACCCCAACTTTGTGCTCAGTCGCATCCTTTGCTCAAATACAGAAGAGCTCTGTGTAAGTGCTTGGAAAGAAAATATTATTCTTTTCCTTCTTTATTGCCCAGGATGGGATCAAACTGTATCAACAATACTTTTTAGACACTACACTATTTTTTCTTAAAGACATTTGATGATGTGGTCTTAACAACATCCATACGTAATCAGTTCAATGCTTCATTTAATTTCCTAATTTGTGGCTCAGCTAGAGAATGTACTATTCATTTTTGTTTACACTTTAATGTGCTTGAAGATTTTTATTAGTAACTGTTCTTCTTGAAACCCGTGAAAATATTTTTTCAATCTTTCAACAACTTCCATGTTTACCAGGCTTCTCCATTTCTGCAGTTGGCACCTGGATTAGCTCAGGTTGCTGTATATCTTTCTTGCAATGCAGTGCCCAGAACTGGACATGATAACAGTGTTGCGCAATTTTTTTTTCTTGTACTTTTCTTGTTATGCAGGGGTTTGCCTCTATCCTCCTTTTTGTATATTCCGGTGTGCAGTTTACCCGCTTCAGAAGAGGATGGACTTTGCTGATTCTTCTTCAGTTCATAATCTAGTTCACAACCTAACAAACAGAAGAACTTCTTCCTTCATTTTATAGTTGGCTATTCCTCTCAAACCATTCTCTCGGAATTTTATTATTTTTTTTCTGACCATTTAACAACCATTTCAGTATATATAGATTGAATTCTAATCCCACACTTTGTTGCGCATACATTCCCTCATGGTTGCTTATCTGCAAAGGCAATAAACCTAACCTCTATTTCATCATTTAATTCTTCATTGAAAATAGTGAATAAAACTGGACCCAGAACTGACCTTGTAGCACCCCTATACATTACCACATTGGAATTAATTTTTTTGCCCCTTCTGTTTCTTTCTTGTTTTGATTAGAGAGCTACAATATAGACACCATATGGCTTACCAACAATAAACTAATGTATTTATACAGATTTTTCTAATTGAGGTCCAAATAAGAGCTCAGAAAAAAAAAGGTAAAAAAACCACACAACAGTATGCTTAACAAGATAGAAGGCTGATAAAAAAAGAGAAATCTAACAAAATTTCACAGTTCTAAATTCAAACGTTAAATTAGAAAAAAAAACCAGTCACCAACAGATTTATGAAGCTAGTGAATTCTCACACTTTGACAATAACACATATGCCAATAGGAATGTAGAGAAAGAAGCAAAGTGCAAAAGTTGGAAAGTAAATATTAATCAGTTTAAGTAACATCTATGTTCCAAAATAAGAACTTCAAGCCCTACACCTTTTTTCCTCAAATATTAATTCCACCTTATTGTTTATTTCTGAAATCTACAAATTGACCAAAGATATGTAGACAGATGTCTAAATGGCTGTAAAAATAGATGCCCCCTAGAAAAGAAGTATTAAAAGAAATGTCAAAGACTTTTGCAATTCTTCACTGTTATCCAGAATAAGAGAGAAATATTTAGATTGTGCATTAAGAATAAATTTATAGAATCTGTAATAACAAGTGTAACTTTGGGCAGTAACTTTGGAACTTTTGGAGGATGAAGTAAAACTACCATTTTAAAATCATCTTTATTGTAATTCAGTTGTGTGTGTCATAATAGTGTATAGATACGTTATCTATACATAGATACAACATACACAGAGGAATTTTGCTGGGAGCAAACGAAACTTTGAAAAGGATAAAAAGAAAAGAAAGCCTGAAATCTTTACTTTCCATCAGGATCTTGTTAAGGGGCTGCCTTTGCTCTTCTCACGAGCTTACAGCTCAAGAAGACAATACACTTTTTAGCTCCTTGTGTCTCATGAGGAAAGAAGATGTGAAATTCCTTGCTATAAACACATACCATCAGAGAAAAGTAGAACCTGAGATGAACAGTGAAAGGGATGATAAAAATCTTCTCTTTCAATAGTGTATAGCATTTAGTTCTGGTTCATCCTCTGTGTTTAGCTCCATAAAATGCATCCCTCATATTGTTTTAGAAGGTTGAACTGAACTGTGACCGTTCTTCCCATTTTGTTGTGGCACTTTGCTGAAACGAAGTCTGCATTTTGTCTGAACATCTGCTGCCATGGTTTACCTCTGCTTTGCCCAATAAGATCTCATAATCATTGCATTTTGTTTTTTCAAGGTTTCTTATCAACAATGGGTTTTCACTCACTGGCCTCAGAAACATTTTGTCATACATCCGTAGCACCTGGTCAGATTACTTCAGGCAAGCTTTGCTTTTTTTAACTGTGTCTGGATTGCATTGCAAATAGCTTCACCATCCAGCTGGGGTTAAATTAGGCACTGATGTAATAGTTGTAAATATGGCATTTATGACTGGCAGTTCACTTCTATAGGACAGCATTTTGAAGAGATTCAGCTTTACTAAAAAAGTATTTCTCTTCATAGAAGTTTTCACCATTATTCCTGATATCCAATTTCTTAGAAGTCTCTGGGTCCAAAGACCCAGTGTATTGATGTTTATTTTCATTTGGGACCTTCAAAGTAGGATTTGATTCTATTCTCCATATAATTTATAAAACTGCCTGTGAACTAGGTGCACTTCATATTTCCTTTCCCATAGTTTCCAGATGGTGTATACTATGTATGGAAACTGGCAAGTGTTCTTTTTTTCTTTTTTATTTCCTGAATCTGTTATCTGTTACGTCTTGTGGTCTGGACTTTCTTAATTTAATAATGTGTGCTTTCTCTGAACACTGCTTTGACCACTTCTCTGCACATTTCAACCATGTTTGCTGTTTAAAGATATTTTTGTGGAGCTAGACCTGTCTCTCAACAATCCTTGAAGGCTTGAATCACATGGCCCACAAATGAGCCTGGCTCTAGTTAGCAAGTCTTTTATGACTCCAGTGCTGTGTGTGGATGCCAGAGTTCTCAGCTGTGTAATGTTAGTATTGCTTTTAGATGTAAAAACATGTTATTATATTCCAGTTTCATTCATTTGTGGGTCATAATCCTCAGGCACCTTTATCTGCTGTTCCACTGTTTCATGAAATATTCTTAGCTACAGAATTTCACTTAGCTACTCATTCTTTTCCCTGCCCAATAAGCTGTTTAAGGAATTTATTTTCATTTTCCTTTATCTTTATTTGTTAATGGTCACCTTTCCATACAGGATCAGTTTCTGCTTTGCACTACCAGGTTTTTGTTTGGAAGCATAGAAGTCATGGTTTGTGTTCATGCTGACTGTTCTGTTTTCAGTCATGCTTTGCATGTGACTTTGGCTCTTCCAGCCATAAAACAAGCATCCATGTTTCCCCAGACCTATCCTGTTGTTTCAGGTGGATTATGGTTTCTCTATGTCCATTTACAGGTTGGGAACCTCCTACCCAGATATTGGACATTCAGAAATCCTGCACTTGACGCTGTCTGGTAAAAACTACAGTCTATGTACACTGTATTGCATGTCTACACACAGTAAATTCAATATTCTTTGGGAATAAACAGAAGTACCATGCTGTATGTATTCTCTGTGAGCTTTCTGACACCTCTTGGAAGTAGCAGATGTGCTGCTTCTGCTCACCTCCTTTCAAGAGCTGTGAAAATTTTCCCCTCAATTCTTCTATACATAGCGCAAATCCTACGTAAAATGGAAGTATTGTTACTGAATAACTCTATGAATGTACAATTACTTCTGTCTTGTAAAAAAAAAAGTGTCCATTGTTAAGACAAGTATTTACAAAGATATTACACTAAAACTGGATTCAAAACACTTTGTTTTGCAGCCTTCTCCGAAGTCCTTCCTAGTGTAGAATGGGTTTTCTGAAAGGTTTGATGTATGTTATTACTTGGAAGTCAGGAGAAGCTGCTAGTTTTACTTGAGCATGTTTAAACTAGTTATATATCAAGCAGCTGTACTGTAAAAGGATTGATTTATTAAAATTCTTTTTAATCAGCAAACTGCATTTGGATATATATGCGTGCTAATGGTTCAGAAAGCTTTCTGGTAATCTTAAATCTGAGCAAAATCAGAGTAAGGGAAACTAAAAAGTAAAAACTTGCAGTTGGATGAGATCTATAAGTTACTTTCAAGGAAGTGTCAGTCAAGTATTTAAATCTCACTGACTCCTTAGGCACATCATTTCATTAAGCTTATATGTAAGATGATGTTAGCTTTGAAGTGGCCCTTGTTATTCAAGGTGTTCCTAGTGTCTCTGGCTGTTTTCTGCCAGGTTTGTCATTTCACAGCCTGGGAACTCAAATATGAGTTAATCAATGAAAGTAAAGATCTCCTAGGAACAAATGCCTAGACACGAAAATGATCTCTTAT
Source organism: Strigops habroptila (assembly GCF_004027225.2). Classification (NCBI taxonomy): domain Eukaryota; kingdom Metazoa; phylum Chordata; class Aves; order Psittaciformes; family Psittacidae; genus Strigops; species Strigops habroptila. The sequence goes on from NC_046358.1 coordinate 32,138,899, forward strand.
TTTGGCTTGCTGTTACAAACTGTCGCATCCTACAACACAGCAAATCAGTCCCCCACTCTGTGCTAGAAGGTTTGTAAAAATAAATTTCTCTAAGATGTGAATGTTATTCCAAGCAGAACACACAGATAGATATACATGAAATTACTGACTTGAAGATAAGAAGCTCACTGGGAGGAAATATGTGTCTCAGCTTAGCCTGGTTTCAAGATAGCAGCTCAGTCATGCAGGATTAGATTTGAAGAGGAATTGTGCTCCAAATCTGGGCCCTGCTTAAATGATTAGATGGGAGGTAGGTACAAAATAGTTTTGTTCAAGTTCACTAGGCTCAGTAGTTTTATTTTTTTCTTAAAACATCTGCAGCAAACACTGAGTTTCACTTTAATAGAAAGCGTACATTTTCTCCAGACAGAATAATACCAAAGGACAAAAGAGAAACAAAAAAAAAAAAAAAGAAAATAAATACTTTCCTTGGAACAGATGTTGTAAATTTTTGTTTGCTTGTTTTACATGAAGGAATTAATACAAATGTGAACAAAATTATTAGCACTGAACTCATCCCAAGCATTTGCTTTGACATACAGTTATTTTCTGCATATGTTATGAAAGGATCTCACTACTTGATTTCAGATAAGAATTTGAACTCAGTTTATGGGTTGCTTATCTTTAAGTACAGTTGTGCCAGCAATGTGAAATTTGAGGAAAATATCAAGAAAAAAGAGAAAGATAGATTTGTTTTCTTCTTGGTAGAGTTACATTTTATTGCAATAAGAGATTACAGTTACATAAAACCTTTCGTTTCTAAGAAACTGCTTGTGCTTGACAAACTGTATGCACATATGAATCATTTCACAGACCTAGAACTATTTTCACCCAACACTGAAATGAAATCAACATGGCAGGTGCTTCAACAATAATTTTGGAAAGGAAGAAAAGAGAGTGCTAAAATAAACCTTTACAAAGAAAGAGTCTGATTAGAACATAGAGATGTTTGACCTGTTTTTTGTTAAATCTTTACTTGTGAAGAAAGTCACACGATAAGAATCAAATAATTTTGCTGAAAAGCATTCAATCTATATATTTTAGATCTCCCATCTTACCAGTCAAGCTGGTTCTTTTGGCACCTATGACTAAAAGAGGTAACACATAGAAAGAGATTAAATTTATAAGCAGATAAAAGCAAATGATTGTGAAGCACCCTGTCAGCTATTTGAAATGAAAAAGTTGCCAACAGCATTTTAAGAAGAGATACGTCTCCTCAGGATTTCTGCATATAGTTCTCGTGGTCAAATACTATGGCATAAATTCTTGACAGATTAAAATATATTGTACTTGGTATTTTACATATCTGGAGCAAAAGAAATACCATAAACAAGCCTTTCAGTTTGTACAGTTTTTCATCATGGTATTTAGTAAGGATGCAGAACATGTTCCTTTGAGCTGTTTCTGGGACTCTCCTGCCCCCAGGGTCTGATCTGCTGCAATGTGGACACCAGTGGCAAGGCTCCTGCTCTATCTGGCCCCAGGACAGGATCCTCTCGGGAGCTCAGCAGTGCTCCACTTTTGTTAGCCACGTGTTTGCTACTGAGTGGATAAGCATATGCTGATCAGCTAATGGAGAATATATCTTTTGCAAACATTAATTCTCATGATGCACTTGAGAGTTAAGCAGGTTTTTATTATACTGATTTCACACACAGGCAACACCTGAGATATAAACATGAAATCAGGCTGCAAACAGAGTACTTGCCACTGAGAACGAAATCTAGGAATACTGTTGACTTACAATTCCTTGTTGGAGCTAGTAGGCAAATTTCTTTCTTAAAACTACTTAACAGTGAAGTAACTTGACTTAAAAGTTTTCAGGATAATTTTATACCATGAAATACGAAAGCTACTAAAAATGCTAGCTACTAAAAATGCTAGCTACTAAAAACGAAAGCTACTAAAATGCTGCCTTAATTGCAGTACACATCTAACTATAGCTGAACCCAGGACAGTCAGTCTAAAGACTCTTCATTTCTTTTAAAGAAAATGAATTATTATAATTGTGCATGCCACAGCTCAATTAAAAATAAATATCCCTATTCTTTTAAGTCAAGTAATAATTTATGGAAGTAGTTGGAAGTACAACTTCTGCAAAGTAGGGAGTGAAGTCTGCTAAAAAAATATGCTGAAATTGGGATCTCAATATTATTTTGGTTGAAGAAAATTTTTTTTTTTTTTGTTTGTTTGTTTTCGCTCCTATAGATTCTTGGTCTTATTTTAGAGGCAGGAGATAATAAAAACAAAAGGTACCATTACTGGAAATTTCAGTCTTACTATTGAAAACTACCTGACTGAAAATAGACCAGAAAGAGATTGTAACATTGGTCCAGTAACTGAAGATGTGAATTGTTAATATGCATGATCTAGAAAGATGATATAAGAATAGTTTCTGCTTTGCAATTAGATTAGGGGTATTTATATTTCAAATCCAGATTCTGTCTTCATTAGTGAAGCAGGAATGAGAACTGCAGCAACAGTTTAAACTGCAAATCTGGAGAAAAATATTCACAGTTGACTACACATCCAGCCAGAGTAGAGGTTTGCCCGTAGCTTGATTTTAAGAGTAGCCTCTTTTGTGACGTTACTCTGCATTTACCTAAAGAGCAAACTAAGTCTCCTGAGACATAGAATCATACAATGGTTTGGGTTGGAAGGAACCTTCAAAGGTCATGTAGTTCCAAACTCCCTGCAATGAGCAGGGACATCTTCAACTAGATCAGGTTTACCAGAACCACATCCAGCCTGGCCTTGAATCATAGAATCATAGAATAGTTAGGGTTGGAAAGCACCTTAAGATCATCTAGTTCCAACCCCCCTGCCATGGGCAGGAACACCTCGCACTAAACCATGTCACCCAACACTCCATCTAGCCTGGCCTTGAACACTGCCAGGGATGGAGCATTCACAACTTCCTTGGGCAACACATTCCAGTGCCTCACCACCCTCACTGTAAAGAACTTCTTTATATCTAAACTAAACTTCCTCTGATTAAGTTTGAAGCCATTACCCCTTGTCCTACCACTACAGTCCCTAAGGAAGAGTCCCTCCCCAGCATCCTTATAGGCCCCCTTCAGATACTGGAAGGCTGCTATGAGGTCTCCGCGCAGCCATTTCTTCTCCAGGCTGAACAGTCCCAACTTTCTCAGCCTGTCTTCATACGGGAGGTGCTCCAGACCCCTTATCATCCTCGTGGCCCTCCTCTGGACTTGCTCCAACAGCTCCATGTCCTTTTTATGTTGAAGACACCAGAACGGCACACAATACTCCAAGTGAGGTCTCACGAGAGCAGAGTAGAGGGGCAGGATCACCTCCTTCAACCTCCTGGTCACGCTGCTTTTGATGCAGCCCAGGATATGGTTGGCTTTCTGGGCTGTGAGCGAACACAGCTGGCTCATGTTAAGCTTCTCATCAACCCACACCCCCAAGTCCTTCTCTGCAGGGCTGCTCTGAATCTCTTCTTCACTCAACCTGTAGCAGTGCCTGGGATTGCCCTGACCCAGGTGTAGGACCTTGCACTTGGCTGGTTAATCTTCATAAGGTTGGCATTGGCCCACCTCACGAGCGTGTCAAGGTCCCTCTGGACGGCAATGTCTCCAGGAATGGCACATCTACCACCTCTCTGAGCAACCTCTTCCAATATTTTACCACCCTTATTGTAAAGAATTTTTTCCTCATACTCAGCCTGAATCTCCCCTCTTTTAGTTCAAAACCATTACCCCTCATCCTCTTGCAGCAGGCCCTGCTAAAAAGTACCTTTCTTATAGGCTTATAAGTACCTTATAAGTACTGAAAAGCCACAACAAGGTCTCCCCAAAGTCTTTGCTTCTCCAGGCTGAACAACCCCAAATCTCTCACAGTCTTCTTCAGTGTCTGAGTAATACCTTCTGAATAAGCCACCAAGAACTATGAATTTATAAAACTAACTATGTTCTGTGTTATACTTTCTGCTCACATTCAAGAAGCATAAGTAAAACTCTGGGGTTTACATAAGCCCGTTAATTTTAAATGGTTGATCTACACTTTTGATTATCTATCTTTAAAACTTTGCAAGTAACCAGAATGGCTACGATAGTGACAGAAAACACTGGTATGTTAGCTAAAATGCACATAAGTGCAATGCAGGTTACTTCATGGTGTGACGCCAGTGCACTTCACTTCTGAACTTTGTTGTTTTAGGTACATGTCACTGAAGGCCTCAAAATGTCATAGAACAAGCTGTGGTCAGACAGTTGCACTTAATTCTCTGCAAACAAAATGGATGGAATAAAATCATGCTTAAGCAGATACTGTGTGATAATAAGCATTGTTTAATTTTGTACCTTTTTTCTTCATTTAAACTGTATGTAAAAATATAACTCAGAATCTCATGTTTCTCTAAAGATTCAAATGTATATTAAAATTGCACATAACAAGGAGTTCTCCTGTTAGGACTTGCCAAATCTGCCTGAAAGCAAACCCGCTGGTATCCAGCCAGCCAGTGGACAGTACTCTGGGTTGAGACATTACTCCAGACTATTATCTAAGCCCGGAAAAAGAAATGTTATATGAACAGTACCAGCACCTCCCAGGGATATGGGAAGAGCAGGGCCTTTCTCGCACTTCCAGGAAGCTTATGATTGGATTGTCTATTTCCAAGGCTATTATAAAATTTGGACAGATATCATTCTATGTGAAAACAAAGACACTTCTTCCTTTGAAAGTATCTTCATTCCCAGACATTTCCTTGTATGGGGTGATAAGAGCAATTGACAAACTACCTGAAACCAGGACTGTCTTGGTCACTTGCTGAAGAAGATTATTCTTGTTTCACAGTTACAGCCACTTCTGAAACAGTGATGGCATAGAATAACATGCATCAAGTTTAAGAATGACAAGCAAAAAATCTAAACCAACTGAAACTTCAGGTCATTCTGGGCAATTAATCAATCTGCCTGCTAAGAAAAATTCTGTTATGTATTTGTTCAGCTCCCTTCACAGCCAGTCTGTCTTCATGACCCATGCACATTCATGCATTTGAGTTTTCACTCATCAAGATACTCACAGGAACAGTGATCCACTGCCACTGAAGTCAATGGAAAAAGGCTTTTGCTGATTTCCATTGGAAAAGGCCCAGAACACACACTTCAAGTTTTACACTGTACTCTCACACATCAAGTGTTAAATACTCGCACATGGGAGCAGTTGCACCCAGACCGACTGTATTAAGTTGGCATGGGACACTGCTCAAAACACAGGACAACAGATGTCTCAGAGCTCTGTTAGAAAAGTCAGGAAACAGAAAGAATATGATGCAAATTATAAGACGTGGTCATAACTTAATACAGAAATATCAGAATGCCAAATACAGTATTTGCAGTCCCTGAAAACTTGTAATCACCTTGTACATTAAAATATATAATAATAAAAAATTACTTTTTTGAAACAAAAAAATATGTGTCTGGTTTGTTTCACCAGAAGAAGGAAAAGAAAATTAACTTGTCAAATAGCTTATATGCTGTGAATCACTTGCCTGGGTCTGTTTATTAAATCAAACTTTTTATAAAACACATTGTTCTATATAAAAAATGTTTTTTCTGTTTCTTTCCAGCTACATAAAGGTCTTCCATTCAAAATTTCACTTTATTCTGTTAATTAATTACACATGCCTTTATAGCTCTAACTTTAAAATGTTTTTTGAAAGAAAACATGCATTTGAATCAATATCAATCACATTGTGTTTTTTTTCTCAAAGGAAAAGATGATGCTAAAAGGAAATTAATCTTGCGTCTACACTAACTTCTTTCCATATAGAATGTGCTTCTAGCCTTTGGAAAGTCTTCAGCATTGCTCACATACAAGTATTTCTATAATGAAGTTCCAAAATAACATATCTGGGGTTTTGTTTGGCAGTTTTATTTCAAGAAAGGTGGAGAGGAGGCTGATCTCCTTACAATTAAAAGACTGATATTGTGAGTTTGCTGTTCATCATCCGCGGCACATGATTCTTGGTTACCCAAACTGCTCTTAGTAGAATGAGGTGGTACATGGTGGAGTTCTCTAGCATGTGATACAGAATGGTAAAGACTAACCCTGATGTTTCTGCCTCATACTGCTGTCTCCATATTGTTGGAAACAAGACAAAAAAATATTCTACAGGAAAGTAGTTTATAAAAATGAGGTTTAAATATACCAAATAAAGAGGTTTCAAAGTGTACTTGTTGAGATTTTCTCCTGTATAGATGCCTATACTGCTAAATCCCCAAATGTGATATTTCTTATCATATTATTTTTTCAAATACCACAAAATTGTTCAAACATGTGAAAATTGTCTTTTTATTTTTCACTCTTCAGAAATGGTTCCTATCCTTGGGACAAGGAAAAAGCAAGAAAAATAGGCTGAATTTTATGCAGTATGTCCAAATACTGGTAGTATTGGTAAGTTGACACCATATTCTAGTTTATCCACTGCATCCTACTATAATTATATAGCAAACCCAGTATACTATGGCATTGCAGGTCTTATAGTTTGTTGTTTTTTTTTTTAATACTACAAGTACATTTCAAAGTAAATATTGTTACCCTCATAAAGAAATCTTCAGGCTTAGAAAGGTGAAATAATTTGGCCCATATAAACAGTAAATCTTTGAGCAGTAAAATGGCGGAGTCCAAGCCCAGCCTCAAAGTTCTGCTGCTCAACCTAAGATTCCACAGGTAAATATGTTGCTTCCAAATTTTTCTCTTTCTCTCTCATTTACAATATTAAACACTATTTTCTATAGACTAAAAATATTTTACGCCAAGAAAATCTGTGTATCTCAAGGTAAAGCGTATTAAATAGTATCAAAATTCTATGCATCATAGTGTAGGAGTATTCTTTTGAACTTTTGAACTCCAGATTCTTAAAAGCATTGGTCCCCTGAATTTATCGAAGCGATGTATACCACTGCTGTGGAGAGGGTCTTATTCTTCATGCAGTTTGTTAGGTATCTTTTTGAGAGAAGAAGGTTAGTCTTTTCTCACAGAAGTCTTTGATGCTAATTTTAAAGAGAAGGACCTCTTCTATTGTTTTACCAGTTTTATTCGATCCAGCCTTTTTTTCTGGCTAAAACTATTTCAAGAAAATGGTCTTAGCAGTTGGCTGTTTAGCATTTCATCTGTTCCTGTGGCTTATTCTTTTCTTGAAGTCCCACTTCTGTGTTAAAAACACTGAACTTGTCCCTTTAGCCATTGGTCCTTATGCAATAAAGCCATGCATCAGACAGCAACTGCAATTAGACTGTAAATCAAACAAGCAGGGGGAATGCTAGAAGTGGAACCATTGTCTCTTCAAGCTTAACAACACAAGTCTTAATAGGCTGTCAAAAAACAGTAGGAAGAGTAAGATTTTCACTTGCTTCTAAGATCTTATAGCTACATCTATACTATTATAATACCAATGTTAGTACTGTTATTAATAGCAGCAACATCATAAAAATTCAGGTAAACTGACAATATATCTTGGAGATTCATTCATTACTGACAACAGATGTCAGCAGACTTTTGTTTTCCCTATTTCTTTAGGAGATTCTTGTGTTATTCAGAAACTACCCAAAGCCAGTGACACAACAGCAGTCTGACTGATCCAGAGCCTAAGCCTTAATATTGACTGCTCAACACCAGTGAGTTAGAGACTGTTACAGACAGCTTGTAGGAGAACATGCTAAAAGTGCAGCTCTGCACATTTCCTTCTCTTTCAAATATATCAGCACTAAAAAGTAAATTTATACAAATTTATACAATAAATTTGGGTTTAAAATTATTATAGCTAACCCACTATGGAAACAAATCAAGAACATTTAGTTTCTCTTAGGCATTTTCTGTGCTGTCAAGGGGACCCTCTTGTGTCTTTAACACACCAAATTACAGGTGTTTGACTTTAAATTCCATTCATTCTGTCCATATTTATATGATCATTGGAAGACTGTGGAAACTGCGTTTGGGCTTACTGAATTTTCATGACTGCATTCTTCCCATTTGACAACTTCATTTTTTCAGTTCATTATTGACATTTAAACCATATCTGTGGATCATCTTTGAAAGTGTGTATCTCATATGAATCTCATGGGTCTCAGTTTTGGTGAAATTACTTAATTTTATTTTTTCTGAACCATTACCAATTATAAAAAGCATCTGCATTTGTTGTTAATCAGTCAGATGGATTCATGGTGGTTGTCCTAACAACTTAACTGTCTATCTTACTATATAAATATTTTTCTCAGATGTGCTTCTATTGTTATATAGAATTTATTTCTTTAAATTATTATTCACTTTGTGGTTATTCCCATTCTTTGAGCTCCAGTTGTGCTACTTTGTTGCTTTCCCTTCACCTCTGATCAAATTGCAAATATGAATCCTAGAACTTCCTGTGCTGACATAACTTGTTTGTATTTTCCTATGAGATCTGGAAGTGAAGAACAACCAAATCTGCATTAAAGAAAGAATACCTTTGAAAAGGATTTTGAATCTGAACACATGTTTTATGTCAGTCACCAGAATCCCCGCTGATGTTTGAAGCACCACCTTTGCTTCAGGAAATTCATTGCCTGCTGAAAGAATATTCAGAGGAAATATCACTGTGTCATTATCTGGTCTGCAATCGCAGATTCGGTTCCCAAAATTTCCAGGAGAGTTCTTCAATCTTAGATACGTCAGTTCCTTTCTGCATTCATGCATCTTTTAATAACAGTTTATTTGTATTGCTATGTTCAATGCAATAGTTTTCAAATTTTTATAATAGAAGTTTTTAAACAACTTGTCATGATTGATTTAATGAGAACATGTACTCATAGTACTAAACCTGGGTCAAAAATCAGAGGTATCTTACAAGACATATGTTTTGTTCAGTATCTGAGATATATTCAATCTATGGCTCATAAAATAAGCTTTTGTACAGCACATAGCTAGTGCCTCACTGCCAGCTCAAAAAATTATGAAGTTGACCACATCTCTGTCTCATTCACACATACAAAAATTGGGACTAATTTTGCTTAAGTACTTTGTTGAGTTGCAATGCACGCATCTAAACAAAGCATGCTATAAACAAATTGTCTGTGTTGAACTCACTTTCCATGTTTGACAGAGGTTTCTTATAAGAAATTCAAACTATTTCTGGCCTGAATTCAGAATATTTAAAAGATTGTTTGCATTAGCGAGAAGACGACTGAGGCCGACAGTTTTGCTATTTTGCCACAATGAAACTCTTCACCTTCACCAGGAAGACATATTTCATCTGAACAGAAAACAATGTTTCCTCCTGGATGCATTGAAGACTACATATTGAATCTGCATTATTGTGCATATGCCATGAACTAAGATATTTCACAGAATGCATTGCATGCCAGATAAAAGCAAGGCTGCGTTTTGGCTATACAAACACATCATGAATGAACACTCCACTTCTTTACCTCCTGCCTCATACATTGACAAGAACAAAATGGTTCAGAAGTAATTTTTGCCTTAGGGATTAGTTTCTAGCATTAATTTAGCCATTAGCATAAATTCTCTCAGATACTGAGATATGTTCACTCTTTATTCCCAATATATCTAGAATACCTATAGCTTTCAACAAGATACAAAAGCTAAATGAACTAGAAAGAATGGCTTCACATTGAGAAACAAACAGTCACTGTTATAAAGATGGAAAATGTATGTTAGAGACAAAAGGGGCAGTGAAGCCAAACCACTAGCTTTATACAATAGGAAAAAAAAAAAAAGATTTATACATTTTCATCATGCTAACCATGATGTACGCTTAGGGAAAGCTTCCACTGTGCATCTTGCATCTTGATAGCCAAAATGAATTGGAAATAGCATGACAAGCTGGAATGCCAGGCCAGTGATGACATTCACATGTTTATAAGCAGCCAAAATGAACATCCATACTTTGAGTTGCAATGAATTGTGTCTCTGTATGTCCAGTGTTATTAAGTCTCCTTATCAGAATGTGGTGGAGTTTATAGTCATCTTTTATGATTTTCTCTTCATATTTAGCTCAGTTGAATTTTATTTTTTTTTTAGATTAAATGGCATTGTGATAGGATATGTCCAGATAAGGCCAGAAAAAAAGGTTGCCTTTGAGTACTGAGCAGTAAATCATTTGAAGAAATTAGAACAAAGGCTGTGGTAGCAGAATTTTCTCACTGTCTTTTGAGATAAAGGAAGAAACTTGGTTCTAAATAATTCATGCAAAGTAAAAGTTGAGACTTGTAACAAAAGGAAGGTGCTAACTTAAATATATCTTTGGCCTTGTCAAATATTAGATTTAAACAATTTAACAAGCATGTACTTGATTTGAGTGTATAATTACAATGATTACATACGCTGACAGGTAATTGAATTTGCTAATGACAATTAGCCATTTGCACATACAATTATCTAACTAATGTGCACAATTTCAAATGAAAAATGGTGTCCTTTACAGGTTTTAAAAATAATTTTCTGTATTCTGGAAATCTGGATTAGTAATAGCAGTTTACTTTGCTGCCCCACATTAGCATTTTTGTAATCCAGTTTTTAATCAGATAACCATGCTCTTCCACATAGCACACGTTCCTAGCTATAAATAAAATTATTGTACACCATGTCATTACCTCTTGAGCTAAAAAGAGTGAATAGGAAGGTTTTCTGCAGTTTTGTTGGTCAACTTCTCCTAAGTGGAATGTTAGTCACACCCAAATAGTGGAACAGAAGAGGCAACTGCTAATTACTCCTACTGTGTTTACAGTCATAGTGATCTCTTAAAATTCTCCTGAATTTCTGCTTGATTTTGATCAGTTTAAGCTCTGGAAATTCCCTGGTGTAATGCAGTTCAGGAGGTGCTCTGCATTTGACAACATTGCAGTGTCTTGCAAGAAACACAGCAGTAATGATACACACAAGCCATCCTCCAAAATAGCTCATCAGTCCCTTCTGGTTGTCATTTTTGTTTTCATCTAGCTGATCATAAGATACTAGTCAGATATCTGGAAAAATCCTTATTGCAAACAGTTCCAAGGAGCACATAAGTCAGCAGAACTGTGAATAAGTTGTATAATGACAGTAGGTGAGATCTCTGCATTTCAGTATCACATTTTCTATTTCAATGTTAATCACTTAGTTAAATACAGAGATTCCAAGCCACTTTTCCAAAGTAGTAAAAATAAAATAATAGAATATAAACCATAAGCTTTCACTGTGATCGTGTCTGACCTCCCACATAACACATTCCAGGACATTTCACAAAGCCATTCTTATAAATTTCTAATGAAGTAGCAGAGGCGAAGTAACAGAGGCAAAATTGCCTTCTTCCATATTACTCAGTAAGTCAGTAGCACTCTTGCAAATGTGTCTCAGACTCTGGACTTCCAGCACTGTTGTTATTCCAAGAACAAATTCTTATGTGATAAGGCAAATAAATGAGAAAGAGGTGTTGCACAAAAGATTTTGAGACCAAGCTGTATATTAAGTCCAGTGATGAAAGTTTGGTGGTGGTGTGGAAAAATCCACATGTAAACAAAACCAAAGGGAGAGAGCAAGAGAAAGAAAAAGAATGTGCAGCTAGGAAAAACGGTGATGAGATCTCCAAACAAATTTCCTTAGCTGGGTAGAAAGATGATTGAACACTAGAACAAGCTGCCCAAAGAGGTTGTGAAGTCTTCACGTCTGGAGATACTCAAAACCCAACAAGACATGACCCTGAGCACGCTGCTGTAGCTGATACCGCTTTGAGCAGGAGGCTGGACTAGACTGTCTCCAGAGGCCCCTTCCCATCTCAGCTTCTCTGTGTTTCAGCTGCAAATGTTAGGGCACTGCAGGTACTGTGCAAGAAATTTGATGTGTTTTAAAATTATCAGAAAAAATTGCTGCCATTTCATTGTGAATACAGTGCAGATTAGTCATTTAAAGAGATCTCCTAATATGAGTTCCAAACCTTGTGTTCATGACAGACAGTGGCATAAAAGACCACCACATTGCATAGAATGCTCTAATAATAGGGATTCCTACTCATGAATCTATGAAAACCCAACATTTTACTTCATTTTTAAAAGTCCTGTTACTGCTCTTCTGCCACTATATGCTGAACTTGAACATGCCACATGTTCATGTTCATGGCTGTTGAATAAGGCTCTGTTACCACTACTTAATGAAAAACAGCAGCTTAGTTTACAAATAACACTCATCACTAATCATAAAACAGCATTATTTACAAGCACTTATTCATATAATCTATACCTAGGTTCTTAGCTCAGTGGCCAGACAGTTTGAAATGTGCTTAATTTCTGTGCATGTTAGGGGCAGGAAAAAATAGTCCTATAGACATAGGACAGTAACTTCAGTTTCTCATCTTGTATCTGGCATATCACTCCTGTGGGCTAATGTAAAAAAATCTGTTACATATAGATAAGTAGCAATCTGAGAATATTAACGTTGTCCTATTTCAGTAAGGTGCAGTAAAACTTAAGTTTGTAGTATATGTAAGAGTCTTAAAGGTAATAGGAACACATTGTATTGTTTTTGAGTCACAGTAGAAAAAGACACAAGGAAATTTTATTATTAAGCTTGTTGGTTTACACTACTTGCAAATTTAGGTTGAATTCTGACAACAGTTGTTCTTCTCTGTGTTCTCAGAAAAGACACTGAGGAAAACTCAGTTCAGAAAACAGATGTATATTCTGCTACCACACGCTATACCAAGGATGACAGCATGCCCTCAGGTTTTAATAGTGTATTGGTTTATTCCCCTGCTGGAGTAAAATTGCACTCATTTCTTACCTCTCTGAAGTGTATGCTGTTATTACATTGTGATAAAGCATTTACCATCAAAAATACAAGGTCTTATTCTATCCTAATGAGAATGTTCCATTTTAAATACGTAGTTGAACTTTCACTGGATTCATTAGAAAGTGATTAAAAAGACAACAGAAGGATGTTATACAAACAGCACCGTCTGTAGGGGTTGAAAGTGACCTAAATGTATTGCATCACCCCAGTAATTAGGTATGTGTAATTCAGAAAGTCTTCTTCAGATCTCTTACCTAAATCTTGCAGACAATGGATGTGAACATGGATATCACATTTTGCAGGTGAACATCCTATTCGATGAATGAGTATTCTACAATTTCCCCAATTCTCATGAGGTGCTACTGTTTGTCTTGAAGCAACATATACATTCTAAATTCATATCATATAGATGTTTAGGCTTACAAGCTGATTAAAGGCTATGAGTTCCTTTCAGTTCTTGTTCTCTGGGAGTGTATTCTTAATGGGTAATTTTCTTTAGGAAATTATAGCTCCCTGACACCAGAAACAATCTCATTTCACTGACAAAAAACATTCAGGATTATTTTCTTTTGCAGTTATAATCTATGATTTGTGTTAAAAGATAACCAAGAATCATAATCTGGTTTTGTTATTAATCTTATGTTAAGGAACACATGCTACATGTAACAGGCCAAACTGAGATACTTTTGTTTCTACTATTTTTCTTGGAAAATGTCTCAAACCCAACAAGTTCAATGCCAGGGGACTGAAAAAAAATTTCTATACAGATGAGGCATCAGTTAGTTTGTCAGTGGCTACCTGCAGCATTCCAATTCTCATAAATAACAAATGCCTCAAACCTTAGAAGACATGACAGCACTCCAGGTGCAACTTTCTTTGCCAAATTACTCTGTTAAATTGACAAACTACTTTAAGAAAGGATACTAATTATCTTTAGAAACACTGCAAGATGGGAGAAGCTTGATTTAATTTAATCAGTGACACTGCAATTTAAGTTATGATGCATAAAATTATTCAAAGCACAAATGTTCTTCTCAGAAAACTTTCATTAGAGATCCAGTCATTGCAAAAACCTAGTCATGTATGAATTTTCTCACCACAGTCACTGTAAATATTAGGTGGAGTTTTTTTCTGTGAGACTTTTAACTAATTCTGTTTTGCTAATGATTAAGTCCAGCTATGTTAGAATTGTATGACTGATAGAATAATCATATACTTTACTTATTGTAAATTATGCATTAAATTTACAAATTCATGTAATTATATCAGTACAGTTTTTGTAGCTAGTTTTGGCCCAGTTCCTCATATTTTCTCTATTATTCCTTCCTGTCCTAATCACAGAATTTCACAGTAATATATGACTCTTATCTGCGACACTGATTAAATCAGTTAATCACTTATGCCTACCACCTGCAAAAAAGTCACATTGTGTAAATGGTTTATGTAAAGCAATAAGAACAATAGTACCTGTGAAAGGATTTTGCTAAATGCAAGATTTTTTAAGTTATTTCTAAAACCAGGCAAGATAAGTAGGCCAACTACAGCATTAAATTAGTGACCATTACAGTGTTTCACATTTACATAACACTTCTAACTAAATATTACATAATATACACGTGACTAAGTTAAACCTCAAATGCTTCCAAGAGAAAAAGGAATAAATCACCTCGGAACAGTATATTCTAAGATAGTGAAATGCTAAATCACTAAGTGAAACTAATGTTTAAAGCAGTGGGGAGGGAATCCCAGACATCATGTTCTTGAACCTTGATCAAACTAGTAGAACTGCTATAACAATACTGAAAAGGTACAGGTTAACAGCCAGGGTTTCTGGTTGATTTTGTGTAACATTTGTTAGTGGAACTGTCTTTAATTTTAGGTCATCCTCCGCTTGGTTAAGAAACTCTCTTAACTACAACTCCCCTCCCCCTCAATGTAAAATATACAAACATTACAAAAATAAGCAGGCCTAAAGAAGATTCCTTACTTCAAATCCAGTCAGTTGTGAATCTCATAGAATCACTTTACCCCTTTAGGGTTTCTTTGCTGTTGATTTTTAGTCAGTAACTAAAAGTGGTTTTCATATTATAAATTACATTGCCATTATTGTTAGCAAGGACCCTAAGCGATCTTGTGTTATATGCAAACAGTCTTGAATTCTGATAAAATATATCAACTGAGAACATGATCTATGCTGCTGATCTGTGTGTACATCTGCAGCTTACAATATACATACATCTGTCTCTTACGGTAATAGGCCATAGCTTCATATGCTTTAAGAAGAATTGAATCCTCTTCACATGCTGTTTCTCCTTTGTGCAGAGATGCTATCTTAGTTACAACTAAATTTTGCTCCATCCCACCCTTTCCAGCCCCAAAAGGATTGCAAAAATTCTGATGGGGTATTTTAGCACCAATAGCTTTTTAATGTGTGAGTGATCCTACTGTTTTAGTTACAAATTTCTCATTAAAACCCGGAGTCTCAGCTGTCCAGAATGTCTTTAACAAGATCTATTATAGCTTTAACAATTAAAGATATCCTAAAAAGTTAGCATAGTGATCAATGCATGCATAGTGTCTTTGCTGCTCTCTATTTGATCTCCTTTCTTCAGTCATTGAACATGACATTTCTTCCTCAAGGCAATCAGTAAGACCGTATTTAAAAATCACCTCAAGATGCTGTCCCTTTGACTTGTTTCCCTTTGGATTTCACAAGTAACACCAGTTACTATATTTCATATAGGCTGATTATACCCAGGGAAAATCATATCTATTCAAAGGAGCAGTTGTGGTAAATACCCTTAATCTGGATCACAGGCAAATTAATGTCCTTGCATGATGTTAATCCCAAATTGTGGAATGACACTGCCTTGTAAGTCTTATGAGATAAGGGTGAAGTTTCTAGCTACTGGTTTTCTAGAAAAGCACACAACATCTCCACCTGTAAGGCTGTAACAGCAGGGGACTTAGGTTAGCTCAGCTGCCCCGGGTTACTGTCATATTCTTCCACCTTTCAAAGCCTCCTGTGGTTCACATGTTTGAAGCATTCTGCTACATAGTGTTGCCAAAAAATAGTTCTCCAATCACAGCTGGTGTAAGTGAAATAATGCCTGTTTCTAAAAAATGTGTCAGTCTCTTTGGATGAAAGAAAATTCATAAGTATCCTCTTCAAATCCATTTCTGAGTGCTGGATAAAGAAGGGACGTTTTGATATTCCTCCTAGCGCTTTTGTGCAATAAAACCTTCCTGCGTTGCCTAGACTATCATCACCTTCTAATGACTGAGATATATAATCAGACCTCATAAATGATGCTGCTCATAAATGGTCATCTCTAATGAAATGTATTCCTCCAAACTCATCTCATAATGTTGATGACATGAGCATCTACCTGTTACCGGTTTCAATCACCTCCAAGGAAGAGGAGGAAGGAAAAAACTCAGGTCTGTGTCAGCTGTAGTACAAGTGACCACCAGATGACATGCAGTGCAAATGAAATTGGAATTAAATGCCTTACCAGTATATAGGACTTCAAGGTCCTTCAGAGTAAAGCCCTACCATATTTAAGGCAAAGTTGGACAGAATCTATAGGCCAGCTGAACTCCAGAACCAAGCTGGCATCTCCACTGGAACCAAAGCATTACATGTCTTTATGAAGCATTATGTAGATCTGTCTCACAGAAAGCTGAAGTAAGACCCACTGGAAGCAAATTTACACTATATTATATCTTTATATTAGCTCATCTTTTCTGTTCCTTACTACAGAAGCATGTTGCTCAAATGCAGATACTTTTGATAAACAAGTACTATAATGTATGAGAAGACTGAGGTGACAAGCATTTGTAATTTTACCATCTTCTCCATTAAAAGAGCTTGTGATTTTCAATCCTGTCTCCTTGTATCTAAGATATTAAGTATTTATATATTATATTTGTGATTTTCTTCTCTGTAGTTTTCTTTTTTCCTACCTTTTACAGCTTAGTGTTTTATTCTCACTATTCCTATCTGGTCAGTATATTTCTGACTGATTCTTTAACATTGTGTTTATTGTATTCATCCCCTCCCCCAGTTCCTCCTCCTTGTGTTTAAGAAATGGGTTTTCTGTGCTTATATGACAAAGTTCTTCAGATTTATAACCCCAAGTACAGTGAAGTAATACAGGAGATGTTAAAAGACTTTGAAATGATAGATAAATGACCCTGTAGGTTAACAATTTCAGTGTCTGTAACGACTTTAATGACTCATATACTCTCTGTGCAGGCAATATATGTAAAGAATATAGAGCTATAAAGCTTTTCACATGAGCCTAAAAGAAACAAATTTATTTTATGTACAGCTAAGACAATTTCAGACTCATCTAGAAAGAAAAAAATAAGTCAAAACACATCCAGAAAAATTCAAAAGGTTGACCTCTTTACTTCTGATGCATATCGAAAACTTTGACTTTGTGAAGAAATGGTCTGGGCACCTATTGATAGTCAACCCCTGCATCTTAGCTTGCAGGATACTAGCATCTGACGTGGTGGCAGTAACTTCATAACCTGCCTAACTCTATTATCAGAGCATGTCCGTCTGTGCCCTAGGAATATTCAGGAAAGGAAAGTATTTAATTCGTGTAATTTGCAGGCAAAGAAGATGCTATAAATGCTGTGCAAGGTCATAACAACCTTAAGCTCCTTGGGATGTTATCAGATTTTAATTTGAAATAAATAAATAATGGTTTTTATTTTCTCTATGAATTTTATGATTAGAATGATGACATTTGGTTGGTTTTGAGCTTGGTCTTAATATCCTTGTCCTGACTACTGTACATACTTTGAAGATCTAACACAAGTGAAAATTAAAATGAGGAGCTCTGTCAGGAGCTTATTATTGTATTATATTTTCCAAGAATTTTTGATAAAAAATATATATATTTTAAACTCAGATTAAGAGTTTAAAATATATTATTTTAAAAATAATTTTAAATTTTTAAATATACTTTAGATCTTAAATATTTAAAATATGTTATATATATTATTATATATACCCCTACATGGATAGGGGTAAACTAAAAATATAAATAAAAAAAATAAAAAAACTCATAAAATTACTTGAAATCCTTTCATATGAAAACATTGGACCATTTAAAAAAAGGTTTAATTTTGCAACAAATTAAATGGAAGTGACATTTCAACATCTTATCCATTTTTTCTTGTGTTTAAACTCACTTTTTAAAGTATTTTTTAAGTGTAGAAGATTGAATACGCGGCACTCATGCCACATTTAGGCTTATATCTTACAGTCAAAAAAAATCTGTTTTTCAGAATAAACTAATATTACAAGTCTTTCTATTGCCCAAAAAAATACAATCATTGCATTATGCTGGGTATATTCAGGCTTATGTCACTGGAACTGGTCTGGGAATATCACCTGACAAACTGGCAACAATTTAAAAATTGTTAGAAAGAAAGTTTCAGAGCCTTGTGGAAAATTCTCAGCAAATGCTCATCATTTCAGTAAGTTATTATGGGATTTATATTTTAAAAGTTCTCCTTCATCAGAGCTTATTTAGCAATATTTAAGAAGATGCAGGATCCATAAAAAAACACAGATATCACCTTAGCCTTCAGCTTGGTGGAATATTTTTACTGGGTTTGGATTTGCCTCTCACATCTCATTTTATCCATCTGAACTGAAAGCATCTGACTTAAAATCCATGCCTCATCCTCTTCTACTTCACCATTACCTCATAAACAAAAATAAACACAAGTGAGATGCCCATTCTACATCTTTCTGCTTTGTCTTTAAAGGAACTGTAACAGTCAAATGCTGAATATTTCTATTTCATTACTGGATTAAAAAAAAAAATGTAGGAGCCTTTAGTTTTCAAGAATACTTGAGGTTAAGTCCCAGTGCTGCTCAAATCAAGTAGCTTTTAATTTTATTCCCTGATAGGGATTACTGCAGAACTAGCAAATATAAGGGCAAATATTAGAATAACAGAGAAAAAAATCAATTATGATCAGAGAGGAACTATATGGGGAAAAAAAATAATAGAGGTTATTTTTTACTCAGAATTAAAACAGTTTCTAGAAACAAATGAGTACTGAAATACACATTTTTCTGAGATCAGTAGCAGCAGAAAGGCTTCCTTTCCTGCTCTGTAGATCATCTACTGAGAAATTCCTGGTTACTATTTCATCAGGAAGCTTTGACATTTTTAATACACATAAGTAACATGATTACTCATTTGCCCTCCCATCCACAGTCAATGGTTTATGCATTTGCTCCAGACTGTTAAAATTTTCTTCAGTAATGAAGCTTCATTCACTTTGATATCCAAACAAAATTAACATATATCAATAAATATTTTAATATAGTTTGGATTAATGTTAATAAATTAGTGCCATTACGCCAATGTCTGTAGCTTTACTTTTTTGTCTTTTTGTGCTTCTAGTTATCCTTCTTTCCTTTAATAATTAAAATGAATAGAGACACAAATCTGAGTGATAAGCCGCACCTAGGGGCTGTGATTTAACTGCTAGTAGACTATAGTTCAAGTCCTAATTTCCTTTTTTCTGTTTCCCCAAGTTTTATTTTTACACAATTTTGTACGCTTATAGCAGATTCTAGGACTATAGGTTATCAAATGAGACAATTTCTGCATTTCTGCAGTTAGATTTTTGAGGCAGAGAAACAGTGAGGAATGGAGATCTAATGAAGTGTCTTGTCCTCTAAGCAAGTGCACATTTGTCCATATAAAAAACCGTAGTATGATTGTAACTGGAAATCTGGATATGTCTTAGGTCTGCCAGTTAAAAGCTTAGGAAAAACAAAACAAAAAAAAAAAATCCCACTTTTTCTTCTTAATACGACTTAAGTGAAATTGAAATATAATGCAAATTATGTTTGCAGTGTTGGGGAGGGCAGAGACAGAAGAGACTCCAAGGGTCTAATAAAGACACAGAAGATAAGATACACTTACAAGTGCTCAGGGCAGACCCATAATTTAATACTGGTTCCATGGCACATAATATTTCTAAACTGAACAGTCAAAATAGCAGCAAATTAAATTCTTGGGAGAGAAAGGAAAAAGGTTTTATAAGGACAAAAGAACTCTAGGAAACAAACACTAAAGAAATTGACATCTTCTGTGGACCTTTACTGAATTCTTTGTGGAAGTCAATGTAAAAATATAATGTTTTCCAAATCAGTATTTTTGTTCATGTCGTATGTCAAATTCCTCCTTCTCATTCCATAATTTTCTTCCATTTGTCTACAGCAGTGCTAATTCACTGATTTAAATGCGAGAGAATTCCAGACTTCTCTCAAACTTGATTAGATATAATAAATGCTTCACCATAGCACATTTGCTTAGTGCACTTATGCACAGTCAATTGTCTTCACTTGCAATGCACATTATCACATTAAACTTAGCAAGGAACATATGCTCTGCCTGCTCTTTGGATAAAACGTGCAACAAGGACTTTGGTACGTTTTACACCATACAGTGTATCTATCACATTGTAATTTACTGACCACAGAGTAGGGAATAAAGCAAGAAAAACCTCTGTATTTTTTTCTGATAGTTTTAGCTCTTGAGTAAATTGTATGTAGACTGCATGCTATCACATAGCTATGGATGTCCAGCACTATTTCAAATAAATCCATAAAAACACACTTAGATTGCTAATACAATGACTCAGAGAACTGACAAATATGGAGACTTTAAACTCTGTCACCTGGCTCAAATCCCACTTAGGCTGGTGGTGGTGAGTGAAAGTCAGCACTACCCAATGGCAGTTTAAAAGCTCATGTGTGAACAGTGATGGTGGTCTTTGTCCAGTCACAGGTCGATATGGGGCTCATTGCATTCCAGTAGTCACTTCTGTCACATAACTGGGAAAATAAAGCCTTCACTGTGAAAGCTAAGGTGTGAGTTAGTGTTTACTCCTCAAATTATTTCTGTAGGCTGCTACAAAGTTATACCACTGATGAATGAGTTTTTCTTTAGAAGAAAGAGAAAATTAGGAAAACCCATATCCAGGTCTATCTTTCCAGTATTTCTCCTTCCTATTCAATGTCTAAAACATATGCTTTTTCAAAATTAATTCAACCAGTATTACTAAATAGTATCTATGAGTGGATTATAAAAATGCCAATCAAGTTGTATACAAATATATTCTAATGATTCTAATGACAATTAAAAAAAAAAAAAGGGGAGTAAAAAAAAAGGGGGGGTAAAAAAATAAAGAAATATGGGCACCTACCTGCTTTCATGTCAAGCGCGGATTTCGGTAAGCAAATATACAGTTGAATGTCATTAAAATCAAGAAGCTGCATGGCCACAAAATATATGCAATTATTTGGGAATTCATTAGCACAAACTAACACAGATGTGATTAATTCAACAAGCATAATCATTTTCTGCAGGCTTTGAAAATTTGACCTGCAGTCAGTGACACATCAGGCTTGATGACCTGTGTGCCTAGGTGAAAGGAGATCACTCGTGCAAATAACCCAAAGGCATATGCCACACCATGAGATTAAAAATGTTGCCACAAAATAATCAAATCAATCAGCAAAATCTCCTAAATTTCTGTAAGGCAAACACCTTACAGATGGAATATTCCTTGGTTTTCTTTTAAGTAAATTCCAAATGTAGACATGATTGCATATTAGCTAGATTTAAAGGGGACCAACAAAAAGGCAAGGCAAGGCAGAAATTTGACTCACTGACCCAAAACATGTTCGATTGTGTCATTGTGTGTCACTTGTAAATCTGAGCTGTGTGTTCAGATCAATTTACCTACAGGGTGAATGCAATAAAAGTCAAGGTGGTGTCTTAAAAAAAATTATGCATCTATAAAGAATTGTGACAGAAGTGCCACAAAAGTAGACCAAGAAATAGCAGGAGTAACTGAGACAGGAAGGGAAAATACTGGGATTCTATTCTGAGAAGAAAGGATAGTAAGCAAACCTTCCAGGTAGGAAAAACTGAGTGAGAAAAGACCTGAAACAAATTAATTTTAAAATCCTTGTGCTATTTGATTGCTATTGCACTGAAATTTGAATATCCAAAAACATCTCCCGTTGTGAGCTGCTTCAGCCATAAATCTGAGCTGCGTGTCCAAACAGACTAAACTCAATTGTGAACACGGATGCAAACATTTGTATCTGTCTCTTCCCAGAACTCTGTAATCAGCATGGTATGCCTAGAAATACTTTGTGTACAAAGTATTTCAGGATTCTTCAGCATTCTGAAACAGGTAATGAGTTCTATTCTATGCAAAGGAGACTACTTTGTGGTTTCTTACCAGTGCTTCAGAACAGGAAAGAACAAAACCAATCCAAATCTAAAATTTAGACAATTTGGATTGTAAACAATTGTTAGTAATTTATCATGGAAAATACAAATTACTTTCCTTCTTTATGCCCCCCAAAAAATTTGAGAGTGTTAAAAATTGTAGAGAAGGTTATTTATAAGTACAGACATCTATTTTCAAAGTTATTTGAAAATTAAAGAATAACTATTACAGTTCAATAATAAGGTTTGGGTTTTTTTAATGTTTTTATTACATGGGAAATATAATTTAGCATGTTTCATTGCATGAGAAATCAGAAAGCAGTTGGGAAAACAAATATATGAGCTTTCTAAATGGCAGAGTTCAGATAATTTGTACCTGGGGATACTAATCTTTTGTAAAAATAACTTCAAAATATATTTTTGTCTCATTCCTGTCACTCTTTGAAGCATTTCATAGTATGAGTAGTTATTAATGTCTCTCCTTAATCTCAGATGAATTAAAGAGCTGGGATCTTTGATGCTGAAGTCAATTATATATAAAAAGAGCCTATTTTTTACAGCACCATTATGTCGCCTGTTCATCAATGACACGAATTTATTTCTATCATCTGGAAATTACCCATCCATATTACTATCATTTCTGGGTAAATTAAAAAATTGTGACTGAGGTAAATCACATCTATTCTGTCCAGCATAACCAAATAAGAGTCTAGTTTATTTAATTTCTCATGTTTTTTACTCTCTTTGAGAGAACGTGATTTTCAGTAGTAGTAGAGGCAAAATTTCTGCATGTGCATGACAAAAGTAGATTCAAACATTTGCTTTCATCTTGCAAAAGAAGAGGTTATGTCCTCAAGAGCCTTATGAGCCTATTCTGTGATATTATTATGACTCTTAATAACAATATTTTAAAGCAGAAGAATCAGTGTAAAATTATTTTGTAGAGATTGGATAGTTATTATGTTTACTTTTTGCCCCTTCTGGAGCTCAACAGGACATTGAGCCAAACATTATTAGAAAAGTCACAAAAGCTCCTTGGAAAATTGCCTTTATTTTAATTACCCAGAATGATAAAGACACAAGCACTGAGCAACTCTCTTGACCAACCATTTGACTTTCTTTCATTTTCTCTTGTAGTGGAATTTTATATTCCAATTCGTTAAATTTTAGTTTTATATCCTAACAGCTGCAACTACAATTATCTGTTTTTATAACTATATGAAGTTACAGTATAGAAATATTGGAAAAAAAAGTGGGAAGCAGATATGTGCATGTTTTAGACTGATCATCTTGGGAGGTGTGGGGAGCAACAAATTAACAAATTCTTTTGGTAATTCTTAACCTTGAAATGGATTTATCTATCATCAGAAAAAACTGTCAGATCAAAGGAGGAATCTGTTGTGCATAAAAGATGATCACGGCCCTCAAAAGGCTGGACAAATTTCACATGTACGTTAGCATACAATATTCATTGCTGAACATAAAATATTATCACTTATCTTTACATTGTGTCTATTCTTTACTTTCTGTCTTCTTCTCCTCCTCCCTCCCCACCTCCATCACCACCCACACTTTTTAGGTCACTGAGTAGCCTTCTTTGTATCCATTGCCACAGTCAGATTTCCCTACCCTCATATTCTTTGCCTCAGCCAATTAGGTGAAGTTGTACTGCTTCCTCTGCTGTCTTCAGTTCTGTGTCACAGACTGCAAATCAAAAGAGATATGCATTGGTCTGGCTTCAAGTAGAGCTTGTAAGATGATAGACAGTAAGTCAAAAATAATTACAAACACAGTTGTACATTTCTCATGTCAGACCATCCCAGCATTTCAAAACTCTTGCTCAGTTCTTGATCTAACCATCCCTTAAAACATTTATGAAATACATTTTGTCTTAAGAATTTACTCTAGCTTCTTCTGATAGCTTCCTGATTTTTGTAAATTCTGTAGATTTATAATCTATAACGATACAGTGCCAGCATTGTCTGACATTTATGAAAACAAACTCAAACAAAAACCACAGTATTCATTTGTTGCCACTTTTGATAGGTGTCTCCTTCTGTGTAATGCCAATTTTTACTCTTTAAATAGAACGAGTTAATTTCAGAGAACAAGTGGAATTATATTACAGGGTCTGAAGCCTGTATTTAATTTATGGTGAATTGTTCATGCAGAGAAATGAATTTTACAATGAAATGGGAGATTCCAAACCTTTCAGCTGTTTAATAAACCATATAAATAGAAGAGCTGGGTTGGGATTGAACTTCTCAGCCCACCTGCCTACACTCACACGTGGCTGAAATACTCTTGGATAATAGAGAATAAAACAACTTCTTTCCTATTCTTATAAACTAGGATACTCATGAATAGGAATGATAGACAGGCCAGTCAAGCAGGCAAATGAACAGTGGTGGTGGGGTGATATTTCAGGAGGCATGTTTCTGGCAAACTTTCCAATTCAAGTAAAAAATTTTCTGAGAGATTGAACATATGACCTAGATTTTCATATTTATGGATTTTTATTCCTGATTCTGACATTAGTTTTGTATGATCCTGCTCCAGTATTTAACCGATATTTGGTCTTCCATGAACGGAAAAAAGATACCGCACTGACAAGTTTAGGAATTAAATATATGTCAGCTATCCCACCATGTCAGTATGCCTCTCCTCAACCTGAAAAGGATGGTTTGTAAGATGACAAAGCAGAGTTTGGCCCTAGCTATTACAGTTTTCAGCATTTGTACTGTATGGTGAATGCAGCAACTTCAGCTATCAGATGATTATGATAAATCTTGTCCATTAGTAAACAGCCTATTAAACTGTATATTTCTGAAAATGAAAGTGTAAACTTAAGTTCCAAACCAGTCATTTGAAAGGATTTATTAATTTACTGTCATCCTTTTCTGGGCTGTTAAATTTTCTCCACAACCTTTTTAATTTTCATTTTAGAATATTAAGCTTACAATGTCAGACTCAGTAGAGAACAATATTGAAATATAACAGGGTCTTTCTTTTGTTTTCCTACATTTTTTTTCCTCTTCAATAGGATTCTTTATTCTAAACCTTCTCAAGGTATCTAGGATTTTCTGCAACATAATACCATTTGGAACTATTCAAAGTGATTGTCTTCTGTGAACATCAAATATCAAAATTGTGAATTATAAAATTATTAATATTATGTTAAAAATATGCATGAAAATATGAATTAAAATTATGACTATTAACAGCCAGTATTCACATTGTTTCTTTGTTAGCAGTGTAGTTGATGTTTTCTGATTTTTTCCACTCTCAAGCTAGGGATTTGATATTGAGCAGAAACTTGAAAAAGGAATTGCTTAAATTATGGAGACTGCTGCTATGGTAATCATTGGTCTGTCATTTTTCTATAGTCTTATTATAGTGAAGGAGAAAATATGCAGTTTCCAAAAAGCAAAAACTACTTCAGTTTGTACATTCAGAATGTGCTTATTTTTGTAATGGTGTCCTGGGTTCAGCTATAGCAGTCAATTTTCTCCTTCTTAGTAGCTGGTGCAGTGCTGTGTTTTTTAACTTTCAGCCTGGGAACAACGCTGATAACACCGATGTTTTTAGTTGTTGCTAAGTAATGTTTATTCCAACCAAGGACTTTCTCAGTCTCATGCTTTGCCAGGGAGGAGGGGAAGCCGGGAGGAAGCAGAGACAGGACACCTGACCCAAACTAGCCAAAGGGGTATTCCATACCACAGCACGTCATGCCCAGTATATAAACCGGGGGGAGTTACCCGGAAGGCCAGATCACTGCTCGGGTCGGGCTGGGTATCGGTCGGCGGGTGGTGAGCAATTGTATCCTCTCCCCTTGTTATTTCACTAATCGTTATTATCATTGGTGGTAGCAGTAGTGGTTTTGTGTTATACCTTAGTTGCGGGACTGCTCTTATCTCAACCCGTGGGAGTTACATTCTTCCCATTCTCCTCCCCATCCATCTGGGAGCGGGGGGAGGAAGAAGGGGGAGGGGGGGTGAGCGAGCGGCTGTGTGGTTCTGAGTTACCGGTTGGGCTCAAACCACGACAGTTCTTTTTGGCGCCCAACGTGGGGCTCGAAAGGTTGAGATAACGACAGATCTGACCAGAGTGTGTTTAATCATATTTGTGATAAGCATTCATTGTTACTACTCGTCACAATGGTGATTATTTGGCTCTCAGACGTGTTGCGCTTGATCTCAGAGTTTCAGCATGTTGTACCTTACTTACAGCCACTGTTTGCTGTTTTAGTGTTTATCGGCTGGGGGGCCTGGGCTAAGGTTCTTGTTTCACTGTACTTCATGCTAATGACTTGTAATACAATAGACTCATTGATCATGAAACTGGTCTGGTTTGTGCTTCCAGCGTGGCCATCACCACTATACATTGGGAGGTATATAATGAAATATTTTAGCAATTGCATATCTTTTTTTTTCTCCTCAGGGGGTAAACTTACGAAGGAAGCATTCTCTTTCACCCCCCGTTCCCCCACCAGCCTATTTGCAACAGCAGTTGAGAGTTCTGAAGGTTTTAGATGGCCTTTGAGTACCCTTGAAACCTGCCTGCTGATTGTGCTGGGGATCAGCATGTTGGCAAACATACGGAGTGTGTTTTACCCACGGCCATCCCGTCGTAGGAACATCCTATTTCGTTTAATCTCAAAAATTCAGCAGTATCAGGTTCGAATCTGGTCTAGGGTTAGACGACGAGATAGAAGGACCACCAGGAGATTTTCCCTGAGGCTGGACAGTTATGAGTGGCAGGGTGTGTGGGATAGTATGGGCAAGTACCTAGGCCAGTGGGCCCCTCCAGTGCTTTGGAACTTCACCACTGAACAAGTGCAACATCCGGAAAAACTAGTAAAACACTTAAACGAGGTGTGCCGTCGTCCTGGTTATACCAGAGAGGGATAAATCTTGGCAACGTGCTGGGGCTTGGCCTATGCCTACAGAGCCCTGCTCAACACTATCCAGCACCTTCAAAGGGAAAAAAATGTCTCTGGATCTGATGGCAAAGCAACAGACAACGCAGCTATGCCAACTACAAGCACAGCAGCTACTCAGACCCTGACCACAACAGTCAACACAGCTACTCCAAGTACAGCAGCTACATCAACCCCAGTGACAAGCACAACAGCTACTCAAACCCTGACCACACCAGACAACGCAACTACTCCAACTTCAAATACAGCAGTTACACCAACCCCAGTGACAAGCACAACAGCTACTCAAGCCCCGACAGCAACAGACAATGTGGCTACTCCAAGCACCGCAGCCACACCAACCCCAGTGACAAGCACAGTAGCTACTCAAACCCCGACAGCAACAGACAATATAGCTACTCCAAGCACTGCAGCTACACCAACCCCAGTGACATGCACAGTAGCTATTCAAACCCCGACAGCAACAGACAATATGGCTACTCCAAGCACCGCAGCTACACCAACCCCAGTGACAAGCACAGTAGCTACTCAAACCCCGACAGCAACAGATAATGCAGCTGTTGGTGTTACTCAACTCCCAAGCACAACAGCTGCACCAACCCCAGCAATAGACATTGCAACCACTCCAATCCTAGTGGCAGACACTGCAGCCACTCCAACCACAGTGACAAACACTGCAGCTAAACCAAATGTCCAGTTTGTGACAATGTCTGTTGCCCCTGTAAGCAAAAGCAGACGAAAGGCACAAAGAGCAACCCGCGAAGCGAAGAAAGATGAAGACCCAATGCCATTACTACATGCAACAGCATCTGAACAAGAGTTACTACTACATGGGTCAGAGGAAGAGGAAGAAGAAGAAGAGGTCACTTCTCGACCCCGGACCTCAACCGAACTGCGGAATATGCGAAAAGATTTCACCCGTCTTCCAGGGGAGCACATTGTCACCTGGTTGCTCCGGTGCTGGGACAACGGGGCCGACGGTCATGAACTAGAAGGTAGGGAAGCCAAGCAGCTGGGATCACTTGCTAAGGAAGGAGGAATTGACAAAGCGATTGCAAGAGAGAAGTGAGCCCTCAGTCTTTGGAGACGGCTCCTGGCAGCTGTGAAGGAAAGGTTTCCCTACAAAGACGATATTACGAATCGCTCAGCCAACTGGACCACGATAGAGAAAGGCATCCAGTCCCTGAGGGAATCAGCCATTATAGAGATGATCTATCATAGGCCGGATGCCAGGAACACATCCGTAGATCCAGATGAAGTCGAATGTACACGACCCATGTGGCGGAAACTTACACGGAGTGCGCCATCATCGTATGCCCACACATTGGCATCAATAACCTGGAATGACGGAATATCACCAACAGTGGATTGCCTGATTCGTCAACTCCGAGAGTTCGAAGACAATCTCACCCCTTCCATCATTTCAGCTGTGGAAAAACTGTCCCAGGAGTTCAAACAATTGAGAGACGATTTATCCAATCTATCCAGCTCCCCACGCGTACCAACCCATGTCTCAGCTATCAACAGAAGGCGCCCTACTGCTCGAGAAAGAAAATATAGGAGGTACACGCCACGGGCCACCCTATGGTTTTACCTGTGGGATCATGGAGAAGACATGAGAAAGTGGGATGGAAAACCTACTTCAGCTCTGGAGCAACGGGTGCGTGAACTGAAGAGGAGAACAATGGTCAAGGATGATCCTCCCAGGAAAGCTGCTGCTCCAGTCTCTGGCGAGCAGTTTCCCAGATGGAGCAAAAGAGCTGATTTTACTCCAGCTCCTGTGATAAGGAATACTAATCCCTTTCTACAAGACAGAAGTGGAGAATTTTGTGATCACTATTAGAGGGGCCCTGCCTCCAGCCAGGTGGAGGAGAGGGATAATCGGGTTTACTGGACTGTGTGGATCAGATGGCCTGGCACATCAGTCCCACAGAAGTATAAGGCTCTAGTAGATACCGGTGCACAGTGTACTCTGATGCCATCAAGGTATCAAGGGGTGAAACCCATTTCTATTTCTGGAGTGACAGGAGGATCCCAAGCGTTAACTATGCTGGAAGCTGAAATCAGCCTGACTGGGAGGAAGTGGCAAAAGCACCCCATTGTAACTGGTCCAGGGGCTCCATGCATCCTTGGCATAGACTATCTCAGGAGAGGGTATTTCAAAGACCCAAAAGGGTATAGATGGGCTTTTGGTATCGCTGCCTTGGAGACAGAGGAAATTAAGCAGCTGTCCACCTTACCCGGTCTCTCAGAGGATCCTTCTGTTGTGGGGTTGCTGAAGGTCGAAGAACAACAAGTGCCAATTGCGACCACAACAGTGCACCGGCGGCAATATCGCACCAACCGAGACTCCTTGATTCCCATCCATAAGCTGATCCGCAGACTGGAGAGCCAAGGAGTGATCAGTAGGACCCGCTCACCCTTTAATAGCCCCATATGGCCAGTGCAAAAGTCTAATGGAGAGTGGAGATTAACAGTAGACTATCGTGGCCTGAATGAAGTCACACCACCATTGAGTGCTGCCGTACCGGACATGTTAGAACTTCAGTATGAACTGGAGTCAAAGGCAGCCAAGTGGTATGCCACAATTGACATTGCCAATGCATTTTTCTCAATCCCTTTGGCAGCAGAATGCAGGCCACAGTTTGCTTTCACTTGGAGGGGCGTCCAGTACACTTGGAACCGACTGCCCCAGGGGTGGAAACACAGCCCCACCATCTGCCATGGATTGATCCAGACTGCACTGGAACAGGGGCAAGCTCCAGAACACCTGCAATACATTGATGACATCATCGTGTGGGGTGATACAGCAGAAGTTTTTGAGAAAGGGAGGAAGATAATCCAAATCCTGCTGAAGGCCGGTTTTGCCATAAAACGGAATAAGGTCAAGGGACCTGCACAGGAGATTCAATTTTTGGGAATAAAATGGCAAGATGGACGCCGCCAGATCCCCACAGACGTGATCAACAAGATAACAGCAATGTCTCCACCAACTAACAAGAAAGAAACACAAGCTTTCTTAGGTGTTGTGGGGTTCTGGAGAATGCACATCCCAAATTACAGTCTGATTGTAAGCCCTCTCTACCACGTGACCCGGAAGAAGAATGATTTCAAATGGGGCCCTGAGCAACAACAAGCCTTTGAACAAATTAAACGAGAAATAGTTCATGCAGTAGCCCTTGGACCAGTCCGGGCCGGGCCAGATGTGAAAAATGTGCTCTATACCGCAGCTGGGGAGAATGGTCCTACCTGGAGCCTCTGGCAGAAAGCTCCAGGGGAGACTCGAGGTCGACCCCTCGGCTTTTGGAGTCGGGGATATAAAGGATCCGAGGCCAGCTACACTCCCACTGAAAAAGAGATACTGGCAGCCTATGAAGGGGTTCGAGCTGCCTCAGAAGTGATTGGAACTGAAGCGCAGCTCCTCCTGGCACCCCGGTTGCCTGTGCTGGGCTGGATGTTCAAAGGCAGGGTCTCCTCTACACATCATGCAACTGATGCTACATGGAGTAAGTGGGCCGCACTAATTACACAACGAGCTCGAATAGGAAATCCCAGTCGTCCAGGAATTCTAGAAGTCATCATGGACTGGCCAGAGGGCAAAGATTTTGGGATGTCACCAGAAGAGGAGGTGACGCGTGCTGAAGAGGTCCCACCATATAATGAACTGTCAGAGAGTGAAAAGCAATATGCCTTGTTTACTGATGGGTCCTGCCGTATTGTGGGAAAGCATCGGAGATGGAAGGCAGCTGTGTGGAGTCCCCTGCGACAAGTTGCAGAAACTGCTGAGGGAGAGGGTGAATCGAGTCAGTTTGCAGAGGTGAAAGCCATCCAGCTGGCCTTGGACATTGCTGAACGAGAAAAATGGCCAGTACTTTATCTCTATACTGACTCATGGATGGTGGCAAACGCCCTGTGGGGGTGGTTGCAGCAATGGAAGCAGAGCAACTGGCAACGCAGAAGTAAACCCATCTGGGCTGCTCCATTGTGGCAAGATATCGCTGCTCGGGTGCAGAACCTGGTGGTGAAGGTACGCCACGTAGATGCTCATGTACCCAAGAGTCGGGCCACTGAGGAACACCAGAATAACCAGCAAGTGGATAAAGCTGCTAAGATTAAAGTGGCTCAGATGGACTTGGATTGGCAACATAAGGGTGAATTATTTTTAGCCCGGTGGGCCCATGACAC
Organism: Strigops habroptila; assembly: GCF_004027225.2. NCBI lineage: Eukaryota > Metazoa > Chordata > Aves > Psittaciformes > Psittacidae > Strigops > Strigops habroptila. The sequence continues at coordinate 32,170,132 of NC_046358.1, forward strand.
CTCAGGCCATCAAGGCAGAGATGCAACATATAGATGGGCTCGTGATCGAGGGGTGGACTTAACGATGGACACTATTGCCCAGGTTATTCACGAATGTGAAACATGTGCTGCAATTAAGCAAGCCAAGCGGTTAAAGCCTCTCTGGTATGGAGGACGATGGCTGAAGTACAAATATGGGGAGGCCTGGCAGATTGACTATATCACACTCCCACCAACCCGCCAGGGCAAGCGCTATGTGCTTACCATGGTGGAAGCAACCACCGGCTGGCTGGAAACATACGCTGTGTCCCATGCCACTGCCCGGAACACTATCCTGGGCCTTGAGAAACAAGTCTTGTGGCGACACGGCACCCCAGAGAGAATTGAGTCAGACAATGGGACTCATTTCCGGAACAACCTCATAGACACTTGGGCCAAAGAGCATGGCATTGAGTGGGTATATCACATCCCCTACCATGCACCAGCCTCTGGGAAAATCGAACGGTACAATGGGCTGTTAAAAACTACACTGAGAGCAATGGGTGGTGGGACTTTCAAACACTGGGATACACATTTACCAAAAGCCACCTGGTTGGTCAACAGTAGGGGATCTGCCAACAGGGCTGGCCCAGCCCAATCAGAACTTTTACGTACTGTAGAGGGGGATAAAGTTCCTGTGGTGCACATAAAGAATTTGTTGGGGAAGACAGTCTGGGTTATTCCTGCTTCAGGTAAAGGCAAACCCACTCGTGGTGTTGCTTTTGCTCAGGGACCTGGATATACTTGGTGGGTAATGCGGGAAGATGGGGAAGTCCGATGTGTACCTCAAGGGGATTTGATTTTGGGGGAAAACAGCCAATGAACTCAATTGTACGCTGTTGCCTGCTCTATAACACTTTTATAGCCCACCAGCTAGATATCTTCAGGTCACCAGCCATTGACCCTGACTTCCCTCCAATCATCACCTCAACAAAGAATGAATTTTGAGGAAACCAGACGAGCTCAGCAGTGACCAGATGAGTTTGGCGGTATCATCAGCAGGCAACAACCCAACACTATGTACCGTCCCTCCTGCCCTGAAAGACTATTACAAGAGATGGAGCCTGACATCATGGACTGGATGAGTTCAGCAATTTTACAGGGATTGGTCCATGGACTAGGGAACGATATCTTTCTCTGTGTGTGGGTGTGGGTGTATATATATGTGTATATATGGGACAGGGGTGATGGTGTGCTGAGAGATGTGGGATCTGAGCATGACATGAATGGTATGGAATAAGGGGTGGATACTGTCCTGGGTTCAGCTATAGCAGTCAATTTTCTCCTTCTTAGTAGCTGGTGCAGTGCTGTGTTTTTTAACTTTCAGCCTGGGAACAACGCTGATAACACTGATGTTTTTAGTTGTTGCTAAGTAATGTTTATTCCAACCAAGGACTTTCTCAGTCTCATGCTTTGCCAGGGAGGAGGGGAAGCCGGGAGGAAGCAGAGACAGGACACCTGACCCAAACTAGCCAAAGGGGTATTCCATACCACAGCACGTCATGCCCAGTATATAAACCGGGGGGAGTTACCCGGAAGGCCAGATCACTGCTCGGGTCGGGCTGGGTATCGGTCGGCGGGTGGTGAGCAATTGTATCCTCTCCCCTTGTTATTTCACTAATCGTTATTATCATTGGTGGTAGCAGTAGTGGTTTTGTGTTATACCTTAGTTGCGGGACTGCTCTTATCTCAACCCGTGGGAGTTACATTCTTCCCATTCTCCTCCCCATCCATCTGGGAGCGGGGGGAGGAAGAAGGGGGAGGGGGGGTGAGCGAGCGGCTGTGTGGTTCTGAGTTACCGGCTGGGCTCAAACCACGGCAAATGGACTGCAAGTTTTCAAGGAAAACAGCTTAACTATTTCATGAACGTTAAAGCCATTGGACTCTTCCCCTTTGCTATACTGTTGACTGATCTGAAGCTCACCAACTAGTTTTTCATCTGAAACAAAACCATTGTATTATAGTGATCCACATAAAGAGCACAGACTGTGGTCAGCCGACCTGAGGAAAGTTTCATTTAATGAAAATGTTCTCACTTTTATTCTCTCTCTCTCCGTCCTTTTCTTACTGATTATGCAAAACATAAAAAAATCAGTCCTCCCTGACACAATTACTGATCTCTTTTTAAATTGTCTGTCTTCCACCACTAATTAAAGAAAATTACAGGACCTTATAAAGATGTCAACAATAAATAGCTGTCATTGGCTATGCCACTACTAGTGTTTAGGATCATTTTTCATAAATAAGAGAACAGGCTACTCAAAAAAAAAAAAAAAAAAAGGTGACTCAGTAACTAATAAGTCTTTTAGTTCTATAATATTGTTGAGCCTAAAAAATACAGTAATCTAATGTTCTTACAAATAAATTGCTTATGTTAAACTTAGGTGAACTCATAATTTTCACTATCTGGGATGAAATGCCACAAGAATGAGATGATGCCTCTCATCTCCTCAGGCTCAACACATAACATAGGAGCAGAGTTACTTCCTCCTTTAATAGCTGAAGTATCTTGACACCATGAAACAAACTCTTTATCTGATAAAGACTTAAATCTAATGTGACTGATATTTCTTCTTTTTGTAAAGGGTGTGTTGAATTCTCATTTTGCCATGGATAAAACAGTTTGTAAATATAAAATATATTATCATAATCAGAGATATCCGCTTCCTCAAAGTAAAAATAGTTTCAGTGTCTATCCTAGAACATAATATTCAGGTTCACCTCAACTTCACCATGCAAGAAACTGAAATACTCAGCAATTAACGAGTTCACCATGACCTTTACTGTAAATGTCCTATCTGAAACCAAGGACCATGCATGTATCTTAAAAGTGAAAACCTCACCAATCAGTAGAATATATGATTCAATAATATTGTCCTTCCAGGGAACTACACAAAAGACTCACCGCTAACTATAATAAGTACCATTATCCTCCACTGAAACCACTGCAGATTAGAAAGTAACTTATAAAATACTACATAGTAATTGATAACCTTTGCATGTTTGTCACATCACTTCCCTAAGAAAGAAGCATTTGACCCTGACTCACTTTGAATGACTAGATAATGAGGAGTATACTAAAAATGTACTTGCTTGAAAAAATGGCTAATTTTGAGATTGTTATTTCATCAGCTTGTGTTTTGGCATCAGAGAGGTGTTCAAAGATATGGTTTGTTGAGGTTTTCTTTCTTTTTTTTTTTCTTTTTGTCTTCTACAAAACAATAATTTTAATCTTTGATATGTGACATTTTAAAAAATGTAGTTATTAAAAGACGTAGGTGTTCTTTGTGCTAAATTCTCTCAAAAATATCGGGCACCATGACTTATTTATTCTCTTGTCCGGGCTGAACAACCCCAGGTCTCCCAGCCTGTCTTCATAGGAGAGGTGCTCCAGCCTCCTGAGCATCTTCATGGCCCTCATCTGGACTTTCTCCAACAGGTCCACGTCCCTCTTATGCTGGGGCCCCAGAGCTGGCCACAGTACTCCACATGAGGTCTCACAAGAGCAGAGTAGAGGGGCAGAATCAACTTCCTCAACCTGCTGGTCACGCTTCTTTTGAAGTAGCCAAACGTACAGCTGGCTTTCTGGGCTGCAAGTGCACATTGTTGGGTCATTAAGCTTGTCGTCAACCAACAAGACTTTCTCCCCAGGACTGCTCTGAATGCATTCTCCACCCAGCCTGTATGTGTGCTTGGGATTGCCTCAACCCACATGTGGGACCTTGCACTTGGCTTTGTTGAACTTCATGAGCTTTGCGCTGGCCCACCTCTAAAGCCTGCCAAGGCCCCCCTGGATGGCAACCCTTCCCTCCAGTGTGTTGACTGCACCACACAGCTTGGTGTCACTGACAGAGTTGCTGAGGGTGCACTCAATCCCACTGTTCATGTCACCACAAAGTTGTTAAACAACACCAGTCACAATACCAACCCCTGAGGAACTCCGCTCAGCACTGATCTCCACTTGAACATCAAGCTGTTGACCACAACTCTTTGAGTGTTACCATTCAGCCAATTCCTTATCCACCAAGTCAAATCCATTTCTCTCCAGTTTAGAGACAAGGGTATCATGTTTTCACAGAAACAGTGGAAACAGCTGTCTAAGTTCTTGAATATGAACCCAGCTCCTCACAGGTGAACAGGAAACAAAGTGTTAAAAAAACCCAACCTTTTTAGAATGGAGTTAATGAAATGTTTTATATAAGTTTGTTCTCTCAAAACAATTCTCCATTCTTCAGCACTACATATGTAGGTTTTTTACCATTCATAATCGAATGAAAACTGTTTCTACCATCAGGCTCCAACCTTCCAACACTAAAGATGTTTTTAAAGAGGCTCCAAATTTGTATGATAAGAACTTCCACTACACAGTGCAAGAACATCCTTTCTATGCAAAGCTTTGATAACATACAAAACTAAGCACCACATGAGTGGTATTGAGCACCTCTATCTCCTACTAACTTCAATCAGAAAGGAGGGTACTCATCAACTCAGTAGACCCAAGAAAATGTTTTTGCATAAAAGAAAAATTAATTTTCCAGCACATTTAGTTCCAGGGGTATCACAATAGCTTTTCCTCCCATGGCATGATTCCTAGTCAAATCATGCAGTGATTATTCTATTTCAGTTCCTGCATTGAATATGCAGTTTAATTACTCAAAAAGAAACACTTTCCTATTGAATGTAGAAAAAAAGAAAGAAAGGAGGATAATTTTTGGCTCATTCTATATTGCTGCTGTGAAGATGTAAGCTACCATTTTCGATGTCCAGCTTAGAGCAAAAAAAATATCTGGTTCCCACTTTGGTTGCAACCAGGAGAGATTAAATACATTTAAGAAATGAAACTTTCCCTCCTATTCTTTTGAGTAAATGCTTTCTGTCTGTAATATGTTAATTCTTTAGTAGTACCAGTGGTATGTACAGAATGACACTTTGTTGTGGTTTAACCCCAGTTGGCAACTAAGCTCAACACAGTCACTCGCTCACTCCCCGCTGGTGAGATGGAGGAGAGAGTAGGAAGGGTGAAACTTAAAAAAAATTATGGTTTGACATACAGACAGCTTAATAGGAAAAGAAGAACCTGTACACTCAAGCAAAGCAAAATAAGGAGTTAATTCACTACATCAGGTGTTCAGCCATTTCCAGGAAAGCAGAGCATCGTCATGTGTAATGGTTACTTGGAAAGACAAGCACCATCACTCTGAACATCCCCCACTTCCTTCTTCTTCTCCCAGCTTTATATTCTCAGCATGACATCATATGGTGTGGAATACCCCTTTGGTCAGTTGGGGTCACCTGTCCCGGCTGTGTCTCCTCCCAGTTTTTTGTGCACCTCAGACTGCTCTCTGGTACAGAGGTGTGAGGAGCAGAAAAGATCTTGACTCTGTACAAGAATTGCTCAGCAATAACTAAAACATTGCTGAATTAACAACACTGTTTTTAGCACAAATCCAAAACATAGCCCCATACCAGCTATTATGAAGAAAATTAACTCTACTCTAACCAAACCCAGCATACATTTGTAGCCAGGGTGACTCAATCTGGTTAGTATACTCTCTCCTGTGAATGGAAGGGTGGCAATGACATGGACTAAATGAACATCCATTATTCCTGACCAGTGAACAGAGACATTTCTATTAATATGTGTCTAAAATAATAAAACGTAAGTAGAAACTTCAATCAAGAGCCTTATTATTACCCAAAGTATGCTGCTAGGAAAGTCTCAGCTGAACACTTGGGATTTCTTTAAACTGGCTTCTACAATATTTTGTTTATTGTGCTCAGAATGGAAGAAACTATGGCCATGAAAAAGTCTTCATCAACTGTGCCCATGTAATTTTTTTATTAAAATTATTTTATTTTATCTTATTTTATAATATTATTATATATTTTATTATTTATTTATTATTATTTATTTATTTTATTATTATTAATTTATTTTATTATTATTGTTTGTAACTGAACAAAATAGAACATACATACATGACTGAAGCTCCCCAGATCTTTTCACTGGTCAATAAAATACAATTTGCAAATATCCATAATATTAATTAAGAAGTACCAATGTCCTCTTTACAGCCTTATAGTAACTGTAAATAACACTAGTGTTTACAGGGGTGATGATGTTACATTTTAAGCTATTACTTGGGAATACCCTAGTATTTTTATATTTGAAAGTTCTTCTTTTTATTTGGCACTTTATTTGATATTCTCAAGTTGACTCCAGTCAAAATTTAGACACTCAGGTCTTCAACTAACAACAGACGCAGGTTAATGGAAGCCAATTGGGATATAATATATACCAAATTGAGATATTCTGTTGACATATATCTCAATATAATTGAGATATTTTGTTTAAAGTATGACTGACTACCCCATGCTCCACTTCCTTTGCTTGATCTTCATTGCATGTCAAGACAAATTCAAAACTAATCCAATTTAATTTGCTCCTCAATTACAAAACCTGTCTCAGGACTAACAAATACAAAGCTGCCCAGAGGACTGTCTATTTTTCATCTGAGTACCCTTCATATTATTTAGAACCTCAGAAATGCCAGGTTCTAGGCCAATGATTCTCAAAGCCTTAGGGCAAAGTCTATTATCAAACCTCAAACTATATAATTTATTTTCACTGACTATTACAAAAATATAAATGGATGTGCTGGGGAGTACAGTTTGGAAACCCTTTCTGAGGGTTAGAATGGTATATAGAAAATTATTGTCTTTTCAGCTGGCCCATGATATCTTTTCCAGGAGAAATAAAAGATTCACAACAAAGCAAAAGAACCAGGAGATGAGACACACATCAAGTTGAAGGTAAAGGAAGATTAAAGAGAGTTAGTAAAAAGCAAAAATGATTATGAAAGTGTCACAGAACATGTCAAACTAAAATTCAAATTAGATAGTACATTAGAGAAATTGAGAAGCATTCGTGAATTTGTCCTTACACAAACTATTACAACTACAGAGACCAATTTTACATTTCTGAATTAAGTATTTCTTTAACCCCAAGACTTGTCAATTTATGATGGAAACTTGCTTATTTTTAAAAATTCTCACACTTCTGGGTACATTTATTCTATCTTTTCACCTCTCCAAAAGAAGATAAATAGTCATTCTGTAAATAGTTTTAGGAATTTTTCTTCTGCGATTGTAATTAACAACAAAAAAGTGTTTTTCAAAAAATACGTGAAAAAAAAAAATTTGCCAGATTTATACTGGAGGAAACAACTAATTTGAAGTGCTATGGTTCTTAATAAGCAGCTTTGTCCTTCATTTCATTAAAGTACATGTAACTGAGATTGGGGTTTTACCATTTGCCTTGTAACTGGAAAGAAAGTTACACATACTGAGAAAGCTAAATTAACATGTCAGAAATGTAGTGTCAGAGCAGCTCCTAATGCACTGCTTTGAAAATTGTGGGGTCAATACTGGACAAATAAAAGGTAAAAACAAAGCAATCATAGGATCATAGAATACCAGGTTGGAAGGGATTTCAGTGATCATCTGGTCCAACCTTTCTAGACAAAGCATGACCTAGACTAGATGTCCCAGCACCCTGCCCAGCCAAATTTTAAAAGTATCCAATGTTGGTGAGTCCACCACTTCCCTGGGGATATAATTCCAATTGTTGATTGTTCTCATTGTGAAAAGTTTTCCTCTTGTATCTAGTTGGAATCTACCCAGGAGTAACTTGTGCCCATTACCCCTTGTCTCTCCCATGTGACTCCTTGTAAAAGGGAAGCCTCTATCTTCTTTGTAACCACCTTTTAAATACTGAAACATGACGATAAGGCCTTCCCTGAGCCTTCTTTTCTCTAGGCTGAACATGGTGATGAGGCCTCTCCTGAGCCTTCTTTTCTCTAGGCTGAAAAAACACAGCTCTCTCAGCCTTTCCTTATATGGCAGGCTTCCCAGCCCTTTGATCATCTTTTTCGCCCTTCTCTGGACCATCCCTAGCCTGAGCACAACTTTTGTACATAGTAAGGACCAAAACTGAACACAGCATTCCAGATGTGGCCTGATGAGCGCTAAGTAGAGTAAGATAATGACATTTTTATCTCTGCTGGTCATGTAACCCAGCATCCTGTTGGCTTTCTTTGCTGCACTAACACACTGTTCACTCGTATTGAGCTTGTGTCCACCAGGACACCCAAGTATCTTTCCACCGAGCTGCTCCCTAGCCCAGTAGATCCCAGCCTGCGCTGCACTCTTGGATTGTGTTTACTCAGGTGAAAGACCTTTCACTTGTCCTTGTTGAACTTTGTAAGGTTCTTGTTAGCCCACTCTTCCAGCCTACCAGGTCTTCCTCAGGGTAGCTCTCCCTTTCAAACTGTTCATTTCCCCACTCGGCTTTGTATCATCAGCAAACTTCTTCAGTGAACATTTGATCCCATCATCCAGCTCACTTATGAAGACATTAGACAGTGTTGAACCCACTATCAATCTCTGGGAGACCTACCTAGTGACAGGTTGCCAGTTTGCTAAGGAGCTATTTACCACCACCCTCTGGGTGCAGCTGATCAGCCAGTTCCCACCCATCACACAGACCACTTGTCAAGATTGTGATGTGTAACAAGTCTGGCTAACTATAGATGCAAAAAAGGTAAAAAACCTAAGTGCTACTAAAGTAATTAAATTGCCTTTCTTACTGTGAGTAGTATTTGAACAGTAGACATTCTGAATGAATTTATTGATTACTGAGAGCAATTGTTTAAATATCTATTCAAGACAGATTACTTACTGAATTTATGATTACAGTAAGTGACCTTCATTTTTGACATCATTCTTTACTTAAAGAAAAAGAAAACTTCAAGAGACATCAGTGTTTGGGGAAAAACATCGACGATTTGTAATACAAAATTAAAATTTTTTAAAAAAAGCTCCTCTTCGTTTTCAGAAGTCCTCTGATTGAAGACTAAAATGAGAAGATGGGACTGTGAAGATTGCATTGTATTGGTTTCTAAGTTATTCTTGATAAATAGTGATGTGTACCTGACACTGAAATCTATTCACAAATGACCAGTTTGAAATGGATGTTAAGTCAGGACTCTGCTGGAAGAGTTGAATACAAACAGTGGCAATATAAACTTCCTTATAGACAATCCTTATGAGGAGGAATGATGGCTGTCTGGGATTTCCTAGAAACTAAGATGATTGTGCAGAGTTACTCATGTGCAGCACATTCTCCGATGCCTGAAAGCACCAGACATGCTGTACGCATGCATCACAGCTGGTCTATGTCTGTGCCATAAAACCACTCTCTTCACAACACACTGAATTTATCACATATGTGATGTACCAGGGTGTCGCACATGCATGAAAATCTACCTGATACTTCCCCAGCTGTCAGGCATGCTGTACAGGCACAAAGCAACAGTGCGCTTAGGTTTATTAACAACTGCTTCCAAGATGCAGTATATTCTCTAAATGTAACATACTGTTAATCCAGTCACGCTGTCAAAAATTGGCCAGGATTTCTGGATGATGTGTGTGGCAGACCTGCTGCTTCCTAGGCACAACTGATCTTTTTGGATTTCCAAGCAATTGTCAGAAGTCTTTACAAATTTTGTGCATTTCCTTTTTAAATGGAAAAAGAGGACATGGCCAAAAATAGAGGTTGAGAATAGTCAGGGAATGATCTTTCCAAGCTTCAAATGGAAGATCAGATAAGTCAAATAAAATTTTCCTTTAATTTTTTTTTTCTTTTTTTTTTTTTGAGTCGTGGTGGTATTGAACATGCACTGTTCATGCTTGTAAAAAGCTGTATCCTCTGTGAACTAAACTCGAACACTAAAATGTTCAAGGCCAGGTTGGATGGGGCTTTGAGCAAACCTAATCTAGTGGAAGGTGTCCCTGCCCATGGCAGAAGGGTTGGAACGAGATCGTCTTTAAGGTCCCTTCCAACCCAAACCATTCCATGATTCTATGATAAACTGTCACCCAGGTGTTTTATATTCATCCCAAGCAAATTTTATTCTTGACGAATCTGGCCTAAAAATTGGAGGGAAGAAAGTTAAATGCATCCTCTTTCAGTTCACTAATGTGATCACTGCCTATTTTAAGCAGTAGATAGTTCAGCACTTTTAAAGGTGTTTAAATAAAAATCCACATAGAGTTATATTTACTTGGGTTATCATATTTCTAGGACTTTTATTTATGAATTTAAATATGATATGTAGAAAGGGGTTTTTGAATATCTATTGTTAGGCTTCCAAATGCTGAAAACCAGATCCTATCAGAAGAATTAGATATTTTAGGTTGTTGTGTTCAAGCCTCAAAGTAAATGGATACTTCAGATTCCTGACTGTGTCTGTCCAGGTAGCTATCCTTACAAGCCTGGTGAATTCTATTTGAGAAGACCAATTCTCTCCAGGATTGACTAATTCAGCTATAAGCCTTCTAGTTAAAGTAAAATACAATCTGTTTTATGGGTGGTCCATGTAAATTACATTATTTTGTAGTTTATAAAGCAAAGAGTTTGCCACTCTTTCAATAAAAATATTGAATGCAAATTCTTCATAAGATAGTGGCAAATGGACTCTGTGATATACTTATTAGGCATATTCATGCTGCAAATACTTATTTTGTCATATTTGAGGAATTGCCCATTTTCCTTTAAGTGATGAGAGAGGGTGTGTTCTTTGAGTTTTGCTCCTTTTTGGAGGCCTGGGGATTAATATTTCTGTGGAGTCAAGATCATCATTAAAAGATCTAATTACGTCTGAATGAAAAAGCAATGCTGCAGGAGCAGGAAATTTCTGCGTACAGATGGTATGTTAGCTTGTATCCAGTATAATGGTAACCATTGGACTTACTTTTATATAAGCTTTGACACTGAGCTTACAAATACAGAATTATTTTTTCCTCTCCTGTACTCCATATCCTTGGTTTTCCTGCCAAAATTCCTGAGTGTTGCCACAGAGATATCTGTGTCCTATGGCAATTATAATAGGAATGAAGACATCTCATTCAGACCACTATAACTGAAATAATATTTAATGCTTCCAATCTTCAGCATTCTTTTTGCTAACATTAGCTGACAACATATCAGAAAGCCCCAGAATAGATATTATCATTATTCCTGTTCTAAAACAAAAATCATAGATACAGAGGTTAAGTGAGGCACAGGGCTTCAGACGGACTTTATCGTGTAATGGGCATTGTGTAGCAATAGCAAAACTTCAAAAGCAATAATGAAAAATATGGAAATTCCAAAGTTGGCTCCCATTCTCCTCTAAGATCTTAATATGATACTGCCAGTGGGAATTCCAGTATAAAAACAATCAGGTGTATATTGTTTTGATTAATAGAACAACAATTCAAAAGGCTTGTTAGGTCCATGTTAATGCATAAGTTAGTAAGTCAAATACAATGAGGAAAATTTTTCCCTCTACAAACAGAACCTTTTGGAGGGGGAAGTCAGCTGACTGCTTTCCTCTTCCCTTGTTCTGGACTTCATAGAGAAGTCTCTGTATTTCAGTTTCAAGAGGATAACTGAAGTAGAGAAGGCACAAGAAAAATGATGAGGTGTCCAAACCAACCTTTATCACCATCTTAACCCAAAGTACAACAGAACAGTACATGCAGCACCTAGAATCAAGCACTGGCACTTCTGAAGCATGAAATAGTCTAATAGTTCATCAACATGCCACTTGTGCACTAAAGAAAAGTAATGGCAGCTAGACTGAGCTGGAAACTCCTCTACAGTAATTATAAATAAATAGTTTTAAAAGGAGCCTTAGGTTGCATGCTCAGCTTTAGCTGTAAACCCAGATGACACTTAAAATTAGGTTAAATACATCACAGGCATAACATTTTTGATACAACAACTACATAGACATTAATTAATGCAGGAAATAAATAATAACAAGAATATGTTAATACTTCTTTCATGAAAGCAAAGCTTCATAACCAAAAGCATGTGCTCACTCAGAACAGTATAAGTCCCAAAAATCCTAGAAATTATCAATGGCAAATAAATTACAACCTACTAACCAGATCTTATGCATACCTAAGCAATAATGATGAGTCTTATAGTTGGAAAGGACTGCTGACTTAGGAAAAAACCTACGACATATCAACAATGAAGTCATCAGTCATCTAATACAATTAGCAGTTAAAACAAAAACACATGAAAACTAAAATTAAATCATTTTTCCTTCTTAATTAATTTTATAAAAGGCATCATTTATCTCTGGAAGGAGAGTTGTTGCTCCAAATTGAATTCTGAAAATTAGTCTTGAACCACAGGCAGAATTACTTTTCTTTCTTATTTTCTTTTTGAATAAATGAAAAAGATGCCAATGACTTAAGCAGAGATTTCTTACAAATAAAGTCAGGAACAACCTCACCCAACCCTAATTAGGTTTGTACTTTTTTGAGATTTCCAAATCTGTTTTGACATTTTCTGAGATTCTCTAACAAAAAACATCAGCATGACGTATATCTTAACTTCCACTGGATACGCTTACAGTGGACTGGTTCTACGTGAGTAAAGACTAACATTTCTACTTTAAGAAGGAAATTTATATAAGTTCAGCATATATAACTAGCACCAGTATATATATGTAAATGTCAGACAGTACACCTAAAGTGGAAAAGGTTATATTTTCTGTGTGAATTGAAGGCATTTAATTTACAATTGATAACAAATCTGCATTTTGCATGACTAATGGGCATTCCAGCCTCTTAGCAACAGGGGGCAGTTTCAGCCTCATGGGAATGCTCACTGACTGCACTGTGGCAATTAAAATATATGGTGTAGGGATGGAAGGGAGTTAATGTGTTAGGGAAAGCATTCACCTTTTTTTTACTTTATTTTATTGAGGAAATGCAGTATTCCTTTTATTATATTTTTTTTTTCCTGCTTTTGGGGCCAAGTTGGATGAAATAGAAAGATAAGTCCATCATGTAAAAACCCAGAAAAACCTTTTACATTATCCCTGTCTCTATTTTCATGATTTATGGTTCTAAATATAAGCTGGTCAATATTTTCCTACTCAAATGGTAACTCCACAGCCCGTTTGGAGTGAGTGCAATTGTTCACAGCTGTATGCAAGGTGTCGTTAAGTGCAGAACAGCATCTCTAGCTGCCTCCTGCATACTGTCAACAAACAATATTCAGCTGATTCCTCTCTCTAAACAATTCCTCTAAATAACAAAAACCTTCTCAGAGATACTAAGATATAGCAAAAGAAGAAAAAACATAACAAACGCAAACTGGTCCCATTTTTACTTTAGGATACCAGGAAAAAAGTGCTTCTATGCTCTAGGTCTATTTAGTTGAATATTCCACAGTCATCTCATTCTTCACATAGATTCAGGTGAGTGTAACCTAGACAGATCATGCATATTGAGATGTTTTTAATAATTTAAATGTTTAGATTAAAAATAATATTTGGTTTCTCAGTCAATTCCCTCCACACTACCTCTGTATCACCACTGGAAACTAATTCACAAAGGTCACTCTACATGTACTCATAGAAAAATAGACACTATCCCCAAGATATAAGATTATGTGTTTAAAAATCACATAAATAAAATAAGAAAGTGGTGCAAACTTAAATTAGCTTGTATACTAGCTTTTCTATTCAATTATCATTCCAAGTTTGTATTTCAGCACTACTACTTCGTAATGTCTGCATCCAATTCAAATCTATTTCTAACTGAAGGATTCATTTAGAGGAACATCAAAACTGTAGAATATTTTTCTAGTCCAGGACTCTGAATCTTCTGAAATTTGTATCTCTAATTCATTTCCGAGTGATATGCAGGAGTTACTTTTTCCTTCTCTAAGGATTTGATATGTTGATGAGGAAAATGAGGACAAGATGTTATATGCACTGTTATATAAAACAGTGTTTTTATGAGTTACTGTACTAAAGGAATGATCTTAAAGGACACTTAGCCAAGTAAACTTGAAATTGAGTGACTTTCTTTTTTTTCCAAAATGCAGAGTATTAGGACAAAAAAACCCCAACAAAACCAAACCAAGCAACCAACCAACCAAACAGAAGCCCACCAAAAAAAACCCCACAAAACAAAACAAAACCCTAACTCTCTTGTCAGAAATCACTTACTTCTCTTCAAAGAGGTATGTGTAGTTTGTGGGTGTTTTTTTCTAAACCCCCCTCTCACCTTTCAATGCAAACAACAAAGGCAATAACAAGTATTTATTGTGGAGGTAAGCTTATTGTTAGAACTAATGTGTTTTTGTGGGTTTTGGGGAAATGCTATATCAAGCCGAGATCTAGACAGGAAAGATGGGTATTGGCAACTAATGTAGAAGTCTAAACACCAACATCTTTTAATTTGAGAGCTCAGAATAAAATGCATTAAGAACGTTAAAAAGCTTTCTTTTAAGACAGCACTTGAACTGAAATACTATGGGAATGTTAATTTCAGTGACAAGATATGTAGGTTAGCTTTTTTGAAAGCATCCTTTTAAAGTCATACTTACTTAAAATTGTATTCCTGACTTTCTCAATCCAACACAGATTGCTTCTTTGCAGTTGGTAGATTTTTTTTATATATATATGCCGAATATTTTCTTTAGGGGATTTGACAATCTCAATACTGAAAGTCTAGATTCTATCTAGAAGTTGGTTTAACTTATAAAATGTGGTTAATATAAAATGAGGTATTTAATCTAGAAGTCACAAGGTTTAGCAGGATTCTTCTTTTCATTATCCTGGTTATAGCTATTCCCCAGATAGCTGTTCATTTATATGCAAGGAGGGGGTAACTGCTTCAAAAGTAGTATCTTCTCCTAAAGAAAATGGTGAAACGGGTGCAGTTTATACAAAGGTAAGAATTTCTGGTAAACACTAAGATATTTGGCTGCCAGTTGCCTCAAGACAACTGTGAGTCCAAAAAGTTTTCTTTCAGAAGCTCAAGTTGTCATCATGTGTCAGCCTGAAGCAACTTGCATTGTATTCAGTGTTTAGATAAAAGGGTTAATTTAAAAAAAAAAAAAAAAAAGAGATTCATTATATATTATTATTCAATGGATCTGCTGTGACTGTAACTGTGCTGACATTGCTTTAAATATCCCATTGACAGTGACGAAGGTGTTTTTGAAGATGGGAGCCATGCCCACCTTCACACAACTTTTAGAAGAGTTAAGACTTTAGCTGTGGATCTGGCAAGTCATACTAACTTAAACCAGCTCTAATTTAAGTGATAACATACTAATTTGTGTCTTTGGAGCCAGTTTTTCAAATGCCTACACCGTCAGCTAATTTCAGAAGTACCCATCATACAATTAGGTATCAGAATTAAAATGGTTTCAAAACATTAAAAACTGTTTCAAAAATGGCCAGAGGTGAGAAAAGTGAGACTAGTATTTATACTTCAGTAACATTTTACCAAGTATATTGGATATCCAAAAATCTTAACACAGATTAACGAATGCCAGAAAATTAGATATTTGAATCTGTAATATTTTTCAGGTGATTGTGCAAATATATCTATCTCTTCACTACTTATGTTGATTGCAATAGTTCTCCATTTTATATCACAAAATATAATATAGTTAGTTCATTCCTTACTAATTCCTCTGTTCTCGTGCTGGTCAACACCTGGTTGCTAAATTATTATTATCGCCATTGCTAGCCCTTCAATAAAAACAGACTTTTTAATTCATAGTTTTTGGGGGGGAGGGTTGTTTTGGTTTGGTTTTTGTTGGTTTTGTTTTTTTCTTAAAGAAAAAAGAAATAAGATAGTATTTCTAAGTGAAGCACAAGAATATATACATACAAGTGAATTTTATTTCCAGTGCCATAGAAAAGCTTTTAAATATGAAGCACCATTCTACAGATGGTAAAATTCAGAACACAATCACCACAGCTGTGTGTAATGTTGTTCCCCACTTCTAAAGTAATTTAGAAGTCTCTAAAAAAATCTTGCACTATATATTATCCCTTTTAATACAGTTTCTTTACTGGATACACCTGGAGAGTAAATTATTGTTCAACAATGGGATGAATAGAACAAAAAATACCTTACAACATTTTTTTCACTTAATCTGTTACTGGAGAGACATAATGGAGCCTGAACTAACTGGTACATTCTTGATAGAAAATCAAGAGAACCAGAACAAAACAATATGTTCCTCCCACACCTAAAAAAAAAAGGAAAGGAAAATTTTAGTAAAATTCCTGCTAAACCTGGTAGGCTGGATCCAAAGGCCACTGAATTTGAAAGTAACTGTACAGGATATTGATTTTATGCAATTTGCATGCAGAACAGAAAAGCTGAAATAAAAATATTTTACATCATGAATCAGAAGTACCAAGACACGCATAGCTCTCAGTATTGAGAGAATGTCAACTATGGTTTAGTAATTTCTTAACATATTCAACAGAGACACTCATTTAAGACTTTCTAAAGTGGCTTCACAGAACCTGTGTTGATAAACTCTTACTCACAATAGTTGTTGAATAGTTTTTAGAGAGATTATTCATCAGCCCCAAATCCAAGATTGTTGTTATGGCCTACAACAACTGCTATACTTTTTTAGATAGCCAGGGTAAGATTTATTTGCACTTGTGGCTGAGTTGCATGTGGTCCTACTCATTCTGTATAAGCGAGTCCTATGACACAGATTTCAGATTTTCCTTCCAAGTGCAAATATGGTATACATCCAATCTCAGTGATTTTAGGTTAGGAAAGGTACCTACAGTTTGACAACAAAAATGGCATCTTTACAGTACTGCACACAATAAAGTTTTCTACTTTAACAATCTGCAGTGATCTCAAAACAATTCTCATCTGAGCAGGTGTATAAGAGATTTAAAAGTATAATACACAGAAAGTTAAGACAGTTATAAAAGTGCACTCAAGTATGTACTCAAGGTATGTGAGTCCCATTGCAATTGTGAGTTAATGTGTCATCTTTCATTTTTATGTACTCTTCCATCAGTAGAAAATATAACATGGTGTATGCCTTGTTGAACACAACATAACATTACTTCTTTACACACTAAATCATGTTGAGCTTTTTACATAAAAAGACAGTCTGGCAGGGGCTATGCATACATTGTCATTTAATGCACCACTAATGGAGATATCACATTATTTCAGTAACGCACCTGATCCAAGGTTTTCAAGGCATGTTCAGTATTATAATAAAAACACTATTAGCAACAGGAGGGTAGTTAGATTGGCATAGAAATCATGTTAAGGAGCTGGTCCTTAAGACCAGCTAAGACAGGAGTTAGAGTATATAAATAGGAATGATAAAACTATGATTTCCTGAAAGTATTACTTTAACAAAACTGAAATATGTAATAAGAATATATGGATTGCCAAAACTTTTTTTTTATTTCTTGTAGGCAAGTTTCCTAGTGTTGTAGTTTCAGCTCTTATAACTGAAACTAATTTTGGTCTTGACCATGGTGTTTTTTCAAAACATTTTCACACTCAAAAAATTGCTTCCAGTCCTAAAGAGACCTTTTTCTCTCACTTTATATAAAGGGATTTTTATTTAGCAGATTTTTCTACAAGCTAGAAATTGAAGTTCTAGGTTTTGGTCAATGCTGTTGCTATGCATATCATAACCATTATTTATTCTGCAGCAAAATCTGAAACTTGATATAGTCTGACATACCTAGCAAGCTCAACACTTAAAGATACAACTCAAAAATGCAAATTTGCTGCCATGAAATATTTAATATTTAATATTAAATATCTAAATATGATCTTTAAAATAAACTTTCTCTAATTATAGACACTTATCTTGCCAGATCAGTTAAGGAATTTTTTACTGGGACACTTTGACCAGTATGCCAGGTATAATAGTTTTCCAGTTTTACTCTGGATGGGATATAATTCTTGAGACCACATTTTGGGTTCTACCATCAAAAGTTGAATCTCAGTGCAATGGCATGGCAGTTTTAATAAAGCAGAAGAGCTGCATATAACTGAGTGTCTGAAGCTGAAAAATAAAACAAAACCCTGGAGCTAGCACTTCACAGATTCACAGGGATATTTGTGCCTTCCCTCTCTCCCCCATTCAGTGTTGAACAAAATACATGTGCACAGTCTTGCAAAAACTTGAGACTCAACAGAGTTCAGCAGCAGATGATTCAATGCTTGAACTACCATAGAGCCCTAGTAGTCTTGAGGGATTCAAAAGGTAACATTTTCTGAGACATTTAAGAGCCACTAATGTGTGTTTTTAAGACTATCATGCACTTCCCTAAAGTTTCATAGAGCCCATATAGTTAACGACGCGGAAAAGCACTGAAGTGTTATGACTTTTGTAATTCC
The DNA here is from genome assembly GCF_004027225.2 of Strigops habroptila. Classification (NCBI taxonomy): domain Eukaryota; kingdom Metazoa; phylum Chordata; class Aves; order Psittaciformes; family Psittacidae; genus Strigops; species Strigops habroptila. Next base: position 32,188,420 of record NC_046358.1, read on the forward strand.
CTTTTGTTCCCATGCTAAGTGCAGTGGAGAGTCCTGTGGAGGCAGCCCTGCACCCTTCAGCCTGGATTGCCACTGCTCTCTGTATGCTGTGTGTTGCCAGATTTCCTTATACAAGATACCAAGGAGGTTAAAGCGGAATCCAAACTAACAGAATAGCTGAGGGAATAAATCTTCTAAATGCAATTTAGCCGATATCTGATTTATACCTATCCACTCTGGGCCTTTGAAGTCCTTTAGAATTAGTGTCTGATGGGAGACTAGGCACATTTGCAAGTTTGTTTGGTTTTGATGTGGAAATATACAAATATCTACTCATCACTTAGGTCAGGGAAAGGCACAGTTTGTAGGCTAACCTGATGAAAAATAGTCTGAATATCTGCAGACCCAGACCTCTAAATGACAAAATATAATGATTATCTAACCTGCACAGTAAGACTGATCCTTGTATATCTATCAAAAAACAGGTATACCTGCCATTGCCAGTTTATCTCAGTATCAGTTTGTAAGCACACTCGAATAGCTAATTAAGAAATGCATGGCCTACTGGAAGAAGTTTAGTACATAAGATGATTTTATATAGGGATAGAGTTATGGCATTGTCCGTTTGTGATGTCAAATTCGCAGAAAGCACACAGCTTGTAAGTAAGTGGATAGATTAAAATTAAAATCTAAAATTATAAACATTAAAAGGTCTACACTTTGTGCTCTACTGGAGACTTAGCCAGACCTAACTCTTAACTACAAGGTTGAAGCCTTATTGGAACACATTTTTGTGAGCTTTTGAGACCTCTGTCATTAGATTCCAGCTGAGCAGACATAGAAAAGAAATTGTCAATGTCACAGATTTTCTGGGGATGTTTGAGATGAGAGTTTTAAAAATAAAATCTACCCAAAAATTACTTTGTGATGTTTTTTATCCAAACTTCTTACTCATTTTTTCTTGTTGTATCTAATAATAGACCAGAATGAATAGATGATATCCAGTAAGTGATAAAGAACTCTTGTTATATATTTGTGAGTTAATGAACTATTTCAAAAAGGAGGAAAACATAATGCTGGTTAAATATTTAAAAGTTCCCTCTTAACTGTCAAATGAAATGAATCATCTAAGTACTCAGTGGCTGAACATCTGCAATATTACTTTTGTTACTGAAATGTGTTGCTCGAGTGCAGTTAAATGCTCTCATATTGTGGATTGGTTTTAATGGTTCTTTGCAAGATATCTCTAAGGTTGAGAACTGATTGTAGAACCAGGGCTTGACAACTGAGAGAGAAGATTTAATTAAACATAGAAGTATTCTGAATAAGTAACCAAACAATTTTGCCACTGTTTCAGAAAAGAATGAAGGTAAGATACTGAAAGAAAAACTTCTCACAAAACAGAATTTTCAACTTATTTGGGTATACATCACCAGCTATGCAGATTCTTCTAATAAATCTTTGTGATTATGAACTTCTTTCAACAACCTTTGTGCAACAAGTGTTGCACATTGGAGCTGCTAGAGTGTGACCATTATTATGAAAGGCATGAAGGTCTGTGGACCAGTATCTGGAAGAATCTAAAGTCTAGGGAATCAGCCACAGAAGACATCGATGTTGTTTATGTGTGTATATTCCACTTATGCCATGTATTCCTAACCCCAACCAGCTGAAGATGAAAAGCAGGATTGGGCCATCTGTGTTGTCTATGTTTGTGTGAGAGCTGTTTGTGCTCATGTGGGACAGGCACAGATCTTCATGTGGGTGGATCTATATGGCTGGTTACGACAACTCTGTGTGTGTGTGCGTGTGTGTGTGTGCATGCTAGTGCATATGCACAAGCGTGTGCGTCAGTGTGCACATATAGAGAGCAGCTTCTCAGCATTGCTGCTGGGTGGACCTGGGGTCACAGAACTGGAACAGCTTCCAATCTATGGGACTGAAGGGGCATCACTGGGTCTTAGAGTCCACCAGAGTCAGTGAGAGCAGACTGGGAAGGAAAAATTTCTTGTGTCCTGAAGTCCTGTAGCTCCAGCAACCTCTATTTATATTTATAATTGTTACAAAAATATTTGTCATCTCCATCATTCAGTCAAAATTTTCTTTAACTATAAAATCCATATCATGGAGCCTGCACAAATTATTAAAATAAACTTCCTTGGCATAGGATTGATTAATAATATCATTGCAGCAGTAAATGAAGCAAAAGACAAGTGATACAGACTTCTCCTGGCATTAAAGATATGATTGAAATGATTTTTGCATACTCCAGTAAGTTGATGAACTGGCTATTCAGCTTCTAACCATGCATATCTAAACCAATTTTTGTTCAATTTCAACTTTCTGTGCCATTTGTCTCTCTTAATTTGAGTAAACAGGCAAGAATACTATAAACATATGCTTTGTGTGCTTCCCAAGCCAATCATTTTCAATTTTTCTTTCTTGGAAAGACTGTCAACCTGAGCAGGAATTATTGGGAATTATATACCTAAGCAGGAACTAGTGAGACTCTAGTTTAGTTTGAAAAAACGATTCAGAAGTGCTTATCAGCAGCACAGGATATTCAGTTTGGGCCCATGCAACATAAGCTACATCATGAAACAGTAAAACATTGATCTGGTATCATTCCTCACTGTGCAGCTGTAATATTGTAATTGAATGAAAGCCTCACTGGAAGAAAACCTATTTAAAGGTCACAAAACAATCTAACAGTAATTTGAATAAAAATCCCTTTGAACAGTGTGTTTTTTCCCCTATTTGAAGCAACTTCGCTTCCTGATAAAGCATCACACAACCTGTCACATACTGCTACAGTTAAAGTTCTGTGCTCAAGCAATAGGCCGTGTTTTTTGGAGAAGGAGGGCAATGCTCTTTTGTTTTTAAATATGTGACAGGCAACAAGTTATACATTTTCCAATTTTCTAGTGTCGTGGTTTGAGCCCAGCCGGTAACTCAGAACCACACAGCCGCTCGCTCACTCCCCCCCCCCCTTCTTCCTCCCCCCGCTCCCGGAGGGATGGGGAGGAGAATGGGAAGAATGCAACTCCCACGGGTTGAGATAAGAGCAGTCCCGCAACTAAGGTATAATACAAAACCACTACTGCTACCACCAATGATAATAACGATTAGTGAAATAACAAGGGGAGAGGATACAATTGCTCACCACCCGCCGACCGATACCCAGCCCCACCCGAGCAGTGATCTGGGCCTTCCGGGTAACTCCCCCCGGTTTATATACTGGGCATGACGTGCCATGGTATGGAATACTCCTTTGGCTAGTTTGGGTCAGGTGTCCTGTCTCTGCTTCCTCCCGGCTTCCCCTCCTCCCTGGCAAAGCATGAGACTGAGAAAGTCCTTGGTTGGAATAAACATTACTTAGCAACAACTAAAAACATCGGTGTTATCATCAGCGTTGTTCCCAGGCTGAAAGTTAAAAAACACAGCACTGCACCAGCTACTAAGCAGGAGAAAAATGACTGCTATAGCTGAACCCAGGACAGTATCCACCCCTTATTCCATACCATTCACGTCATGCTCAGATCCCACATCTCTCAGCACACCATCACCCCTGTCCCATATATACACATATATATACACCCACACCCACACACAGAGAAAGATATCGTTCCCTAGTCCATGGACCAATCCCTGTAAAATTGCTGAACTCATCCAGTCCATGATGTCAGGCTCCATCTCTTGTAATAGTCTTTCAGGGCAGGAGGGACGGTACATAGTGTTGGGTTGTTGCCTGCTGATGATACCGCCAAACTCATCTGGTCACTGCTGAGCTCGTCTGGTTTCCTCAAAATTCATTCTTTGTTGAGGTGATGATTGGAGGGAAGTCAGGGTCAATGGCTGGTGACCTGAAGATATCTAGCTGGTGGGCTATAAAAGTGTTATAGAGCAGGCAACAGCGTACAATTGAGTTCATTGGCTGTTTTCCCCCAAAATCAAATCCCCTTGAGGTACACATCGGACTTCCCCATCTTCCCGCATTACCCACCAAGTATATCCAGGTCCCTGAGCAAAAGCAACACCACGAGTGGGTTTGCCTTTACCTGAAGCAGGAATAACCCAGACTGTCTTCCCCAACAAATTCTTTATGTGCACCACAGGAACTTTATCCCCCTCTACAGTACGTAAAAGTTCTGATTGGGCTGGGCCAGCCCTGTTGGCAGATCCCCTACTGTTGACCAACCAGGTGGCTTTTGGTAAATGTGTATCCCAGTGTTTGAAAGTCCTACCACCCATTGCTCTCAGTGTAGTTTTTAACAGCCCATTGTACCATTTGCCACCATCCATGAGTCAGTATAGAGATAAAGTACTGGCCATTTTTCTTGTTCAGCAATGTCCAAGGCCAGCTGGATGGCTTTCACCTCTGCAAATTGACTCGATTCACCCTCTCCCTCAGCAGTTTCTGCAACTTGTCGCAGGGGACTCCACACAGCTGCCTTCCATCTCCGATGCTTTCCCACAATACGGCAGGACCCATCAGTAAACAAGGCATATTGCTTTTCACTCTCTGACAGTTCATTATATGGTGGGGCCTCTTCAGCACACGTCACCTCCTCTTCTGGTGACATCCCAAAATCTTTGCCCTCTGGCCAGTCCATGATGACTTCTAGAATTCCTGGACGACTGGGATTTCCTATTCGAGCTCGTTGTGTAATTAGTGCGGCCCACTTACTCCATGTAGCATCAGTTGCATGATGTGTAGAGGAGACCCTGCCTTTGAACATCCAGCCCAGCACAGGCAACCGGGGTGCCAGGAGGAGCTGCGCTTCAGTTCCAATCACTTCTGAGGCAGCTCGAACCCCTTCATAGGCTGCCAGTATCTCTTTTTCAGTGGGAGTGTAGCTGGCCTCGGATCCTTTATATCCCCGACTCCAAAAGCCAAGGGGTCGACCTCGAGTCTCCCCTGGAGCTTTCTGCCAGAGGCTCCAGGTAGGACCATTCTCCCCAGCTGCGGTATAGAGCACATTTTTCACATCTGGCCCGGCCCGGACTGGTCCAAGGGCTACTGCATGAACTATTTCTCGTTTAATTTGTTCAAAGGCTTGTTGTTGCTCAGGGCCCCATTTGAAATCATTCTTCTTCCGGGTCACGTGGTAGAGAGGGCTTACAATCAGACTGTAATTTGGGATGTGCATTCTCCAGAACCCCACAACATCTAGTTAGCAGAAGGCTAATTATATTTTATAATTAGACATTAATATATCTGATAATATAACTCTGCCTCTGAAATAATCAAATAGTAATGAATCAAATAAGAAAGCAGACAGAACAAAACATCATGGTGTGTAGAACACTAGTTTCATGTGTAATAATAACCATAAAAATCTCCCTCTGGTCATAGTTTCTACACAAGCTAAGCTGCTTCCAGTCATCCTTTAAAAAGTAATTAGAAGATTGAACAACATTTTATAGGTTCTAGTCCTAAATTGCTCAGAGCCTGGAAAATAAATCACAACTGGCAGACTTCATTTACCTCAGATTCTATGCCCCATTATTTTTGAAGCCAAGCTTCTTCCCAATGATCCTTTGCTCACTGTCATTGTTGTACACCAGACACACTGCTATGGGATTAACCTCAATTTAGTTTTAGGTAAAATCAACTTTTTGTTGCTTATGTTAATCTCCTGTCTGAAAGCTCATCATTCTTTCTTGTGAGGTGTGTGTTATTTCTTGACCCCTGACCAGATGAGGAGCATAGCAAGATCAGTATCACTGGTATTTTGGCAATAAGTAACTGAAACAGTAAAAGCTGTTATTCAGAAAAAAAGTACCCTGAGCCTTTTTTGAAGTCTCAAGACAGTTAGCTGGGACCAAAGCTTGGTTCTGTTGCTGCTTCAAAAGCTCCCTAGCATGGTGCAACCAAAAAATGAGCCATCCAAAACTGACACAATAAATGATATCAGGAACTAGTGAAAATGTTATAATGCCTATCTATAAGCTCTTTATAGTTAGATTTTAGCATGGAAGGATATAAATGTGCAACAGTAGCTATAGATACATAGGAAGTTTATCCTGTTGACAAATTCCAAAAAAGTTTCTTAATACAAACTGTATTCATCCGTCAGAGTCTCCAGATAACTTAGAATATGAAAATGAAGAAGTCTGCGTTGACATTATAAAATATCGGTCTTAGCTTTTCTGTGCCATTTTATGCAAAAGGAAAATTGATAATATTTTCTACATGCCTATTGGGTAGCTTAATACATTTCCTTCTTGAACAAATTTCCAGATGAAACATGTTAACTGCCAAGCAGGCTGCAACTACTACCTTTAATTTTGACATCAATTTTTATTGTTCTGTCCAGTGTTTTTTTGCCCCAGAAGTTTGAATGGCATTATTTTAATTTTGTATCTTAGCAGGCTGGAAAAAGCAGGACAACATACAGAATGATCTATACATGGCAAATTTAGCACTTGAATGTTGTATAAAAATGCTTAACACTTATGTATCCCTCTAGTACTTCAGAATGCTTTATTAATACTATTTAACTGCTTTTCCACTCTCCTCAAAAAATATATCACAAGTACGGAGTGTTCGGGTCATTTAAACAAAGAAACAAATTTTCTCCTTTTGTCTAAAGAAGTATATATGATGTTTTCAAAATCATTTTAGGACCTCATGCTGGGCAGTTATGAAAAGTGGGTTTAATAATAAAGTCTTAACAGGAAAATAAACAGTCTCTTGATCTCAGGTGAACTGGAGATTTTTAAGTGTATAATTCTTCAAGCAAATACTAAAGCTTCACAATCCCAAGACCTGAGATAGCTATGAACACTGTAGAAAACATCAGAAAACTTCAGCATTTGTTATAAAGAGCTCTCTAGGAAATTAGTTTAAATTCTGAGCAGTAGAAGAGGACTTTACCCTCTCTGCAGATAAGGTAGGCTCACTATTGGAATGAATGCTTTAAAACAAAACTATCCCAGGAAAGATACAGTTGTTGGGATCTATGAACAGAACTATTACACTCTCTGGCTAGTAGTACTGTTTGTGTCCTAGGCTCATCCACAAAGATTCCAGTAAGATTTGCTTGCTATGGAAACAATACATATAAACCACTGCCCACCAGTATCTAGGAAATACCTTTGCTTTTCATTTCAAGAAAAAGTATATTTCTGTCTCTCACTGATTGAACACTTCTTTTAATAGGGGAAGTGGTTCAAAAAAAAAAAATGATTAGAGGGGAACACAAAGATATTAAAATTCTCAGAGTACTACCTGAAATATTTTTTGATCAACTAGCTTTATAAAAACTCTGATTTCATATCCTTCTCTTTGAAGCAGTCATGTAGTTCCCTGATTTTCCCCTCTTATAGTATGACCAATAAATAGAAGCCTAGTTATCAACCTAAATAGAAAAAAAAAAAGTTATTCTAAAACATCAAAAAATATTAGTAAGAGTCAATATTTCTATTATCGAGGCAGACAAACAAGAGTGAAAGAGATGTGAATGTACTATTTGTGACTTTGCTTAGATGAAGTGAAAGGAAAATTGTTTCACAATCAAACTGTGCTGAAGCTATTTAATACAGAAACAAGTCTATTAAAAAGGGACTTTTGCAATAAAACTACCAACTGGATTATGAAAATTCAGGGCAATTTGACCGAATAAAGGAAAAGCACACTAAGATATCTGTACTGTTATTTCTTCCTATTAAAGGCAAAGATGGTAGTTAAAGTAAATAGAAATTTAAAAGATTTGACATAGCTGGGAGGAATTTTGTATTGTCCCTAAAGATCTTCTAGAGAAAAAAGATTTTTTTAAGACAAACCCACTCTTTACAGTAGGGAGTGTGGGATACTTTAGGATCTCAGGGAACAGGAAAGAGATAGTAAAATAATAGTCACATGCTGGTCATGTTTAAATAATCCCAGTGAATTACAAGATTTTGCTGCAAATTGGTATAATCCTGATTCAGAAGCACATTTAGCATCTAGTTATTACTCAGGAAAGTAGCAATTTTCCAGCTGTATTGTTCTCAGCAAACACCCCATTTTGTAAAAACACTCTTTTTTATTTACATACATTTATTACATAACAATCCTAGGCTGTAAATCAAGTGCTTGAAAATTAGAAAATGTCAAATATGTACATGTATTTCTCCAGCATCAGCATCCACTTTACAGATTGGACAAAAGAAAGGCCCAGGAAAAATAAAGTTATATGCTTCTGAAATTAGCATGTGCCATGATAGTATGCAGGGAAATCAGTACTACATGAATCTATTTATTCTTATAATTTAATTCATTGAGTTGTAGATGTTATAAACATTTTTATATAATATTTGAATATAATATTCAGAACTATTTTCAGAGGACTGATGCATAAAATAATAGTTGATTAGGAAATAGGTTTTGGGGGTTTTTTTCCTTATAAAACTTTCATTAAAACCATGATTTTATCTTTAAACCTTCACTGGTTTCTGGTGGGAGATGGAAGTCACCACGTCTATAGGTAAGGATAGAGCTTGCAGATGATTAGTTTTGTGTATTGCCGCACTCTTCCCTTCTGTCCAAAGGATTCTCATAGAACACTTTCCTATTGCTTTCATGATGGTGTAAACCAAATGTTTTCGTATTTATGCTGTTGTTAGTTTTGCCTCTTATCAAAATATTATCTATTTTATAGGTAGAAGGAAAGAAAAATATTTCCACATTTTTTGTTTGGGTTCCCAAATGATCAGTCATAATGATGAATGAGTGACTAGATTTGAAAGTAGCAGAGTATTTGTGATTCATTTTGGTGAAATATTTCAGTGCTCAACATATATGAAAATCATGACATATAAATGATAGGAAAGCCACTTTGAAAATATGATTCTTACATTTTCCTTTTAGAAAGTTGCATGTACTAAAACCCATAGATTTTTTTTGCTAACCAGATTAAAAGGAAGATATATACACCTATGGCAGAAAACAACAAAAATCATGTAATAGTAGGTGTTTGAAACTTTTTAGGAGTTTTTTGTTTTCAATATACTTACCACTTACTGAAGTGTTTTATGCAGCCTTATCAAGAAAGTCCCATTTCTGACACATAGGCTTTAAATTCTGAAATCAAGTCTAAATTCTAAAATATTATAACTCTTATTAAAGTATAATTCCAAGGATTTCTTGGTATATTTCCTTTTATGTAACCCTAGGTCTCATTCTGCATCTGAATGAGGAGTTTCTTTCCCTTGGCTTCTTCAGTGAGGCTGCTAGGAAAGGTACCAATTAGCACCTTTCTGATGTTCATAAAATAGCCACCACAGTTAAGCTGTTTACTGACAGCCTAACATACCCTCATGAGATGGGAATCTGATGTTACTGTTTATAGATGAGAAATCTGTGACTGTTTTAGTAAGCACAGGAATATCTTATCCATATTTCCCAAAGTGTGAGATGAACCATGTAATTTGAAGGAGTTCTAGGACAGGCGGACAGTGCTTGCTGGAAAGTAAATTCTTTCTACTCCTTACATGTTTTGAAGCAATGACACTGTTGTGAGCAAGATGGATGGTACATTGTGAGCAAGAACATGGTGGTATTTGTGGGTGTATCAAGTGTTTTGCACATTAACAGAATGAGCAAGAACACTATTTCAGATAACAGGAAATAGCTAGTGGCATTTTATTTATGCAGGCATTGACAGTGATGGGTGGATTATTTTGGAACAATTTCACTACAGAGGCAGATAATCTGGCTGCTTCCAGCGCTGTTGCATACCTGTCTTAAACAGCGTTCTTGGATGAAATATGCCCTAACCAGAGCTTCCTTGGAAAACTAAATACCTAAATCTGCTTGATTTGGAGGTTTAAATGCATTTGCAATAGCTTTTAACACATCTGAATTTCACCATAGAAACAACCCCCAAACTAAAAGAAACAAAGCCCAAACCAAAAATCACTATTATATCTTTTTCTTTTCAGAAGAATATGGCTTTATAACATCTCTATGCTGCATAAAATTTTACTGTTTCAAGACAGTTTATCTTTTAGCTTTATACAGCTGCCTCAGATTGCTGAAACTGAGACTGCATGTTGGAATTTGTTGCGCTGCTGTTCTAGATGATTAATATGTATGCATGACCTAGAGCAGCCTTCCTAATGTGTGAATATTACAACAAAAATGTTCTACCTGAATCTTTTTGTCCTTTTTGTTATTGCCCTGCTTTCTGACCATCGAGGAGGTTATAATGTGCAGGGCTTTTTAGGAGACTTTACTGTCATTGGTTTCAATTGCAAGGAAATTATTCCATGACATGGGAGAGGAAAGCTCTTGTAGAAGGTGTTACGGAGGTGTCTGCATTACAGTGATTTATCTGTTGTCTTCACTGGAAGATAAAAGCTAAAACTACAGCAGAAGCCATGATTTGCCCCACAATATATTCTGGCAAAACAGCTTTTTCTTAAATCTACTCCAGATTTTAATCACAAATATTCATAAATGATAAATGGTGGTATGCTGGATTTCATTATTTCAGGTACTGGGCACTGGTTAATTCTAAGGAAAAAGATATACCCTATTAAACCTGAAATATACACATGAAAATGAATTCTCTGTGTGTGTGTGTTCACATATGTGTATTATATCTCATGCAAGTAAAGATATTTAAAGATACCTTATTTAGGAAATTTTAGTATGGAAAATATTCCAGGACTGGTGTGTGTTGCATAGAAATGCTATAAAGCCTGAACTAGTGGGTTTAGAAATGTGGATGCATTGTGACAGCCAAATTCTCAACTGTGATTGAAAGTTCTAAATTCTCAGAACTCCATGTCTCGGAAGGAAAAGAAAGAGATGTGTTTTATTATGAGCAATGTAGGAAAATAACGTTCCTTATTTGATACTAGCATATACCATAAATTAATACTTGCACATTAAACTGAGCATTGAGAAAGGAAAATAAAGGGGAATGCCAAATAAGGCTTCCATGTCCTTAATCCAAACTACTGACTAGATCTGACTCACACTTCCAAGCAAGCTATATTCTGTCTGGATTGCACTCTGTAAAGACATCTCACAAGAGTAAGAAGAAGGAATTGACTACCTATCCAGGCACTAATATGCCTTGCTTCACTTCATTGTTGATAATTCATCTCTAAGATAGCAACAAGACAGTACAGCCTGGGTAGAAAGTTAAATGAGAAAAAATATTTTATAGAAGAAATGGAGAAGAAAAAATACTTGAAAGGCATGAAACCTCAGAAGTTATTCTGAATGAAGACATGAATGCATAAGGAAAACTATTCTGTAGATTTTATACGTGCTTAAATCTTCTGAACCACAGGTGCAGGTTTAAATTGTGGAGAGCTAGCCAGAATGACTGAAACAAACTCTCATAGCTGCTTGACCGCCAAGCCGGTGCTTGTGGTGCTTGGCATCATTTACAATCATGGTCACAGTTCACACCTGTGTTCCTCTATAACAGGTTTGAATTCTTTATTGCTAAGCAAAAGGACTTTCAAGACCAGGGTAACAAAATATACTAAAAGAATTTCCAACCTAACGCGTATGAGTGAGCACTTAGATATTCAACTTGCAGGCATTTTGAAAGTATTCTTTCTTATGAAATGAGATGTAGCACTGAAGGTGGTTTTATTGCTGACAAGCCTTGCAAATATCTAAATCCTGGAAAACCTTGGGTATTCTGCTGTGGGGAAATAAAATACTCCTTGTAGGTAGTTTTGTATTTCTGGTCAGAGGTCAAAAAGAATGTCTGTTTAACATCTCAAGTCTTGATCAATTCTATGTTAAGAGAAATGTGGTAACAAGGTGGTGGGATATGGGAAGTAGTGTAACTACAGCTTGAAAGATGTAGGAAGCATCAGTCGGCATCCCAGTACTTGTGAATTAAGTCCAGGTGTGATGTGGTCTGCTGTACATTGCTTAAAAATCTTAAAGGCAACTAATAAAAGACCTTTATTTGGTTTCTCGTTATTAAAAAAGTGGCTTACTAATTCAGCTGAACTTTGAAATATCTGGTATAAGGTATATATATATCATATAATATCTGGTATATAAAGCTTGTTTAGGTTATAAATTTTGTGTCCTGAGTACTAGAAGTTACACATGCAGAGAATTTCAGACATGGTTGGGTGATTCATGTTCCTAATTTTGCTGCTCAACTGGTAACAAACACTAATGTTTTAAATTGCAAACATTACTTCTGTTGCTTATAATTTGAGACTGTATAATGACTACTGCCTGAAATTATGTGCCATAATCAACAATTCAATGTGCCTATTGAATGGAAGCAACAAGTCTTACTTTAAAGGCTTTAATATTGTATATTTGATTATTATAAATAGTGCAAATCAAATTCGTACCAATAAAAAGAATGGTGTTTTAAGGCAAAAAAAAATCAGAAAATATACTTTATGGTCATATGCTTCATTAAGCAGATGGGTATTCTGGAGATTCTTAAATTATGGAAAAGCTGGAGGTTTTTTGAGATTAACTAAAAAATTGTTCCAAATCTCATTTGTGTCATGACAGAAGGTGCGAAATCTGAACTGTGTGAAAGCTGCAAATGAAACAGCCTTGAAGAGAAAAATAGAGGGTGTAAAATAGAGGTGGAATGAGGTGGTAGGTGAGCCATGTGGATTCATCAGGATGGACCCCCAAAGTACATTGACCATATCTTCATTTATCAAAAGAACTTCAATTCCCCTTTGAAATAAAGGAAAGCTCCCTTTGGCAGAACAGTGACAGCTGCCTCAATGTCTGAGATTTACTGAAATTTGAGGTGACAGTTTTGGCAAGTACTCGGGGTTCTAGTAACTTCAGACAGGGCTAGCATTATGAAAAACATGTTGATAATGGATGCTGAAGTTAAATATGAGGCTGTAGGAATATCACCTGTCCAAAGATGCAGCCAACTATAACTCAGTTTCCCACTGGATAATATTATTGTTAGAGCCGGAATAATGGCATATACTACTGCTAGTAAGTGTCTTATCGTATATCTCTAAGATAGTTGCCACACATATTGAGAGCCCACCTGCATCCAGCTCTGGGGCCCCTGATACATGAGGGACCTGTTGGAGCAGGTCCACAGGAGGGACATGAAAACAATCAGAGAGCTGGAACACCTCTCCTATGAAGAAAGGATGAGTTGGGATTGTTCAGCCAGGAAAAGAGAAGGCTCCAGGGATGTGTTATTGCTGTGTTTCCATACATAAAAGAGGTTTATGAAACAGATTTATAAGAGAGACTTTACCAAGGCCTGCATTGATAGGAAAAGGGGTAATGGTTTTAAGCTAAAAGGGGGTAGATTCAGTCTAGATACAAGGAAGAAAATTTTTCCAGTAAGGGTGGTGAAACAGTGGAACAGGTTGCCCATAGAGGTGGCAGATGCCTTATTTCTGGAAACATTCAAGGTCAGGTTGCATAGAGCTCTGAGTAACCTGCTGTAGTTGATGTCTCTGCTCATTGCAGGGGGGTTGGACAAGATTATCTTTAAAGGTCCCTTCCAACCCAAACCATTCTATGATTCTATGATTTAGTTTGTAATTTAAGAGTTAATATTAAAAAATAAAATAAAATTAAAGGAATGAAGAAAACATGGTTGTACCCCACACTGCCAATATAGGCCCAGGCTTCCTCTATCTTTTTTTACTTCTAAAAAAGAAGGGCATCAAAGACAGGTTTCTACAGGATTAGTGGCATGCATGAGATAGATATCTGTGACAGGTAGCAGGGCACTAGTTCAATAATCTTTGTGATCGCAGGAAGAGATTAACTGGAAATTTGAAATTTGAGCTAATAAGTAAGTATAGCCCAACAAATTAAAAAAAAAAAAAAAAAAAAAAAAAGAAAGAAAATTAAAAAAAAAAGCAAAAAAAAAGGGAACTGAAAATCAATTGATTGAAAAACTCACAGATAATATCATTACCGAGCTGAACTTTAGCTGCAGGGTGCAGTAATGGTCTGTGTATCCAGGTAAAAAAAAATATGATTACATTAGCAGTTCTTCATTCTATGGATAAATGTTGACATTTGCAGGGCAAATTTTTGAGAAAGGAGCTTACAACTCTATTTCTTTGCTTGAGGATAAGAGGATAATAAGGACGGAATGACATTTTAGAATAAAAGGAAGTATCCTCGGCAGAAGAAACGAAAGAGGAAAAAATAATCTAGGAAACCTCCTTGCTTCTTAACTATTCATGCAATTAATTCACTGAATAACTTCTTTGTTATCACAATTTGTTGTGAAATAGTAATATTAATTTAGGTGTGTATTGTAAGTGGCCATAATTTTCTATTTTAAAAAGTTATTGTTTGCAGTATTTGTATATTTGTATTCATAATGACTGTATTCTGTTAACAATAAAAGGTTTAACCAAAATCAGAGTTAAGAACACTATATTCATAGGACCTGGATTCTCACAAAATGCTTGCTTCATACAGTGTTGAATTCAGAGTCTAAATTTTAAGGACAGGAATGTGTAATATTCCTATATCAAAGGTCATGTCCTTGAATTGAATGTAAACAGGTTTTTGAAGCTCATATAGCAAGATATCACATAGCTGACAATTTACATTCAGGAATGAATCCAGTGCCTTAAGCTTAATAACATCCTCCTCTTCAGAGCTAGAACAGTTCAAAAATTGTTGATAGCACTATTAATACACATTAAATAGCCACATTATTCCAGACTATGGATAAGGCCATACTACCTCAAAGTTATTTTCTGACTGGATCACCCAAAAAGTTTAAATAGAAATGTAAGTAAATGAAAAACAGACCAAACAGCACTTAAGAAAAACAGAGCAAACAAGCCCAATATAGTCACCCAGGCTACTTTTGTCATCAGTAGAGAGAAAACAGAAATGGTTCTCGAAAAGAAAATCTATTCAAGCCTAAAGTATGGATTAGGATTATCTCGAATTTACTCCAAGACAGACCAAAGTAATTGCCTCTTGGAGACACACTCAGTTTACTAGAAAGGCGCTTACTTGCTGTGGCTAGTTTAGAACAGAAATGTATTTTAAAATTTCCTTTATGAATCCAATTTTAGATTGTTCCTGATGAGAACCCACTGCCACACTGTCCAATTGTATTTCAGATATTCTTTTAAGTAATTGATTTAAAATACTCAATTAAGTAGATTTTCCAGCTCTCTTTAGACTTGGCTTAGTAAGTCTTGCTTTGTTTTCCTCCCAAATTAGGATTTATATATTTTTCTTTTTCCTTTTAATAAAAATTTGAAAAAGGATGCTTTTATATCTATCTCTAAGGTTTATATCTTTAAATTAAAATAAAATTTGCAGAGAAAAGAAAAGTATGGTTATTTAAATTTGTTTTCTGATACTTTCTAACAGTATCAGAACTGCATAGGTTTGCACATTAAAATAACCAAGAAGTATTTTCTTTTTAATCCACAGAACACGGGAACAGGCAGTTATATTCAGTAATACCCTCAAATTTAATTTCATTCAATTCATTTTCCAATTTCTGTTTCTATGACAACCATTTTCTATACATTCTTAGCTCCAGAAATAATTATTGGACTCTTAAAATCTACAATGCAGATTTTTTTTTTATTTTTTTTTTAAAGTAAAGCAAGTGAAAGCATTCTGATTGGGTATTTTCAATTTCTTGCTATGACATTGAACCACAAAGCCAATAATGTAATAAGCCAGTTAATACATTTGAGACTATTTTCTAGCTTTTCCCCAAAGAGGCTGCTGGATCCATTCGATGTAGCAGCATAAAATATAAATGAAGTCATTTATGAACTGCTGTAACTCAAGTCCTGTTCCAAGCCAGTGCTGAAAATGAGACCTATCTCATGTTTTCTTCATATAGGGGGAAGTAAAAGAAATTGTTTTCTAGAACATGAGCAAAATATTACTAAATTCAACAGAAAAGAAAAAAAATAAAAAAAGAAAAAAAGAATGGAGAGATTTGTAACAGTTATATTAAAATACAAAATCATCCTGAATGTTTTTCCTTTCAAACAGCCTTTGGCTGTTTACAGTAACTACTTAACACAAAAGTACAAATTGTGCGGTCTCAGAGAAACCAGCCTGAACTTAGGTTAGATACATCATGAATACTGCAGAGCATGATGCTGAATTTTGTTCAGGAGGATTTCCACTGAGATGCAGAAGAGCAAAAAGAAGTATTCGGACCTTGTTTTTAACCATATGATAAAAAGTAGAACTTCAGAATCATGACATGACTTTTTAGTTCGATACTATTGTTATGGTACATTCCAGAAAGTTCCTCATTTCAGGGTGAAACAAAATGGGTCTCAAATGCAGGAAAAGTCGTGCATTCAAAGCTATATTTAAGAACGATATTTAACACAGTAGTTCCTGTTTTAATTTTTATTGAAAATAAATATTCTTCTTGAAAGAAATTCAAGAAATTCATCTTCTTCCGGAAAAATTCATCGCACTGTAAAACTAAATAATCCTTTGATTTAGGTTTGTTTTGTTTTGGTTTTTTTTTGTTTTGTTTTCCTGCATTTTATTTACATAGACCTTAGAGGTGCAAGTAGCCTTTGTTATTGCACAGTGTATTTACTATTAGCACGATAACATAAAATGCTATTTTTGTTAAATTTACCATTATCATCAAAAATCAGTAGGACAGGGATATAATCATCTACTGTGAACACCACCTTATAGGAAGAATAGGAATGTAAAAAATTCCTTGAACAATGGCATTGTGGTCTAGTTTAGATCAGACTATTGGAAATCATCCAGTCCACTACCTGTTCAGAGTAGGACTATCTGCTAAGTTGAATATTCATTTGAAGTTAGATCACGTTACTTGGGGCCTTTTCAAGTAAATTTGTGAAGACCTCCAAGCATGAATACTTCACCGTCTCTTTGAGCAACCTGTTCCAGTGCTTTACCAAAGAAACGTGGTTTTTAATCTAATCTGAATTTCCTTTTTTGCATCACGTGATCATTGCTTCTTGTCTTTTTGATGTACACCAGCAAGGATAAGCTTTTCTTTATTCTCCAATATATCAAGTGAAGACAGACATTAGATCCCACTTCATCTTTTCTTCAGACTGAGCAAACTCAGTTTCAGGTGCCCTAGCCCCTTTAACATCTTGATGGCCTTTCACTGACTCGCTCCTGTCTGCCAATGTCTTACTCCTACTGACAAACCTAAAATTTTATACAAATTTGGTCTCTATGTGCCAAAGAAGGAGAAATAATCACTTCTCTTGACCTACTGGCTGTGCTTTTGAGGTTAGCCTTCACTGGTGCAAGGATGCATTGCTGATCTATGCACGTTTGTCCACTTTCCTGCCAGTCTACCCCAGGCCTGTACTGTTGTGCGGACTTACTCTCCTTCTGGTGCAACAACACATTTGTTTTTTGCTGGGTTCTATGAGGCTTGTGTTAGCCCATTTTTCGAGACTGTCTCCTGAATGGCAGTTTAATGTCATCCATGAACTTGCTGAAGGTGCAGTCTTTCCCATGGTCCAGGCTGCTACTGATGATTTTAAATAGTATTGGTGTCACCATCTCCCCCATGAGAAATGTCCTTGTAACTGGCTACCTGTCCCAGATTGAACCCTTAGTCCCTATACTTTGAACCTGATGGCTCAGATATTTTCTCCCCAGCCATCCAGACCACTCCTCTTCAGTCTGGGCTCATCTGTGTCTCTTATCCTGTAAGGTTTCAAATTTGTTTTCTTACCCATGACAGCTCACAAAGGAGGAAGTTTGGGTTTTTATCTGAAAGGGTGAAGGAATATTTGGTCAGTTACTGAATGAATTTGAAAACATCCTTGCTGTAATGCAATCTACTGAACACAATACAAAAAGGACAGTGTTGTTTAGCATGTGAAAGTAATAGCCTTTTATTTCTTTCTCTGTCCATCCATTTGGTTTTCAAAAGAAAATACATGAGGCATATTTAAAGCAAACGGGCATCATGATTAATAAGGACATCACACTGAGACACATAAAACTCCCCTGTCTCCTTCATCTGTTCTTTTGGTGCAGTGATTAACCTTTGAGTTTATGAGTATTTTTGCACTTGCGTCAGACAAAGTATTTTATGACTTCTTACCTCCCAGGCAACTTGGATTAAACTTATCAGGTCCAGGAAGATAGCGGCCCATAATGACCGTTCCCTCGGAAATCATATTTGCCTCCTTACCACATTATTAGAACATTCTTTGCACAAAACAGATGGAAACATCAAGACAAGAGACAAGACAACTTGTTAAGGTCACTTTCCACCTTCCTATACATCATTCATGCTTAATTGATTCCCAACCCCTCCTAGAGACAGATTACCATACATTATGAGAGCTGAGAATATGAAAAGATCATTTTCTTTTCCCTATTAATTCCCATTTGGAAAGGCTTCTGCCTTTGCTAAAGTTGCTTTGGCAGTCTGCTTGCTAATGACTGATCACTGCCTTTCAACACAGAAATAGGCCAGAAGCAAGCAGATTTATCTTTTGGCAAAAGTATCCCTCTCTGACACAGCATTTCAGGTATTCTGTTCTCAGTGTCAGAGAGGAAAAAGAAGCCACAAGACAGATCCCCGGAGATTGAGCAGGTGAGTAGTTTAAAATGTACTTAGAAACTGGCTCATCAATGTTTGAGGAAAGCTGCTTATCTTCCCTCTCACACCTACCTGACATCTCCTTCTACACTGTACAAAGAGGGAGTCAATGATTTTACTGCATGTCTCCCGAACCAGGTGGGTGAATAATCGAGTATCAAATCTGAACTTGCTGTAGACCTCCTAACCATTTATGGACACTAAAGTCAGATGAAAAAAAATTAAAAAAAAAAAAAAAAAAGCCAAGCTGTAAACATTGTTACCAAAGATCTTCCTATCTTTTCTGAATAAGCTTTCCCTTGTTAACTTCAACGAATGCAATGTTCAGAAGTTGCTGTCTATAAAACTGCTAATATAGTGATAAAGGAATAGCCATATCAAAGTGGAATGCTATAATGATTCTGAACAAAGGATTAAAAAGTTATCTTCAAGGAACTTAGAGTGTGAGAGTCCTCTGGCTGAGCGTTTCAAAGAATAGATATTAAGCTAAAAATAGCAGGTAGCAGCACAGACAGAGAATATTTTATTTGGAACTCCTGCCATTATAATAAAACAGCTTGTATACAATGCTTGGAGCTGGAAAACTGGATTTTGGAAGTGAATTACTCACTCCACTGCTCCTCTTCTCGAGCTATGTGAAAAGAAGCAGATTGAAATATCTTCTGGTTTTTTAGTGCTTCAGTTTACATAAAACACAGAAGAGAGATCTAAAGAGAACTGGAAGGGCTACTGGCCTTTAAAATGTTGTCAGGTTTTACCCAGTTGAAGTCATTAGTGTCCTGACTAAATTAAAAAAAAAAGAAAAAAGAAAGAAAAAAGTCCCCACTTATGAATGCATCCCAATTTACCATCAAGTACATTTTGTATTGCTGGGCTATGAACAATCATTTCAAACCATCCTCATGTTTTCAACTCGTATGTTAAAACTTTGCATCAGTGCATAAGAATATGCCAAATATCTTCTTAGATCACACACAAGGATCACTCCCTATGTTATGCATTTCCTCTTTTAGAATAGAAACCAGATGTCCCATGGTGGGGTAATGTGGAAGCAGAATGAAACGGAGACAAGGATCTTTTTTTGTAACTGTTACTAACACCTGCTTCGTTTCCTTCAGCACTCTCAGGAACCTTTCATGTACACTGAAAAGAAGGGGAGAAAAAAGGGAGGAAAAGCAGAGGCTTTGTTTGCCCTATCCATTTCTGAGAGCAGCTTCATGTATCAGATGCTGAAAAGAGAAGTATCATCTTCGTACTGCTGTTTCTGGCAGAAATATAAAGTATAAGCTGTCAAAAGCCTTCTTTTATTCTCTCTAGAGCACGGCCATTTAGATGCAAACTCTTACAGCTTCATTGCAAGACACCCTTCACGCAGAGGAACTGTCAGGTCAGAAGAGGAAAAAAAAAATGAAACAGATGAGTTTCCTTTGCAGTTTCCCAGTGGGACAGCTCTGCTGAAATGCTAGTCCAGCTCTACTGGTTTCTGCATCAACAGGTGGCAGAAAACATTCCTTGTGTTTACATCCCATCTGGTAAATCACAGGTCACATCTGGTCTGGCCTCTGTTCTTTCAGAACAGATGGGAGTACACGTTCATTATCGATTGCAGCAAGAAGACAGAGGAATGATACAGAAGAGTGTACATGACAGGGAGGAAGGAAAGTGAGAGAAAGTTAGAAACAGAAAGGCAAAAACAAACTTTTAAAAAAGAAGAGAACTTAAAATGACCACTAGCAACAAAATAATACCATTGTTGATAACTAAATGTGGCTAACTATAAATATATAAATGGCTATTAAAAATTATTTCAAGATGCAATGCGCAGTTGTGAGTATTTGCTTAGAGAATATGATAAAAGTGCATGGGTTAAACTTTTATGTGGTCTCCTGCCCTAGTTGTTATACGGGAAAATAAATACCTGCTTTCAGTTCTAATCTTTTTCCACACAAGAGAAGAACTAAAAATCAGAAAATACACAGAGAAATGTTCTCAGTCACTCTCAATCATAAGCTTTGCTTTAGATAGAGAAAACAAACTAAAAATCTTTCTGTAATTCAGCTGTCATCTCATAGAGTATATCAAACCTTTTTAGATAGTTTCCAGTTTTTTTCTAGAAAATGAGATTATATTTCTGACTTACATATATTATTTTTAAATTGTTCTAAGAAAATGTGTGAATTTTTCATCTTTTTATTAGTACTTTTAAACATCCATAACTATGTGCAAAATTAAACATTTCTAATGATTTTAAATGAATAAAGTATTGTTTTCATGTATAATTTGAATTTTAAATTAAAAAGAATTAAAAATCCAATCTCAAAATTCCAATACATTTTACTTTCAAAAAGTGTAAATAAGATAAAGTTTGAAAGTGAATTTGATACTGTAGCCTCAAATGCGCACAGCACAAACCTTTCTAAATATAGCAAACTCTTCTTGTTGTCAGTAAGGAAACACACACGTGTAGCATAGACTTGTAAAGATAGACACAAAACACAAGCACTGTTGATCTTTGGCTAGGTACAAACATATTTCACACTTGCCAAATACTAGCATACTACAGTAGATATACTTTTTTTACTGTTAAGAAGCAAGGTAAGCTTGAATGACGCAGCACAAAACCATGTCATTCAGAGCTCTCTTAATTGGACCTACCTATGAAGCACTCTGTCTTCCTGGAATGCAACAAGTTTAATTTAGGTCCTTTCATTTGAACAGGCTGTTTTGACTCTGACCTCTTTGTGGTTTACATATTTCTACAGTCTTAAGGTATATTTGGACAAGTGGCGTTAATTGATCAGCCTGTCTAATGCTACCACTCTTGTTAATAATATAACCATTTTTAAAATAAACCATTCAACAATTTTCCTATTTGGCTATTCAGATGGTTCTGTTTTCCTTCAGCTCAAATGAAGCATGAATTAGGGTGGCTTTATAAAGGATAAGACTATTAGCAGTGTTGAAAAAGCTAGAAGCGATTAAAACTAGACTGGGCTAGAACAGAACAGATATACAAGCAGATTTTTTTCTCTTTCTTTTTGTTCCAAGTCAATGTAAATGTCAGCATGGACATTTGTACCTAGTCATCATTTTAGCAGCAATTCCAAAGAAGGAAAAACTTTTTCTGTGAACATGACATGTAGTGTTTAACACATATTAGCTCTATCATCTCAATATTTCCTGTTGTACAAATCCCAAAGAGAGACAGAAAGTTTATTTTTGTTGTCAGAGTATTCTTTTAAGATCAAACACATTTGTTAATGTGTTTATACAAAAATGCTTATACAAAATCAGAAACAAGCTTCACTACTTTTGGAGGTAGCATCACAGTTCTTGGCCAGATATAATGATTTCAGTGTACCTGTAAGGGTGTAAGATTCAACTCACTTCTATCCCAAAGTCAAAGCACACACAAACAGCCCTGTCTTATTTGTGGATATATCACATCCCCTATCATGCACCAGGGGATCTGCCAATCGGGCTGGCCTGGCCCAATCAGAACTTTCACGTACTGCAGAAGGCAATAATGTTTCTGTATTGTATATAAAAAATACTCTAGGGAAAACAGTCCAGGTTATTTCTGCCTCAGCAGAGGCAAACCCACTCATGGGATTGCTTTTGCTCAAGGGCCTGGGCGCGCTTGGTGGATAATGTGGGAGGATGGGAAGTCTGGAAGAAGGGGTGTATGCTGTCCTGGTTTTGGCTGGGATAGAGGTAATTTTCTTCCTAGTAGCTTTTATAGTGCTGTGTTTTGGATATATTATGAGAATAATGTTTGAAAACATACCAACGTTTTAGTTGTTGCTAAGCAGTGTTTGCCCTCATCAAGGATTTTTCAGTCTCTCATGCTCTGCTAGTGAGGAGGGTTACAAGAAGCCGAGAGGGAGCAGAGACAGGACACCTGACCCAAACAAGCCAAAGGGGTATTCCGTAATATAGAACATCATGCCCAGTATATGAACTGAGAGGAGCTGGCCAGGAGGGGCTGATGGCTGCTCAAGGACAGGCTGGGTGTTGGTCAGTGGGTGGTGAGCAATTGTAGTGTGCATCACCTGTGTTTATTGTGCTTTATTCCTCTCTCTCTTTGTTCTCTCTCTTTGATTATTATTATCATCATCATCATCATCATCATTTTACTTTGATTCAATTATTAAACTGTTCTGAGCCCACAGGTTTTACCTTTTTCTGATTCTTCTTCCCATATTACTGTGGGGGTTGGAGAATGAGTGAGCAACTGTGTGGTAGTTGCTGGATGGGATTAAACTGCAGATCAAGAGAGTTGCTGAGTATGGCTTTCTAGCAGATGTTCAGTAGTAATCCCACTTACAAAGGTTTTATTTATTACTATTCATTTAAAAAAATATCATTTAATATGAACTTTATCTCCAAACTTTAACTAGATGTACATGTTAGGCATAACTAAGGCCTGAATTCTCATAATTGGGCCATGTTTGAAGGAGGCTGTGGGTTTCAGGTAATTTTTTTGGCTACTTTTTTAGTACTTAATTTGAAGAATATAGAGTAGAATTTTGGGAAGAGCTGAGCTGTGTCTCCTTCTGGTTTTAATTGAACTGGCAAATTGTCATCAATACTGAGCACAAACACAGTCAAAGTAGTTGTTAAGAAAAAAACCAAACCACTGCATATGAAATGAATCTGGGAATGAGAAGTGCAATGTAAAAGTAAAGGGACTGGTAAAACAAAGGAGCTGTGTGAGACAAAGTCAAAAATTCTGAAAGTGTGGCAAGAGAAAGCCCATAAAACTTAAGGGTGTCAAGAGAGCTTTTTAAAAAGTGTTGTAATGTGCTGCAAGCAAACCAAAGACAGAAAATATTATACCAGAGAAGTTATAATACAGTTCTTTTGTTTCCTTCAGCTTATGAACCGACTCAACACACTTCTATAGACTTTTATATTAGTCTATACAACCTGAGTAATAGTGGCAATAGCATGAGAACTAAATTTCAGACTTAAATATGTAATTCAGAGTGTAGAAGACTGGGTAACCTTAAATTGCATTATGAGCCAATAGCATAGTATACTATTAAGGTTCCTTGGTACTTCCCATTATATATTCTTGAATCTTAAACGTTTGCTGGTACTGAAAGCCAGAGAATATTGCAAACTATGGTAAAACAGAGATAACTAGAGGCAGAGATAAGACAGAGAATTCAAAATGGAAATAAAGAAACTGTATTAGCTGGTCTACGATGTGAAGAAAGGATACAGTTGTATATAGTGAAGAAGCTTGGAGTCATAACTTAAATTGCTTACTTGTAAATTGCTCATATTAACTAAGGCTTAATTAGCCATGGATAACCTTCCAAATATTTGATACCATTAGCTTCAATTTAGCTAAGAAAAGCTCTTATGCTGAAAATAAAATGGGTTTCCACAGGAAAACAAAGATTGATAGCCACATGTCCAAGAGCAGGATGCTGTAGGAGCAACTATCCTGTAAGGTCTTCAATTAATTTCTCTGTAATGGTTTACTTGGCTTTTCTTCTGTACCCTAGTCCACTGGTTGTTCATAATATTAAATAACCCCCAGCTCTCTTCTGAATTAATTCAGACATTTTTCTTCAAATAGCAATAGAGACTTGGGAGGAACAGGAAAGAACTCAACAGAAAGCCAGAAAAAGCAGAAAGCCAGAAAGCCAGAAAAGCCAGAAAAGCCAGAAAAAACAGAAAGCCAGAAAAGCCAGAAATCCAGAAAAGCCAGAAAGGCAGAAAACCCAGAAAGCCAGAAAGCCAGAAAAGCAGAAAGCCGGAAAAAACAGAAAGCCAGAAGGAAGGAAGGAAGGACACAGACCTCATAGAGCCTGGCTTTGATTTCTAAGGCAGGCCACCAATATTGTTCAAGTGGTCCTTGTTCTTTCCAAAATTGTGTACCTGCATTTCCTAGCATTAAAATATATATCACAATTGCATCATGAACCCATGTTGTGGTGAGACCTGAATACATACCCAAATATGCACTTGACTCCTCTTATTGCCCTCCCCTCAATCGAGCCATGTGTTTCCACATGAAGGAAACTTGGGTTGTAAGCTATGGAAGAGTCACGAAACGTTCACTTCCATCACCAGGATCAACACTGGGGAGACCAGAAAGAGACTGAGGTGCACACCTGCTTCTTAATCTGGAGAGAGTCTATGGAACAGTTATTGATGTATATATATCTAACTGGCCTTGATATATATTTACGTAGCTGTTCTGGAAAAACGCAAGATGACTGTCTAGGACCTACATTTTAGGCTGCTTGTGGGATGAATACAGAGATTTTAACGAAGTAGCAGAGTTTAAGAAGATGAACAGGAATAATGAAAATTGCCTCAATATAAGTATAAATCACATTCCACTATGCATTTCAAAGTACTTCAGCCTCTGCTCTCTACCTAGGCTGATTAATTCTGACCTGTGCCTAAGCTGTCTTACAAGGCAGCCTTCTATTTAAGAAAGATGAAAGTTATAGAAGCAGGAAATGCAAGGGGAAAAATAACACTTTCTGAGACATAAGACTTTTTTCTCCCTTTTTTTTCTCCCACATTTAAGAGAAATCTATTAACCTTAAGATAAAAATATTACTTACATATGCCAACCCTTAGAGGGATTTGCCCAGCATTGTAAAAGGGTAAACATATATCATTCTCATGTTAAACATGTCTCATTCTGACAACCTTCAGAATGAGAATCAGAGATTCCTAGTTCTGCTAGTGATGCTCCTTAGAAATATTGTAATGTACTGGTTAGGACATAGGTATCTAGATGACCTTTTCTAATTAAGTCATTGCTTTCCAATTGCTCCATAAATCCATATTATCAAAAGCTAGTGGAACATCTAATTTATCCAAGATGATTAAAAGCTTTTGTTTTGAGTGCAAGAGAACCACAGTTTTCTCTTTCTTGCTGTAACAAGGAAAAACATGACAATTTAGAAGGTCTCCACAGCTGCAGATGTGTTACACTGCATAAACCAGCCACATGGCAAGAAATAACCTTACGTATCTCAATAGACTTGAGATGCAGTTAAAGCAAATTAACATTCTTTAATTCCTGGAAATGTCAGTCTGCAAACATTTTAATTGTGTTTTCTGTTTTCCTCGTGAAAAACAGTGGTAATCTGGAAAATCTTTATAGCTTCTACATGGCAGACAAATGAATAGTATTGTATTTCCCCTGGAACTCTTCAATGATTTAAAACCTCTCCATGAACTATGCTGGCTCTTAATAAAAATCATTTATCAAAACCTTAAACTAAAATGGACTGTTTGCCAGTGGCCTGATCAGATGTTACTTGTTTTCCCCACCCTTATCATCTTAAATATACTTTTTTTCTTTCCTCAAGTTCAAAATGATTCCTATTGATACAGGGAATCACATAAGGGACAAACCCTTCAATCTTCATTCTGTTGGGATTTGTCATACCAGTGTCTGTATAATGTGTCTCTCTTGGATGCTGATGATAGAAAGCAAAATGATCCAAACATACTGCAATCATGTCTTACTCGTACATGACATTTATTCTATGGCATTCTCATTTAAAAGTTACTGGAGGTCACCGTTCTTGAGATGTGACAAATCTGGTATCCATTAAAAGCCAAAATAAATAAATTCTATTAAAATACATGTCTGTGGTTTCTAAAATAACTGAGGCTCAAAACGAAGGTCAACAGCTCTAGCACTGGTGGTTTAGATATTGTCACAGATTTTTGGACTTGGAAAAACCAATTCCTTGCTGATTATTATGTAGTATGTATTATGTAGTTTAAATGTATCACACAAATCTGAATAGAAGAATTCAGAAGGAGTAGAAGGACTCTGAGTACTCAGAAAAATTAGTTTGATCTTTAGACAGAAGTATAGCATAGATACCTAGGGACTATGTACTGCACTTCCCAGGTGTCACATATGTGTGTTATTTTACGCAAGTACTAACATGTTTATGCTTAATAGCTTTGACTGCAAATCCGTGGACACCATTTTCTGAATAAAGATGTGTTTTGGGTTTTTTTATTTCTGAGTTAAGACTTCGATGTAGACTTAAGTTCTTGTGTTTGTAACAGGAATTACAAGCAGGGAATTGACACCTATAGATTACTTTTGAACTACAGCATAAGCAAGTCTGTGTGATGAAGAATAGAATATGTCAGACACCCCAGAACTGAAAAGTGAAATAATGAAGATTGATTATAACATCTTAATCTCCTCTCGTAGAAGCACAACACAGTATCTCATTCAAATGCCTAAGACTTCCTCTAAGCACACTATACACAACCTTTACCTGATTCAAAGTCATTTAGATTTTTTTTTGTTATCACCAATTTTTGGTATAAGGCCTTGTGTCTCATTTACTGCACACTATTCAACCCTTTACCCATTATGGCCCTCTTAATTTCCTTATCAAGTTTTCTATGGGGCTATAGTTTCCTTTATAGAATCTTATAGTTCCTCACTATTTCTTTTACCTTATACATTTCTTATTTACATGAAACAATATAGAAAAACTGTATTTTTTTCTGAAAAAGAATTTGATGCACAGAGAGATTGTAGTCAACAAGTGTTTATGTACAGATATTTAGACATTCCTTGCCTGTGTACTTAGCAATTTATAGCACACAAAGTGTTCAGAGCACAGTGTTTTTCATCTATGATACCAACAGCTTGTCACTGTAACAAATCAAACCTCCAGTTGCTTAACTGCAGAAATAAGGAACCTGATTCTGGGAAAAAACACCAAGGAAAGGTTCCATTTCAGTGATCCATGCCACACAAAGACATAGAATGCATCTTTCCATGATTCTTTTTAATTTCTCAGATTAAAAGTTTTAATTGGATGCTCCTAATTTCATTTTCCTGAAATAATTTCTTGCTTCATTTCCCCCAGTTTTTAACTTCTATAATGAATGAGTTGTTAGTAAACTGATAGATAAGTCTCTTTTACTACACAAACCTTATTAATCTCCAGAACGGGTTTATCTTTTGCACTAAACGAGTCAAGGCACCTGTGGAAAATGTTATATGATTAGATAGTTATAGAAATGAAAGGTATATTACAATTAAAATATTTGTGTAAAAAGTGATCTAAGTTAAAATGGTTTAGGAAAACATATGTTTAGAATTCTTGCAGGTTCCTTTTGGGACAGAATTTCAGACAGCACAAAATTAAATTA